>NC_048533.1:5174133-5477163 GCF_008121235.1 Drosophila subobscura | reverse complement strand
CGAAAACTCAACCAATTTTTTATGTATGTTTGTGTATATATCTATCTATATATCTACTATATGAGTAATTAATAAATGCATTGAAAACATATAAAAAAAGCAAAGAAAAGTAACACCAAACTGAAGCATATTTATTATCCAACAAAGAGTTCAGTTCAAGCAAGCGAAACATGCTCAGAAAAAACATGCCAATCCCACGAGGAGGTTCATTTCGATCCTTAACATACGAGTACTCCTCTTCCAAGCTCTCGAGCTTCGACTGCATTTCAGAATTACAATATTTTCCTTCCTTGAGAATTTTGAGAATTGAATTGATTGAACGACAAGGTGAGTTTCGCACAACAAATTTTCCTCCATTCTCTAAGTATTTTTCGTTTTTTTTCGTTCACTCTCTTTTTGGATTTAAACGGAAAGAAAAGTCCGACCATTGCTAACCTACTGCTAATTTCGTTTATTTCGTTACCGTTAACCTCCTACTTAACACTGCTGTTTCACTTTCACTGCCATATGTTCATGAGTAGCTTTCCAACACTGGTCTGGTCCTACACACACAAACATACAATATATCAATCGTATCGTACCATTGCGCACACTGCCTCCTTTTCTTGCTAATTTTCGAGCATGTTTTTATCGGACTGAACGCTTGCTTTAACTACAATACATTTACTGAATTTTTTGTTGTTAATAATAGATGTGTTTCAGAGAAAGAGATTCTATTCCAAAGGTTTCGATGCCACGACAAAAACAATCTCCAATACAGAAAGTTCTCTTTTGTTGCTGCCTCTAATTGAACACACATTATCCATTTCTCTCAAGCTTTCTCTCCTCTGAAGCTCAGCCAATCAGGGCTGAGGTTTCAGTGCCAAGTTTAGCTGAGCTTCCTTCCATGTTCATTCTTTCTGCTAACCAACTAATTTCCGATTCTTTTCTCTTCCATTAATCACTGTCTCTGAGGTAAATCCATCTCCTAGATCATCCCAGACCTTCAACAGTTGCTAATGTGTGTGTTTCTCTCACTTCCGTTTTCCACAGAGTGCAAGGATCCGGCATACATTTACGAGGGTCTCTGCTACGATCAGTGTCCCAGGCACACCTATCCCCATGACGATGCACAGGATCAGGATGACATAATGGAAGATGCCAGCACAGAGAGCAGTACCACAAGCGGCATAGATCACCCCAACATATCCAACAGCATAGACGACAAGCAGGATCCTCTGCAGGCGGAGGACCGTCGTCGTCGTCGTCGTCGTCGCAACTCTCCGCTCATTACCCCGCTGCTGGTGGCACAGAGTCGCACATGCGCCGTGTGCCACAAGAGCTGCCTGGCCTGCTACGGGCCCCTGGCCGCCCAGTGCAGCACCTGTGGCCCAGGCAGTCAGCTGCGGAAGACCCTCAATGAGACTCTCTGCTATGCGTATGTGGTGCGCAGCACGGGCATGGCCACTGTCGTGGAAGTCTCCGAGGAGGGTAGCCAGGAGCAGGCACTGCAGTACATGACGGGCACAACGGTGCTGCTCCTGATGCTCGTGGTGTTCACCCTGCTGGGTGTGGCGGTGGCCGGGGGCATTGTCTACAATCGGCGTGCGTCGGCGGCGCGTTCCAGTGAACTGTACTCGCGGGTGGCCCTCATGGCCGACGACGACAGTGACGAAGAGAACGAGGACGAGCTCTTCAGGACGCACATATTAGGTAAGCCCAAGGAGGTGCTCGAGTATCGGGACGAAATAAAGCCCGAGAAGGCGCCACCCGAAGAGATGTCCGAAGCGGAAAACGACGATGATCAGCGGGAGAATAACCAGCTGGTGCCCTAATAGAATCTAGATAAACATACATGGATACCATATTTATTTGTGTGTAGACCTCATCTGCATTTAGCTACTTTTACCCAAACCATATACCACCAGACCAACAATGGGCGAATTCTCAGCAGCAAACTGATTGACGGATTCCACATTTTGGTTAATATTTTTGTTACCTTTTACACACCTATTACACACACTGTTACATACGTATAAACCAAAACTCCGAACATAGATTAAAAAGTATTAACAGAAACAATCAAAACTAAATAAATAAATATATATATTTAAACGTAAAACTCTTTTTCCCTGGGAAGCAAATTGAACCAAGCAAATAGTTTCTTGGAAACTACTAGATAATTGTTTCGAGCTTAGCTAATGTTGCGAAATGCAATGCAAGACTGAGTTCTTTTATTGTTATCCCAAGTGTTTAGCCGTCCTTCAAAATCTCAAAAGGTTTGCTCGACTTAGTCACTTGCTGATTGCAAGCCATCAATGCCCCGGGTGTTCCTATCTATATCTATTCTCTGGGGAACTGAAATCACAGTGGAAAACAATCAATTAAGTAATGGGAATGGGAATGGGAATTATACACAACACCTACGTAGGTCATTTCTATCATTCTAGTCGTAGATGTTACGGCTTATCAGGTGCAGGTTATCGCTCGTGTTTTTCTCAAGTGTTCCCACACCGAAAGCACAATGTTTTTGACACTGCTCAAGAGTTTTATTTGTATTAGACATGACCGACTACTCATACGCTAATTCTCAATCGGTTTCCTTATCACACGGCTATAATAGTGCATAAAGACTCCCACCTGCTGTGTTGGAGCGTCAGTCGTTTCCTACCTTTCAGAATGCACACAAAACTTTTACTGCTGCTGGTGGCAGCTGGCTGCTGCCTGTGGAGTGCGGCAAGTGCCTGCCAGAGCATCGAGCAGCGCTACAAGTTCGCCAACAGCAACATCTACGTGCGGCTGCGACGCGGCGACAAGCTCCAGTACGAGCTGATGAAGGGCGACAAGAGCCTGCAGACGGTGACCTTTGACAACTTTGCCACGACCAGCAGTCTGGTGGAGACGGAAAAGGGCGGCTACCAGATCACCGATGGCACCAACACCATCGAGTTCACGCTGGTCAAGAGCGGAGTGGCCACGGGCACTGGCAGCGAAGTCACCCATGTGCGAGTGGCCCGCGATCAGGTGCTGCAGGGTCAGCAGCCCAGGGATTGCTTCTCCCTGAACACGGGAGCCACCCATTGGTTCAGCGGACCCGAGCAGAAGCAGCACTACTGGCCCGTGGAGCGTCAGACCCACAGCAACTACTCGTATCTGCCCAAGGAGCAGGACAACTTCGGTGTGGGCGAACGCTACTGGCTGAACAGCGATGGCGTCTTCCTGTATGTGGAGAACAACACGCCGCTCTTCATCGACCAGAACTCGGCGGGCTACGAGGGCAAGTTGTGCTTCAGTGCCACCAGTGCCCTGCCCTACGATCCGCGTGTCACCTCCTCGAAGTTCATCTACCATGTGGCAGTGGCCAAGGATGCCAAGGCTGCGCACAAGTATGCGGTGAAAACCTTCCTGGGACAGCCCACGGGCTACCCCGACGAGCGCATGGTGCGGCATCCCGTGTGGTCCACCTGGGCCCTGTACAAGGCGGAGGTCGATGATACCGTCATTCGCGACTTTGCCCAGCAGATCCTCGACAATGGCTTCAACAACAGCCAGCTGGAGATCGATGATGACTGGGAGGACTGCTACGGGGCGCTGACATTCCGCAAGAACAAGTTCCCAGCGACAAAGACCCTCACCGATGACCTCAAGGCACTGGGCTTCCGTGTGACCCTGTGGATTCATCCCTTCATCAACAACAACTGCACGGCGATCTATGACGAGGCCAAGGCTCTGGGCTACCTGGCGCTCGACCATGCCGGCAGCTCGGACACCCAGTGGTGGAACAGCCAGCCCAAGGATGCCGCCATTCTGGACTTCACAAAGACCGAGGTGCAGGAGTGGTTCGCAAAGCGCTTGAAGCGGCTGCAGGACGAGGAGGGCATTGACAGCTTCAAGTTCGATGCGGGAGAGACCACCTGGCTGCCCAGTGATCCCGTGCTGCAGGGCGACGGCTCCATGGTGACTCCTCTGCAGGCCGTTGGCGACTATGTGCGAACGGTGGCCGCCTTCGGCGACATGGTGGAGGTTCGCTCCGCACAGAACACCCAGGATCTGCCCATCTTTGTGCGCATTGTGGACAAGGACTCCGAGTGGGGCTGGAACAATGGCCTCATCACGCTGATCACCTCGATGCTGCAGATGAACCTCAACGGCTACCCCTTCGTCCTGCCCGACATGATTGGCGGCAACGGCTACAACGAGCGTCCGCCCAACAAGGAGCTCTTCCTGCGCTGGCTGCAGGCCAATGTCTTCATGCCCGCCCTCCAGTACTCCTTCGTGCCATGGAACTTTGACGCAAGAAGCCATCACCATCAGCAAGACACACACCAACCTCCACGCCGAGTACACGCCCTACATCATGAAGTTGTTCAAGCGCGCCGTGGAGACTGGCGAGCCAGTGAATGCGCCGCTCTGGTGGATTGCACCCACCGATGCAGTGGCTCAGGGAATCTACGATCGTGAGTAGTAGTTAACCAATCAAAGAAATCACTCGCTTAGCATCTGAATCTCATCTCTCCCTTTGTAGAGTTCCTTCTGGGCGATGACATCATTGCTGCTCCTGTGGTTACCGAGGGTGCCACCCAAAGGGACGTGTACCTGCCCGCTGGTGAGTGGAAGAATGGCAATGGCGATGAGGTGTACAAGGGCCCCATCTGGATCATGGACTACCCCGCACCACTGGACACACTGCCCTACTTTGTGCGCGTGGGATTCGAGATGAACTAGAGTCCATCGCCTAACATTATAATCGTGCATTTTATTACTCAAACAAACGAAAAACTAAACAATAAAAATAAACTAAAAATTTGTACAGTTAATTTGGTAAAAGACAATTTCACAAATTGCCAGAATCGTCGCCAGAAGCATAGTCCGCCGATTCAGTCAAAGGATTTAACAAGGAAACTGGGTGACCCATTGGCATAGCGAAGCTTTCCGAATTCCCGCTCAAACTCTTCCTCATTCTTGGTGAGGATTTCCCTCAGATTAAACGGACTGCAAAGAGAGAGTTTGTTATTTACAATGATTTAACTATGAATAAGCTTAAGACTCACAATTCACTCGAGATTAAGGACTCTTTTGGGTCATTCTCCTTGATCAGAGCCCGCTTCAGTTCGTTGACTTCTTTGGCCGAGCGACGCCACTGCTTCTTGTAGCGATCCTTCTCCTTGGACAGCTCCATGAATCGTTCGTTCTGGGAGCGCATCTCCTTGAGTATGTGGTTGAGATCCCTGTCATCGGGTGCCTTGGCCTTGCCGCGCAGCTCGTGGATCTGCATCTCCATGTGGAAGATGCGCTCCTTCAGCATCAACTTCTCCCGCTCCAGCTGCTTGTTCTCCTGGCGCATTTCCTGACTACGGTTAGCAAAGAGCCGCACCTGCTCGTCAATCTCCCTCTGCAGCTGGTTGATGTGCAGCTCCAACTCTTTGAACTTTGCCTCGTAATCAATGATTGTCCCCTTATGCGACACCCCCTGGCTGCGAACCAAAGTCCCATCTTGGTCTTCCATTTGCTCCAGATCTTTCTTGTACTGCTGCTCCTTGCGCGCCAGTTCCTCCTCAAAGAGCTGTATCTGATGCTGGCGCCAGGCTTTTACCTTCTCGCTAACACTATTTGGGTTACAAAATTGATCCAGAGCGCTCATGTAAGAGGTTCGTTCGAGAGACTTGCGGGAACTGGACTGCCGGAGAGCATTATTCGATGATTTCAGCTCAACCAATGTCCCCATTGATGTTAGATCGTCTTCTGATGGCTGCTGAATCCCGGGCTTCGATCGCTTACGGTGAACCTTTTTCTTGGGCTGCGCCTGAACTGATTCTTCCAATTGCTCTGACGACTCCACAGATGCTTCGTTTGGTATTTTTCTAGACGATTTCTTTTTCAGCAGCTTATCTGGCAAATCATTTGACGTTTCGGGCTCATACTTTTCCTCCTGGATTGTCGTCTTGGATACTTTCATCTTCTTGATAATCCGCTCGATGCGCTGATCACTCGATTGGGAGCTGATGACGTGCACAGAGCTCTCGGAACCCACAATGGACACTGAGTTCTCTGCCGATTCGACATACTTTTTCTTTGCATTCTCAGCATGCAAATTGTCAGAGTCGGAATCGGAATCGGAATAAACCTCCCTTTGAATTCGCAGCTTTCTGGAGCGCACTTTTCGGATATTCCTTTTGGATTCGACCAACTGTGGCTGCCCCAAAGCCTGTTGATCCTCTTGCTGCACCTTGCGGATCTCGTTCTGGCATGTCTGTTGAATGAACTTTGCCGTTTCATCGAGGGCCTTCGCCTGTTCCTTGTTCACCTCGACCCAACGTGCGCGCAGGCTGAGCTCCGTCGTGGATATTTTGTCCCTTGTGTTGGCAGACTTTGGCTTTGCGAAGACCTTCAGGGAGTTGGCCGCTGGTGCCTTGGATAGCTGTTCATCGGACTTTGACTTGCGTTTGCCATGATGCACTTTGAACAAGTCACACTCCGAGACGTCCAAGTCGCTGTGCTTCACTTTAACTCTGTATGTGCTGGAGGCAGGACAATCACGTGGCAAAGATCCATGCTCCATGCTGGTTTCCGTTTCATCAATAATTTGCTGCACATATCGTTTCTGTCCTGAGTAACGTCTTCCTTTCTTTCTTTCTTTGCTGTGCTTATGGCTTATGGATGTGGCAGAACTGTGCTGGGATGCTGGAAGTTCCGTTTTCGAGGACTTTCTCTGATGTTTTTGTGGGCGAAAGGAGCACAGAGTGGAGTCGCTTTCAAAGTCATCCTCCTCGATTTCCATCTTTCTGGCTATTCTCAAGTCTTGTTGGCTTCTGTTCTCGATGATCTCAACGCTCTTTGTCAGCTTTTCCACCTCCTGTCCCAACAGCTTGGTCAACTGCTCCATGGAGGCAGTTTGCTCTACGGCAACCATTTCTTCTGCCTTTGACGCTGACTTGGAGTTCATTTTGGCTCTCTTGGGTGGAACTTGTGGCTTCTCCATGCTGTTGGATTCATTTGTTTCCACATTATTTAAAGCTTTTACATTTTCCTTTCCATCTGCCATGGACTCTTCATTTGTCCCTTGGCTGCTTTCTTGTTCCTTGTTTGATTTGTCATTATCGAATTGTTGATTTTTGTATATGGCCAGACATTCCGCATTGGACTCGGAGGAGTATTGGAAGAGGGAGTTACAAATCTTCTTCGTTTCTATGGATTTTCGGACCAAACCCTCCTCTGTGTCCAGGCCGAACTCATTTTGGATTTGGCTACTCAACTTTTTGCGCCTTCGAAAGTCCCGGCCCACGCACACAGGATTGCCGGAGTTCTGCACTTCTATCAAGGGCAAAACTTCATTCTCCTTGAAGCTGACATTATCAGGCTTTGGTTGGTTGGACTCGCTGGACTGCTGTTGCTGTTCTTTTGTCAACACAAAAGGCGCTTCAGGCTGATATTGTACCGACTCCTCCGGTCCGTCGTTCGGCCGTGAGTAAATGGCCTTGAGTTCGACACTGAAGGAGTACTCGAGCTGCGGCTTAATGTCCCTGGAGCTGTCCATGCGCCCAAAGCGATTGAAGGTGAGGCAGCCGTTGCGCACAAATTTGCGATTCTCCAGGAAGTAACTATCCGCCGGCAGCAGCTTGCCAAAGTCCATGCGGTAATTGGCTGTGGCATAATGGTCACAAGTGGCAATTTGAAGGATAAGTGTGTGAGGACTCACCAATGGCCGCTCCATTCACGTACATGTTTATGGGCAAATAGAAGATGCGCTGGAAGTACAGACGCATGCTCTGGAGGGAGGACTTGAAGCGGAGTCCCAGCTCATCGCTCAGCATGTAGGCATCGGAGTCGTTGGTCTTCAGCTCAATGCTGGTCACGTTGCCCACGAAATCGAAGACCAGGTTAATGGAGGTGGCCGGCTCCTTGCCCTGGCTGAGCGACTTGAGCAGCTTGGACAGGTTCTTGAGCTTCTTGAACTGCAGCTTCACCTCGATGATGTCGCAGTCGATCAGCGGATCATTGCCCACCTGCAGCAGACCCAGTTGGACTAGTGATTGCACGTAGACATTGGCCTGGGACTGCAGCATGCTGGCAGTGATCGAGTGACCCGGCGACTTGACTATCGGTGAAGGAGCTGGCTGTTTGATCTGAAATAAAATCCATAAAGACCCAACAACATGGCACCGAAGGATCGACTGGCTTACGTGTGAGACCTGCAGCAGTGGCTCAAAGTCCTTGGCGTGCAGAATGGACTTCTTGATGATGGCCAGCATGAGCAGCACTTCGGGCTTGTGGGACCGGTACTCGGTGCTGGTGCAGATCAGCTTGTGCCAAATCATTTTCAGCTGCACGGGGTTGTTGTTGCTCGTCGTGGTCAGCACAGGGAGTCCTCGCACCGGCAGCAGCACAGTGCCAATGGGTTTGCGCTGCAGGTGCTTGCTGCACGCGAAGAAGGTGAGCTTCACGGGTCGATGGTCCGTCTTGATGCGCTTGATGCCCGCCATGTCGCACTCCCAGATGCAGTTGCTGTTGAAGATGATGGTCTCTGCCGTCGCCGAGGGTGTGCCCTCCACCTCAAAGTCCACCGTATTGAGTGCGGCATTCATCACGATACTTTCCCGTTCGCCATCGCGTCCAATGAAGTTGATGGCCTCCACGACATGCAGCACCACGCAGTAGACCTGATCGATGTCCTTCTCCTTGCTGGGGCCAGTATCGCCTTCGCCCAGCGACCGCGGCGTCTTGCTGCGATTCACCATCGTATTTTGTGGATAAAATTCTCCAACTCTCTAACTGAATAATTTAAAAATATAAATTTGCACAACTTTCAAGACAGAATTTAAATCTTGGCGCCACCGCGTTTGTTGGTATTTCGCGTTTGTGTTTCTTTGTTTGTTTGCTGCGACACAGTTCGACTGAATCTGTTCTCACTTTGGGGGCTCGGCTGCTATTTTTTGTTGATGTTTATTTCGTTGTCGTTTCGTTTCGCCTGAGTGCACACGCCTCACCTGCTGGGTTTTCCGTTGCCAAGCAGCGGGAACAGGTACAGGTAGGAGTTTGAATTCATTTTGCAAGGTGAGCGAGCAGAACGAGGTGGAGAAAATATCGCTAGCAGCAGCTATCGATACTTAAGACGCATCTCTAAGTTTTGTTAGTACACGGAAAACCCGCTGACAACTTGTGGGCGCCACTGCGACAATGAGGGGTGATAGTTCCAAAGAAAAACGCTGTATGGCGCTGTAGTAACGGACATTTAAATGAATCGAAAAATTGTGACCACGAATCAGACATGTTTTGAACGAGAATCGAATATTAAGCGGTCACTCATCGAAAATATTTGGACATGTTTTTGACATAAATCGGAAATTAATCGGAAATCAATCGGACAGTGTCATGAATCAATCATAAATCGGACAACAGATTGCTTAAACCGATTTTTAATTAAAATGCTATATCTGCGCCATTTCCCTTCCGATCTGAGCGTGACACGTGTCCTTGCAGTCGAGAGACAGTCTTCGATATAGATTGGCATCAAAGACAATAAGGCTATTCCCTGCTTAACGATTAATTTCCTTTGATTTCCTTTCATATTTCTCGACCAATCTGCACATGGCACGTCTTTACGCAATCACACAAAGTATACTGGAACATTTGTAGTATTTATTTTTATTTAAATTGATATTTACATATTTAACTCAGCATTTTTTCATACCATCTGGCACGCCCCGAGTTCTCGTGATCGATTTAAGCCTGTTTGCTATGGGGCCTATAAATGAAATCTGAGCGCGATAACAAGTGAACCCAAAACAAAACATTCATTTTAGTTCTTAATGGAAAAGACTCGAGCAAAAGTTAATTCAATAAACATTACTAAGATAACCCAAATTTGATTAAATGTACTAAGACTTTTCGCAATTACTATTAATAAACGTACTTGCGGTGCTCTTTGGCCGCGATACATTCGCCGCATTCGACGTTTTTATGAATATTTTGGCATGCCAATCGTAGAGATGCTTATCCTTTGGGGGCCTATCTGGATCTGGAGTGGTGATTTTGCCACTGTTGTACCAGGAGTACAACATTAGTTATTATTATTATCAACGGGGCGTTATCACGTGAAGAGGCGTTGTAAAACTCTCGAAACGAATTGATAAAGTCCGACGGATGGACAGGAGCAGAAGGCACGGCACACACGTATAAAACTGGGAGCCCGTGCAGCAGGTGGCACATTGTGAAAGTGAAAGCCGAAACAAAAGTGAATACCATGAAGTTCCTGCTGAGTGTTGCCTTGATGATGGCCATTGGCCTGCAGCAGATCGATGCCCACGGCATGATGCTGAACCCACCCAGTCGCTCCTCCCGCTGGCGTTACGATGGCAGCGCTCCCCAGAACTACAACGACAACGAACTCTTCTGCGGTGGCATGAATGTGAGTTAAATGGGGATGCCAGGGATGCCAGGAATCTAATGCCAAAGTCCCTTTTTGTACATGCAGGTCCAGGTGAACAATGGTGGTCGCTGCGGACTGTGCGGTGACAATTTCGCTGATGCACAGCCCCGTGCCAACGAGATCGGAGGCCGTATTGCTGGATATGGTGTCGTGACCAGGAGCTATCCCTCCTCCAATGCCATCACCGTCGGCGTGAAGCTCACCACCAACCATTTGGGCCACTTTGAGTTCCATTTGTGCAACCTGGATGCCTATGGCAGTGAGTCCGAGGAGTGCTTCAACCAGAATCCCCTGCGCTTCGCCGATGGCAGCCAGAAGCTGTACATTGGCCAGCAGAGCGGAGAATTCGATGTGACTGTTTTCCTGCCACAGAGTCTGACCTGCAACCACTGTGTGCTCCGTTGGACCTATGTCGGAGGTGAGTCTGAAAGGGTTTACATTTGTTCCATAAATCCCTAATCCTTAAACCTTAATCTACAGGCAACAACTGGGGCATGTGCGATAGTTCCTATGGCGCTTTGGGCTGTGGCCCCCAGGAGACCTTCAAGAACTGCGCTGATGTGAGCATCAATTGGGGACGTAACATGTTGAAGGAGGCAGCCTCCGATGTCGATGTCGTTGAGGTGCCCGTTGAGGTGGCTTAAGCACCACTCCATTCCCAACCGAAACAACGAACTGCCAGAAAAGTCTGAAGGTGTTCAACACCAAAAAGTCTGACAAAGTTAAATAAAGAACTGAACATTTACAAAAAAGAAAAGTTGTTTAAACCAAAGGCCTGAAAGTATGCCTTAAACTGGCACTTGGAACTGGCTATCAATAATAATATTCTGATGGCGTTCGCTATAAATTTGAAGCATGCAAATAATATAGGAGAATTTTTCCAACTGATTTCGCAGTCTTTCGTCATCTACTAGTAAGACAATGTACGGAAGTGGAGACTCCTTTGAGTTTCTTTGTATTTATACTTCTAGTGATGACGAAACCCTTCTTATCTGTATGGGAATTCCTTACGAGTTCAATCACCGCATTGCATAATCCATGCCAGTCCCTTGGCCATATCTACCCATGCATTCGCAGTATGCCATAATGCACTTGAAACGTTTTCAACCTTGGTTAACAAGTTCCACTTGAACGTGATACATTTCCCATGCATTGAACCCTTATCACATTGGCATTGGGACTTTCAGTCGAATCGCACCCACAACGTGTTCAAAACAAATTAATGGTAAACAAAACCAACATTAGAATGATTCAATTACCAATAACTGGACCCTTGTTTTTATGTGTCATAGCTTTCGCCCAAATTTTTGAGCAATAATCATAAAAGTGCATATACACAGTGATAAGATTTTAGGAATATGAACCTATATAAGCCATCCACCAGGCCAGATCCATATCAGACCATAGTGAAAGTGAAAGCAAAATGAAATACTTCAAATTAATCCTGACCATTAGTCTGGGAATTTTCTGCCTGGTGGATGAGCTGCAGGGCCATGGCATGATGTTGGATCCCGTGGGGAGATCTTCGCGTTGGCGCTACGACTCTTCGGCGCCCATAAACTACGACGATAATGGATTGTATTGCGGTGGACTTTGGGTAGGATAATTCTATAAAAAAAATGCATATATTCTCTATAATATTATTTAATATTCCATGCAGAAACAAACCCTAAACGGAGGCCGCTGTGGACTCTGCGGCGACGATTGGAGCATGGAACAGCCGCGACCCAATGAACTGGGTGGCGAATATGGCAGTGGAGTCATTGTGAGGACCTTTGCGGGCAAGAGCGAGGCTGAGATTAAAGTAAATATCACGGCAAATCATTTGGGTTACTTCACCTTCCACCTGTGTAACCTCGATGAGTATGGCACCGAGTCGGAGGAGTGCTTCAACAAGATTCCCCTCAAGTTTGCCGATGGCAATCTCAAGTACAACATCAGCACCAGAATGGGTAATATTCCGGTGACTCTGCAACTTCCCACGGATCTTAACTGTGTGCACTGTGTCCTCCGCTGGACCTACACAGCGGGCAACAACTGGGGCGTGTATGAGAATGGCACGGGAGCCTTGGGCCGTGGCGATCAGGAAACCTTTAAGAATTGCGCTGACATTAGCGTTCTATCTGCGGCGAGATATCTGTTCCCTGAAGTGCCAGTGGAAGTGGTTGAGGATGCTTGAATTGGTAGTTCTCTTAGTGCCAAAGTCAATCTCATTTAAAATAAATACTCTGAATAAATTATTACAACTCTTTCCCCTGAAATGATTTCCATCTTCTTTTTTTTATGAATGCATATTTTTCTTTTTATTCAATAAATTTATCATCGTATATATATATATATTTATATATATTGTATGTATAAATATATGTATGTGTGTGTGTGTGTGTTTGAGTGTATGTGGTGGGTTCATTGGGTTCTTGGTGTTGGACCGTAAAGCTCTTGAGAGTCCAAGGGCCTACCCTGTGCTACGATGCAAAAATCTCTCTCTGGCTCGCTCGAATGAATGTCCCCAACGTTACTCGGAGCTTCAGTCCGAGTGCGGTAGATATCCGTAATTAAATATTCCGTACTTGTATTTATTCTATCCTGTATATGCAGCACTTGTAAATGGTATTGTAATATTTGTAGTTCGTCTCGTAGGTGTGTGGTCTGTGTGGCTGTTGTGTGTTGTGTGTGGTTTTCTCGCTTACAAAATACGTTTCACAATAACTGGCTTAAGAGTTAACTTCACAAATAAGTTTGCATGTATATATATTCTGTATGTATATATAATTTGTTTGTTAATACAATATTTTACAAAGCGTTCAGGTCAATTGCAAATGATAGGCGCTGAAATTTCACTACAAACTCAATGGGTCTTCCTTTTTTTATATTTTAATGTAACCTTAGAATTGTGCAATGCAATGCAATCAATCATCAATCAATCAATCATTGGCTTAAGAATATTCTTCCCTTTTCTTTGCACGTTTATCTTTTAACAATTAACTAAACAAACCGCAAACAACATGGTGTAACCCTCGACTGCCACTACAAATGTCATCAATCCTGCTGAATCAATCAGTTATGTATGTGTATGGTAGATGTATATTTTAGCTCTAGGTTTTGTGTAGGGTGGGGGGGAGCTTTAGCTTTAGCTACGATTTAAAACGCCCTCCTCGATTAAAAACTATAAAAAACCCCACCACGATCCATTGTCATCAAACTGTGCGAATCTCTCACAACTGAATTACAAGAGTATTGTAGCTCCCTCTCTTGGGGGGAGATCTTCTCTATTCGTTACTTAAGTCATTCCACTTTTAAAAGCCTTTTTAAAATACAGTTGGATGCCTTCCTGACAAAAATATATATGTATATATATATCATGTATTATATAGAGACTTTTTTTGAGGGGGGAACGTGGGGGAGGACTCGTGGAGGCCGACCTTTGCTGCACTACCAAATATCTTTGTTGTTTTGTAAAAGCACCTTATAAATTTTACACATACACACATCGTCGCCTTGCCACGCCTCCTCGTGTTTTGTTGTTGTATAAATAGCTAAATAGTTCTTCTTTTAATTTGTTTACTTTTACTTATACTTTGTTCCAAAAATTGTCTTTAAACATTATACAACACTATCTGTATTTGTTTTTGTTTCCTTTTTTTTTTTTATACCTGAATTTTAGAATTTTGTATCCGAAACGCCATTTCTTTTGTTATGTTTTGTTCTGTTACTGAGTTTGTTTCCGCCAAAAAGTTCTCATTTGTTTGTAATTGCCAAAAGTGTTCTCTTTGTGTTTCTGTTTCTCTTAGTCCGAAATGTTTGTTGCCAAAAATGTATTTTGTGGTTGTTCTTTTAGAGGTTTCTTTGTATAAGTTCTTTGCAATGTTTGGTGAAGGTCAAAATAATTCTCTCGGTTCTCTTTTGTTTTAGTTGGTTTTCTGTTCTACATTTGACTTAATTGACAAACCTTTTTTTTGGTTTTTGCCTTCATAATTCGGTTATCTCTCTACGGGGGATCGTGTGATATTCTATATGAATATATTATCGGTTTCATTTGCTTTGCTTTGTCTTTGTCATTGGCACAAGTTTATGTTGCAGGGGGGTTCTAGACAGAGTATATGATCCAGGGTATCAAACATAAGCCTTCTGTGTGCTTCTTCTAAGTATAATTAAGTTCACACCTTCGGTTGTTGGATTTTTCTTATAAACTTTGTTTTATTCTTGTTTTGTATTCTTTTTATTTGTATTTTTAAACATTAACACACTACAATTTACGCTCTCGTTTTTTCTTTGTTTTATCATATAAAATTTCGTGTTTTTTTTTTTCTCTAATTAATACAAATATTTAATGGATAATTAAGAACTAAACATAAAGAAAAAACTATAGTTAAATTATGAATACAGAAAAAAAATTTGAAAAGCCTAAGTGAGTTGGTATACTTCTAGAGTTGCAGCAGGCAGCAATGAATAAAACTAAATGAATGATTTTCATTCACATTTTATTCACTTGCTGCCGCTGTTGTTGGTGTATGATATTGTGTGAGTTTTCGAATGATTTTTAATCAGGGATCGTAATGATGAAATAAAAAGATGTTCATGAAAATCTGAGGACTTATTGAGCTTAAAGGAAACCAGAGATGGTAGAGACAGAGACATACTTTGACAGTTGTACAGAGAAGTAGAAAAGAATTAAAGCAGAAATTTATTTAAGAGAGAGATACACTTTGAACAAAGGTTTAAAAAACAATTCAAATATAGTCTGACCTAAGAGAAAGAATAGCTTTTAACAATTAAAGGAGTGAAAACACATTGGAATTTGCAGCAACGGAAAATAAAACTTTTTCTAGATACAAATTTGTTGTTCCTTTTATTTCAGATTTAAATAAACCCATTATTACGATCCCTGATTTCACTTACTAGTACGTATATGATTATAGTTTTTGTTAACTATTATTTCCTGCATAACTAATTTACTTTGCTGGCATATCAAGCGTGTCTGTCTGTTTGTGTGTGGCTGCAACTGTTGCTTCTTGGGTTATTAGAATATTAGAGAACACAAAAAGGATACAATAAATGGAAACTGTGACTGACGTGTTAAAATTAAAGAACTTAACTTATAGAGACACACACACACATATTTGTGTACAACATTGAATTAATCAATCAACAGGCCACAGAGTACAGAGTAAACTTTGCCAAAAAAACGAGTGGATTTTGTGGGTGGTGCAGTCACACGCATTTCAAATTAACTTTAATTTACAACTAAATTAGGTGTAATTCAACTGAATATTAACACAATATTAAATAGTATATTGCAGCAACAGTGGAAGACAGTTAGTTCTCGCTCTCTCATTCGTTTCTATTCCTTCATTTTTCGTTCTTGTGTAATAAATTGTATTGTATGTATAATTATTTTATTTCTCGGTGTGTACAATTTAAAAACAGGTCTACTCTATGCTAAAATAATATTAAAAATATATGCATATAATGTTTATATACTATATAAATTATAATTCAATAAGACAACATGTGTAAAAAGCCAATTTAAATTAGAAAATGTACATACAATTTAAAATGGGGTTTAAAGGTTTAAGAACAGAAATCAAACATTTTAAAAGCATTTTGATGTGTGGAAGTGTGTTTGTGTTTTGTTTTGTTTTTTTGCGTAGATTTGTTCTTTTATGTTATAAATTTTATGACTAAATATACAATACAACTACGTGTTCTTTTCAAGGTTTTTTTGTTTTTTGTTTTTGTTTTATACAATTCTTTGCCTTCTTTTTACTTGTGCTAAATACACTTCAAAAATTAATGTGCAATTTAAGGTTAAAGCTACTTCAATCTCCTCCGTCTCCTCCTTGCAGTTCTTTCTGTAAATTATCAACCTAATTGTTTTAAGCGGGGGATTATACAATCGTTCCATTATGTATTTATGCTCTCTACTACTCAATTCTTTTATTCTGTATGTGGTATGCATGTACTTCAAATGTGCTTCAAAAGTTCCAATTATTCAAAAATGTCCCTCTACTATCCACGCATCCATCCTTCTCCTCTATGATCTTCCGATTTATTAAGCTGCTTAATAAATTCATTCGTAATCGGGCTTTCTCCTATCGCGATATCTTTGTTGCTTGGTGTACATATTGTATATTGTATTGTATTGTATTACTCGTATTGTATGCCTATTGTAATTAAAAATTTGTAATTTTTTCTCTCTATTTTCTTTTTTTTTGTTTGAATAAAAACTAGTTAAACATCCATATGCATCTCATGCATGAGCTGTATGTTTATGTGTATCTGTATCTGCTGCTGCTGGATTTTTTCTCTTCCTTTTTGTGAGTGTGCGTTGCTGCTGTTGCTGTTGCTGTTTCTGCTGCTTTCGTTGAGTTTACTCTATCGTTAAGTAATGTTGTCACTTTTGGCAGCAAACAATCGGTTGTCGTATCCTGTGCTTCCTTCCTCCTTCCTTCCATTCTTCTACGTTTCATTTGCCTTGCTCTGAGGATGCTGTTCCAAGTCCTGCTGCTGCTCCTTCTGTTGAGGATTCACACCTGCCGTTTAGTAATATTGAAAAACATCTTAACAATGTTTTCATTGAGAAATGGAAACTAAATTAACAAACAAATCGAATTGGAGGTGTCACACAGAACAGAAAGTCAAAAGCAAGATATTTAGTCATAGGGAAATTACAGATTTAGTTCTTGGGTAGAAGATATTTGCACAGCGCCCTCCAATTACCTGCCGCATTCGGTGTCGCAATATTGGTGTGTGCACTATTGGCGCTCAGTGTAGACGACGAATTCGAGTCGGACGGTGTATTGGGGCCGGCCGAGTGCGGTGTGCAGGATGCCTGTCCCAGCAACTTTTGTCGCACTTCGCGTATCTTCAGCTGCAGATCCTGTTTGCGCGGAAACACATCAATGTGCTTGGTCTAAGGAGCACAAAAAAAGAACCGAAATTAAAATCACATCCGAAGCTAAATACTTCTCATGTTGAGACTCACCTGAAAGGCGATTGTGGCCTGTGCTGTTGGGAAGTTGCCGTGTACGTTAAACAACTGCATGACCAAATTGCGACGCGTTTCCAACACCTTGCGATGCCCCTTCTCGCTGGCATCCGATCTTGCACTCTGCAGCGGCGTCTTGGGCGTCCGTGGCGAACGTCCCGTCTGATCCGTGCTTTCCAGTTCTGCGAAACATTGATCTACATTATACATAGAGGATATACATTGGAAAATGTTCATTTAATTACCCTTCAGCTCGTTGTTAAAGTCGGGCCCAAAGAAGCGCTGCGTTGTGGTTGGCGGTGCCGATGCGGGCTCATCAATGGAATCATCTTCGCAAACTAAACAAAAACAACATGGAAAACGAGTAAATAAAGGGTCTAAGGATGGTCTCACAGGAGGACTCACTTAGCTTCTGCACTGGCACTGGTGCTGTGTTCTTCTTGCGGTAGTTGGTTCCGTAAACTCGCGGCGAGGACGGCACAGCTATGGCACTGGGCGACTGGCAATCCTCTGGCTGGAACTGCGGCAGTGCCTTGTATTTCTTCTCAAAGTCCACCTGCTTGAGTACACTGCTGTGAATGGAATAAACATAAGTTAATAACAAACTAAAGAAAGGTATTCGCTCTGCCACTTACTTATTCAATTCATCGTTCTTCTTTTTGTGGGCCACCGCTGCCGCTGTTGCTGCAGCTCCAGCCGAGACTCCCTTCAACGGAGACTTGGGCTGACTGTTGCTGTTGCTCGTTGTGGGCGTCAGAGGCAGTTGCTCATCGCTATTGGGTGTCGTCGTCGAGGAGGTGGGCGTGGGCAGTGCCGAGCTGAGGCTGGAACTATTCACATGGCCAATGATGGGCGACGAGACATCCATCGTTGTGGGTGAGTGCAACTTTCGACTGATGTGCTGTCCCCCGTTGCTGGCACCCAGATTCGCTCCAAACGAAACATTGCTCTCCGATTTGCTTTGAGCTATAGAAAGGAAAAAAAAAGGAGAATGTCATTAGTTCCGATACGATACCCAGCGCGTTTGCTGTAGGCATCCACTCACATAAATTCTTGCGCCGCTGCAGCGGTGCTCGTCCCAATTGTGCTGGCGTTGGGGCCAATACAAACTGCTGGCCATCTGCATCCATGTCGCTCTCATCGCCTCCAGCCGTCGCTCCTCCTCCTTCATGGCTGGCACGCTCTGGCGGTGCACTCATGTGATATGTCGCCGACTTCGGGGTGGAGGGCATCGACTTGTACGAGGGCGAACTCGCTGGCGGCTCTGCGCTGTGACTGGGCGTATACCCATGGAGCAGCATTGTCGGTTGAGCGCTAACTGGTGGCGGCAGTCCGTTGTGATTCTTGAATATATAGCTGCCCGCAAAGGCCTCCAGCTGCAGATGCTCCAGCGAAGGTGTACCCGGTTGATGGGATCGCGGCAGCAAGGGGTACTGTCGATAGGTAGGATATTCAATTATTTTCACAATCTTTAAAGCTTACTTTCTCTTTCCATTTACTCACCTGACTTGTCATGGCAAAGAACATCTTTTGGCCTGGCGCCGGACCTGCTCCCATTATCTGTGCTGGTGCGGAGGCCGGTGGTGTGGCCATATTGGCGGCATGTCCCAGACTCATGGCCGCCGGCGATGAGGGCACACATGCCTGATGGGCGGCTGCAGTAGACAGAGAGACAGAGATGGTGGAGGAAGAGGTAGAGGTGGAGGAGGAGGAGGAGGAGGGAGTTGTAGATGAGTTTTTGTTGTTCATGACACTGCCACTGCTGCTGCCGGCCACTGTTTTTGTGGCAGTGGCTGGAGCAGCCGCTGTTATGGTTATTTCATTATTGGCATTATTAGTACTATGATTTGCTGTTGCTGTTCCCATTTTCCCCGTCGCTTTGGTCAGCACAGTCAGTGTGGCGGCGCCTCCTCCCGCCTGGCTGGTCGCCGTGGCTGCCACACCCGCTGTCGTTGTGGCCGTTGCTGCTGTCAGTATGCGGGCATTCGCAGGCAGTGCAATCTTGTTGCACGCATTGATGCTGATAAAGGACACTGGCCGCAGGGTGGCTGCTCCCGAGACTGGTGTTCCCGCCGTACAGCTACCGTGATGATGCTGCTGACTGTACGCATTGCAGTCGGTGATCAGCAGCATTGTGGCTCCTCCGGTTTTTCCGCCCGACTCCTTTTTGCCCAGTCGCTGCTTATCTCTTCCTTCCGCTTTTTCCTGCCCATCTTCGAGGTGGTCTTCATCGTCTTCTTCGTCCTGGCCATGCAGCGTGTCCAGCACGAGGGCATCGTACAGTATGGCCGCTCGACCTGTCCCCTTGTTGCTGCTGTTGTTGTTGTTGTTGTTGTGATGACCATCTTGTTGTTGAAGAGTCAACAATTTTCGTATAATGGGCGTGGAATTATTGGAAAACTTAGTAAGGGCTTCGTTATTGTGTGTGGTAGATGTGGCTGATCCCACTGTGGATGATGTGGATGCGGTTGGAATGGCTGTTGGAATGTTTGTTGTTATGATTGGTGAAGATTGGTGAACTTTCTGCTTGAAAAACAAAGGCGGCGGTGTATTGTGTTGATGCTGATTTGATGGTTGTGCTCGTATGATCGTGAAATGATTAATAGTGGGTGTTGGCACACGCGTTATGACCGTTGGTGGCGTCTCCACGCGGCGTTGATGCAAATGCTTGAGCTGTTGGTGTGGCGAGTGCGATGGCTGCAACGGCGTTAGGGATCGCACAATCGTAAACTGTTTCCGCTTGATGGGTGTCACAATTGTTGTTGTTGTGGTGCTGGTTGTTGTTGTTGTAGAGCCTGTGGTTGTTGTTATGTTGGCCACGGGTGGCGTTGTGGGCGTTGGTGTTGGTGTAGCCCTCACTTTGGGTATGGTATAATGAATGATATCATCGAAATCAGCATCAGCATTAACACTGGCCAATTCCTGCATAAACTGCTCATCGTCGTCATCATCATCTTCATCCTCATCATCATCGTCGTCATCGTCCAGGTCCACCTCGTCGAGGAGATTTTCCACATCCTCATCATCCTCGTCATCGTTTTCATGGATTGCTGCTGCATCTCCCTTCGAGTTCTTTGCATTTTCCACTTGTTCTATGTTTGATTTATGGTGGATTTTAAATGGATTTTGGGGGTAGATATGTGTATGATATGGATGACATCGACAGAAAGGAAGATTGTGATATTATTGTGGCGCGGGGAGGAAAGTTTCCAGTGTGAGTGTGTGAGAAAGTGAAAGAAACAGAGAGAAAGATGTTATGCCCGACACAAAACAAAAACCAACAAAAAGCTTTCGTTAGGAAAAAGGCGACGTAGGCGACAGGTGGGTGAGGGGCGAGGCGATGCGATCGATGCAGGTGATTGGAATGTTTTTTTTTTCACAAATTTTGTTCTTCGATTTTGGATCCACAACTCAAAAACTATAAATTAAATTATAATAGAAATCTATATACAAAACACACACAACACAAATCATAGTAGAAATAATGCCAATAGTTGTTCTGAAATCTTAAAATCAACTTAAAATTAATCAACAAAAAAATGATTAAAAATTAAATATAAATAAAAGAACTACTCTACATTTTGAAGGACAGTCACAGACTGCCTTCAATTACAATAAAATATACAAAAAACTCAATGAAATCCCAATCAAATACAGTGCGTTTCGTAACAGTAAGACAGCTAAGGAGTGGACGTTTTTTTTTAAGGAGTATCTGTAGAAATATTCATTATTTTGTTTGAATTTCAATGAAATATCTTTAACACCACTCTTGAAATTCTTCAAAACGTTTGCATCTTTCAATAATAAAATCAAATTTACTCTGATCTCCCTTTTAGCCGTCTGAAAGTCTTTGGAAACCCACTGTTTATTATGCGTTTCACTCCTTTTCCTTTCATCTTTTATCGCTATCCTTCTCAGTGAAGGGAGACTCCTTCTTGCCATTCCACACTACTCACCTCTCAGATCCGTGGGACTGCGATGCGAGTGATGCATCGGATACTGGAACTGCTTCTGGCTGAGGGCCGTCGCTGTTGGCACATTGAAATTGAAGATGGCTCCCACACCACTGCCGCCACTATTGGGCGGTGGTGCACTGCTGACCACACCTGATGCCGAGACCGAGCCACCGTTCAGTTTATATGGCGATGGTGGCTCCTGTTTAATGTCCTCCTGCTTGATATGTGGCTGCAGTGTGGCTGCCTCATCGGCTTTGCTGCTGCAGCCCTTGGGGCTGATAGGCATAGACTTGAAGGCGCCGCCTGTAAAGTGGAGAGAAAGCATACAAGAGAGACCGAAATGAGCATGGCTGAGTGGGTGGTTGAGTAGCGGGTGGTTTGCTCGCCTGTGGGTTGGAATGGTGTTACACCGATTGGATTCTTGGGACTAGTGTACTGTGTATAGATCGACATCTGGGGATATGGCAGCATGGTGCTCTCCAGCACCGGATGGGCCTTGATTGCCTTTGGCTTGAGCGTAATCTCGCGATCCCCACCGGTGGTTGGCGGTGCAGTCATGGCCTGGCCATTGGCACCAACCGCATGATCATCCTGCGAGCGCTGCAGAGAATTATTAAATTTAATTAAAATTTGCTTCCTCTTTTAGGAGTGGTTGTAATACCCTACCTGAACTTTTTCTTGCTGCTGCTGCTTGCGGTAATCGTAGGGGGCATCGTCCATGTCCGAATCGTTCACACGTTCGCGGCACTGCAGATCGAGCTTCTTGGAGGGTGGCTCCTCCGTCAACAGCATTTGCTCATCCTCATCCGAGTGCAGTTCATTCTTGAGGAGTTTTCCTCCCTTGCCAGAGATCGTGGTGGGCGCTTCATCACAGGCGCTGTTGTAGTTGTCAATCGTCAGTGGGATGATGTCGCCCTGGTGTTCGGAGTGGCCCTGACCGCCCGGCGTATTGGGGCACATGTCGTGCTCCAGCGAATCGGAGCCATCCACCGAGGCCAGGCGCGATTTGGCGTCGCCTGCGGCAGCCGCAGCACCAGCTGCTCCTCCTGCCTTGCCAGCAGCCGTCGAGGTGGAGGACTTGCGGCGATCCTTGTTGCACCATTTCCATTCGGGATGCTGCTTAAAATGCTCATCCTTGACGACGGTCGCCAGCTCATGGTACTGGGCCTTCTGCTCCGGCTTCAGGGCATACCACCATTCCCCGAGGATCTTGCTGACCGTTCGATTGTCCTGATTTGGATGCTTCTTGTGGACCATCTTGCGATGCTTCTTCGAGAAGATCATGAACGCATTCATCGGCCTGCGTATCTTCTTGTTTGCTGCCACTGGCTGCCCGGCCGCTGCTCCCCCTGCCGCTGCTGCTGCTGCCGCCTGCTGCTGCTGCTGCTGCTGTTGCGCTGCCTGCTGCTGCTGCTGCTGCAAGGCGCTCAGGGATTGACTCCGACGCTTGGCAGCCGACGTGATGGGTGCTCCTCCATTGGCCCCGTCGTCATGGCACTCCTCCAGCTTGCGGATGTTGCTGTTGCTGGTGTACGTTTGCAGCCTCATGGCTGCCGTCTGCTTCTTTCCATTGGTTGTGGCCGGAGTGGGCGTTGGAGTGGATTCAAACACATCATCGTCCAGCTGATCATCCTGCTCCTCCGCCACCTGCTGATGGGTTACTGCCGCGGCGGCTGCTGCTGCAGCAGCTGCTGCCACTTTGGCATCGTTCATGGAGCAGTTGAGCGGCTTTCCGGGCGATGACAAGGGATTGGGCACGATCATATGGTTGTTGTTGTGATTCAGAGACGTCTGCTGCTGTTGCTGCTGCTGCTGGACAGCAACTCCTCCGAGTGGGCTCTGCAGAGGCGATGGCTGCTGCTGTTGTTGCTGCTGCTGTTGATGCATCATGACCACGCTGTAGTTGCTGGCGGTCGTTGTCGTTGTTGGTGTGGCCGGACCTTGTGGCGCCTTGGTCATGGGTGGCATTTGTGGCAGAATCTTGTACCAGGGATGGCTAGGCGCATTGTAGCCTGCGGGATAAGAGAGATTATGGTAATCTTCGCTGCTGATCCTACTTCTATATAGAATCCTACCGTTTTTTGGCAACACCTTCTCCTGCCCGTGTCCGTGTCCGTGGCCATGCACTATCGACGTGACTGCCACAGAGGTGGTGTTGGTAGGCGTGTTGGGCTGATGAAATGAAACCGAAGTGTGCGGCACCTGCTGTTGTTGCTGTTGCTGCTGCTGCTGCATAATGGACTGCACCGGCATGGACGTCACTGTCAGCTGCGTGGCATCTACAATCACGGGATGAAACGTTTGATTCTGCGACACAACCACGTGAGGGTGGGGATGCTGTTGTTGCTGCTGCTGCTGCTGCTGCTGCTGCTGCTGTTGCTGGCTGCTGGAGATGCGTATCACGCTGGTGGCATGCCCCACACTGCTGGGCGGCGCTCCAGGTCCTGGCAGTGCATTGAGGTGTGCGGCAGGTGGTTGTTGATGTTGATGCTGCTGGTGCTGTTGCTGCTGCTGCGGCGGTGGGGCATGCATAACCAGAGACACGGGCGTTGTTTGTGGTGGCATTGGCAGTGGCTGTGTTCCTCCTGCTCCTCCTCCTGTTCCATTTCCAGATGCTCCACTGTTGTTGCTGTTCCCCTCCCAGCCATTGTTGTTGTTGTTGTTGTTGTTGCTGCTGCTGCTGTTGTTGTTGGCATTGTACAGGACCGGACTGGGTGTAGTCTTCCATTTTCCCGTATCCAAAGGGCCAATCGATGCCACAGATGTCACGGCGGCAGGTTGTTGTTGTTGTTGTTGCTGCTGCTGCTGCGATTGATTGGTGGCAGCAATGGGCGTGAAAAAGTTCTGCCTGTGGTGGTTCGAGGACACATTGACCGGCGAGTGGGCGATGGCATTTAGCGGCGAGGCGCCGGCATGATTCACGGGTGATGTATACGATGGCGTGGCCGAGCGTGAACTGCTCAGGGATACTGTAAATAGAGACAGAGAGGAAGATCGCAATTAGTACTATAATTACTCCCTACAATCATTGCAGATAAATCTCTTCATAATCCATTTATGTAGATATAGGAAACATTTTATTACATAAGCACTGTAAATATAATTTCGCTCCCAGCTCGAAATCCTGGAACGCATTCATGACGTTCATCGGTCTCCTGTCCTCAAATGGAAACTTTCATCACTCCCTCACTTGCACATTTCATTGGAACTATATTTTGTACATATATATTTAGTACATACATACATAAGTATGTAGTTATATGTACAGATATTTCTTCTTTTTTATTGTATTTAATACACTTTTCTGTCGTCGTCGTCACATTCGTTTTGTGCTGCATTCGCATCGGTTTGCTTTTTCGTTCTGTGTTCGGTTCTGTGTTCTGCTCTGGCGCTGCCTCTGGTGTGCTCTTGACAGTTTCCAACATAAAATGCGGTGCGGTGCGGAGGGGGCAGAGCAGCAGCGAAGACGTCAAAAGAACGGCAGCAACAGCTCAACCAAGGGCAGCGACAGCGACGTCAGCAGCATACATTGAGCGAGCGCCGTGCTCTTGCTTACGCTCTTTATCGCACTCTTTCTCTCTCTCGCTCGCACTCTCCCGCATTGATTCTCCTGGCTTGAGCTGTTTACCTGCTCCGGGAATGTCTGGGCTTCTGTGTTAGTGTGCGTGTGTGTGTGTGTGCGTGCCGTGCCGACTGCTCTCAAGTGCATTTTTGTTTAGGTAAAAACGAATCAAAGGCAAAGCAAATAACAAGAAAAGAAAAGAAAAGAATCTGTTGCGCTTCGCACGCAGAATTCCAGCCTCTGCCGCTGGCCCTTTGCTTTGTTTCGTCTCAAGTGGCGGCGTCGCTGTCGCTGCTGCTGCGATCATTGCGTGTCTACCTTTGCAGGTGAAGGGTATATTAACTGTAAGGTAAGGGAGTCCAGCTTAGCTTTGATCTCTGTGTTCTAGTACGTTATATGCCAGTAAGAGCATTCTCTTATTAAATTCTGAAGCTACTGATCATTCATTTTGGCTATCATGTGCCTCACTAGTACCCTCTCTTTGGGATACCCTGCCTCTGCAGGTGCCTAGGAATGCGTAAGCATCTCTCCGCTGCGCTCTGTCGACGTCGCTGCGTCTGGCGTGTAAATCACGCTGCGGTCACACTTTCAAGTGGCCCAGCGCCCAGAGGCAGAGGCAGCCAGCAGCGCAACAGAGCATAGAAGATTTCTGGAACAATAGAACTCTTGATTCGGGGATCGGGACAACGGCCACGGGACGACCCCTCTTCTCTCACAGACAGACACCTACCTTTCATGAAAAGCGACAAACGACCTTTGTTGAGGTGTGTGAAATGGTCAAGGAAAACACAACGGCGACGTGAACAGCCACGGCGCTGGCACAATAAAATTTTATGATATGCATTTTTATGGTGAATTGGAAATGCATCGACCCCGAAAGAGCGCATTAGAGAGATGAGAAAGTTTCGGCCAAAGAGACTGCCCAAAGTGCGCTACCATTTCCAAAGAATGTTTTTTGGGGTCTCTGAACTGAATGAAAGACAGAATAGGCCTTCCCTTTGTTCAACATGCATTCAAAATGCATTTTAGTATCGGATTAGAGGATGGGAATGTGTGAAAATGATATGCCACATTAAGTAGCGTGCATTAAAAGTTGACCAGAGTGAGTAAATCTTTCAAGTAGCGCACCCAAAACAACAGGACACGAGTGTTTCAGCTTTAAAGATACCTCACATAGTTGAAAGTGCGCACCATTTCCAAAGAATGTTTTGGGTTCGAAATCCGGTTATGCCCTGAATGAGAGAACTTGTTCTTTCTTCTACATTTCCTAAACACATTTTAGTAGGGGATTAAAAGGGAAGGGCAGTAGGAGTGGGAATATGACGTGTTGACTTGGTTCGAAACGAAATCAAAGAAATCTTTCTAGAAGCGACTCGAAGTGCAGGAGATGGGCAAATTGCAGGCTTTCAGACAGCCTTAAAGCAATGACTCTGAACGAATGGAACTTGGCAGAGGATATTGAATAAATATTAATTCTGTCCGTAGTCAAGCAGACTTCAAGAAAATCTATTAATAACGCTTTAGCCTTATGAATAATCCTAAATTGAAGGAGCATTTCAGGGTGTCTCAAAAGTCGACCAGCCTAAATGCAAAATTAAACAAATCTCTCCAGAAGCGCCGCGATAGATAGAGCGAACAAATGCACTGACAGCCTCTCTCTTTCTTTCTCTCAGGCTCTGGCTTAGGCTTGCTCTCTGCCCTGCCCTTTTCACGAGCACTCTCTGTCTGATGGTGTGGGTAATTGCGTGAACGGAGAGATAGATTAACAGTTAAGCTGGCGCTGGTGTGAGAGAGCGGCGCAGCGGCAGCGGCAGGGCAGTAGAGGCTGGAAAGACCAGCCTTGAAATGAATTGCAGTTCAAAACTATGAATAAATTTCCACACAAATTCCAATTTTAATGCTTTTATGAGGCGGCTCTTAGACTCTTCTATCTCGCTCTCTTTCTTTTATTTTCGTGGGTCATAAAAAGTCAAAAAGGTGTGAGGACTATACAGAGAGACTTACCTAGCACGGCGGCCGCATCGGTGTCCTCCTGATCGTAGCGACCCTTGACCCGATAGTTGGGCGATGTCTCCGAGTCTCGTGAGGTGTCCTCATCGATCTGTGTCTTGCTGCTCGAACGACTATCACTAAAAAGGGTTTAAGCATAAGTGATGGATCAGTTGAGGGAGAAGAAGATCGACAAACCTCAGTAGGCGATTCGGACCCGTGGACGAGGGCAGGGCATTGTTACCCTTCTGATTTAAATGCCTCGAACAGAAGCCCCTCCTCTGAGATTCCTTCGTGCAGAGCATACAGAGGCGACGCCACTGCTTCCCATTGTACTTCTTGCGCACGCCGGACTCCGATTCCACGATGTCGCCCTTCTTGAAGCGATGCGGCGTAGTAGCCTGAGATCTAAAATAGAGAGAGAAATATCACATGAATATACGGGATATAGAGAGTGCGACGACAACCCACCTTGGAGTTGCTGGATGAGATCGTGGTGTGAGCCTCTGATCGAATAGACTGGACGTACTGCCGCGGCTCTGCATGCTGCTCCGTTTGCTGCAGGCGCTCATCTTCTCCGTGTCCAGGTCACCGGCAGCCGGCGAATACCCAATGCCCACCACATTCAGCTCGTCATCCGATTCGTAGTCGTCGTAGCTACGCGACGCTTGCTGCTGCTGCTGCTGCTGCTGTTGGGTTTTCAGGTGCTGCTGCCCATTGCTTCCCGGAGAGATCACTATGTCCGGCAGGCCGTTCACCTGCACCGCCGTCGGCCCCGTGGCGCTCGTCTGTTCCACATGGCCTCCCAGCCCCAAGGGCGGTCGCGCCGCTGGCACCACTCCGCTCTGGAACGGTGACGTTGCCGTCGTCCGGTAATACTCTTCTTGTTTCGGATGCGGCTGCTGCTGCTGCTGCTGGGAGCTGGACGTGGGTGTGGGCGGTGCTGTGGGCAGCTTGCCATCATACCGTGTGGCCACAAAAGTGAGTTGCGTTCCTGCGCCCACCTTTGGGTACACTATGTTGCCACTGGGCACGGGCATGGCCTCTGCCACTGCTGTCGACGTCTTCCGCTTGCCACTTGTCGTCGCTGTTGCACCCGAGGGGGGTGACAGTTCGCTGAGCTCATCCCACCAGGGCGGCTGCAGCAGACGGAGATCAGCGCGACGCACAACCTTTGTGGGGGCCTAAGTGGGTAATTGTAAAGGGTAAATCGATGTAGGACCAGTCCTAAGCTACAAGAACATACCGAATCATCACCAAACAATTGGACACTGTATTGCTTTGTGGCCTGATTGATGTCCGTGATGATGCCCTCCACATAGACGAAGCTACCAGAGCTGCGTCCCTCCACACGCTGTCGCACACAGACCCGGGCATCCAGCGTGATCTGAGTGAAGACAAAGACCAATCTAAGTAAAGGATATCGATTATTGGGGGTGGTACGTACATCTGCCATGGGTGGACTGGCATCGAGTATCACATGATATCGTCCATTGTGGAACACATCCGGATAGAGGAGCAGTCCCAGTTCGGTGGAATCGAATTCCACGAGTATTGAATCGGGTTGTGCCTCCTGCACTTGTCGTATAATCCCTGGGGCATAATGATTATGGATTTTGGCTAGGACACGGGTATTGTTCCACTCGCTGAGATCGAGTAAGGATTGTGGTTGCTGCTGCTGCTGCAACGACTGTTGTTGCGGCTGTGGATGTTGCTCCTGTACATGTGGCTGATTGTGAGAGTTAAAGATAAAGCGTTGCTGCTGCTGCTGCTGTTGCTGCTGCTGCTGCTGTTGTTAGTAGACGGCCGTTGTGGGCGTGTGTGTGCGTTGCTGATGATTGATTGTTGGGGCATGGCCATTGTTGCTGCTGCTACTGTTACTTCCGCTGCTGCTGCATGCCACATGTTGCTTGTAAGTACTACTACCGCTGGCATGTTGCAGCGGGGATGCAATTATAATACGTTGCTGCTGCTGTTGCTGTTGCAGCTTGATATCGCTGGCGCCTGCACCGCAATTCAATGGCGAAGGATTCACAATCATGCGATGTAGCTGCTGCTGTTGTTGCTGCTGCTGCTGTTGCAATGTTGCAGCATTGCCATTGGTCGTCTCGCTGCTGCCATTGGTTTCAGCCGATTTATGCTGCTTCTGCAGCGTCACAAGATGCTGCTGCTGCTGCTGCTGGGGATGCTGTTCGGCCTTGTCCAGCTCTGCTGGATCAAATTTTCGCTTCTTGGGATGTTGGCGCGGCTGAGGTGGTGCCTGTTGCTGTTGCTGAGGTGTGGATGTTGTTGCAGTTGCATGTAAGTGCGGCTGAAACAGTACATGTTGCTGTTGCTGTTGTTGCTGATGTTGCGTTGTTTCTGCTGCTGCTGCTGTTGTGGATGTGGTTGTTCCTGTTGTTGTTGCTCCTGTGGCAGGTATCAACATTTTGTTGGTGGCAACAACAAAATGTTGCTGTTGCTGCTGCTGTTGTTGTTTCTTGTTTGTTATGACATAAGTATCGGTTGCGGCAATCGCTGCTGCTGCTGCTGCTGCTCCTGCTCCTGCTGCATGTGTGGCTGTTGCATTGGCAGCGCTGAGCATTTTCGTAGCTGCAACATGTGCAACATGTAGGCTAGTGTTCTATGCGTGTGTGTCTGTGTGTGTATGTGTGTGTCTTCAGTGTTGCTGCAACAACAACACCAACAACAACCACTGCCTCATCGAGGACTGCTGCTGCATCCTTCCGTCTTCACGATATTGGTCCTGGAAAAACGAGAAAATTTGTTAATTAAGTTGACAACAGAAAACCATTAAAATCAACGACGTCGCCGTTGTCGATGTCATTTCATAATTAGTGTAATCCGCATCCTGACAACTCTGACATCCTGCCACTGCCCAATCCAGCAGGACGACCCGCAACCAGGCACCGACTGGCGCCCGTCCCGACGCCGTTGCCTGGCAATAAAATTCAATCTCGACACAAATATACGCTCCACTATAATCCTGCCACACCCCCCATCATCCTTCCCTTTTTGATACCCTTTATGGGAGAAGGATTTATAAGGATTTTGATGATAGATGCAAGTGGCAGTGGGGGGTGCAGCATTATCTCCGGACTGGACATAGAAAAATTGTATTTATGATCCAATAGTTCCAATTGGAATACAAATCTGAGATATTTGATAGCTCCTAGATAACTTTTTTAGATATATTTATGGCTTTCATAGTCTAAACTGTCTCTAAAGGGTACCAAAAGCTTCGACACCGAAACTATACTTTTTCCTCTTTTTCTCTCTCTTTCTCTCTCGCTGTCTCTCTATCCCCTCTCTCAGTCACTCTTGTTTCCCTGTGTATGTGTGTGTGTGAGACGACGACAACGGAAACATTTTAATTTGCACAGACGTCCAATGGTCTGGGCCTGGTCTATGGGTCTATGGTTCTGGTTGCGGGTACAGAGCCGAAGGGCCTGCAGCATTGCCAGCATTAAAAAAGAGTAAAAATGAAATATAAATGACACTTGAAACATTTTATGCCAAAGCCACACACACACACACACAGACAGTTTTCGCAACGACTGATAGACAGAAGGAAGGACGAACTGACGTACAGTTGCATAAAAAGTCAAAATCATCTGGCAACCACAAATACACCCACACAGGCAGACACACAACAGACGCACATAGACTACAGCAGAGAACTGCAGCAGCAGCAGCACCAGCAGCCTCGACTTTGATGAACTTGTGGCAGGGCCGTGGGTGGCCGTTGGTGCAAGTGCGAGGGAAAGGGTTAAAGAGGCTTTGCGAAAAAGGGTTAAAGAGGTGCTGGGCTGCGGGGAAAAGGGTAAAGGTGCAGCTTTATGGATTATACAGTCGCCTACGCTACGAGAGAGGCGTTTCTGGGGTGGTGACACCTCTTGTTAGGCGCAAGAAACGGATTGCTTAACGACATTTTTTGAATTTTTTTTCGTAAAGATAATCAATTTATACATAAAACAACAAAAGGTTCTAAATGTTGACTGCTAAATGATTGTAATAAAAATGGAAAATCCACTCCCAAGAAAATTTGATATTATGTCCAAAATACCTCATAAAAAGATAATTTACATATAAAATCCTTTTTAAATAATTTAATCATTAAAATTCCATTTTAAATATATTAAAAATTACAAAAATTACAAAAATTATATTTTTCCCAGCCTCATCCCAAAAGAGATCTCTATTTTCCCAATAAAACGAGACTTTAGAGACACGCCCAATCGTATCAAACAAACCCACAACCCAAACCCAGCCCAACTCCATAAAAAAGGGTTTGGAGTTTGCAGCTTAACTCCGAAACGAACTGAAACCGGGTTCCGTTTCAATTCATTTCAAAAGCGTTGCATACTTCTGGGCCTGACACGTATACGTGTGCGCCTGTATTTGTGGCAGTTGACAACACAGCGTTGCCATATCACTCGCTGTTGCATTCTGTGCGGGCAGAGATACGGCTTATCAGGGAGGTGGCAGAGCAGAGAGCTCCTCCTTTTCAGCCAGCAACCAACAACCAGAGCCATTCTCTAGCCTCTGCAATTCTCCATACTCTCTCCAACCCTAACCCATTCATCTCCATCTCCTTTTTGTGTCGTTTGTGTGTAGGCGTAATTGCGGGAAATGACTGCCACGCCCATTGTGGGCTAGCACACACACACACAGGCAGGACAGGGACACGGACACAGAGAGGCACGAAACGAAGCTAAATTGAAGCAACGTAGCAACCAGAAATGAATCAGGAAAAAAAGGAGGCAAAAAGGAAAGGCCTTGGCCATATTGTGTTGCCTTCTGCCACTGCTGCCGCCGCCGCCGCCGCTGCTGCTGTTGCTGTGTGCGATGGGAGGGACAAGTGCAATGATTGCTTTATTTTTTTTCTCCTCAACTTTTTTGCACTTTTTAAATACCCTTTTTTGGAGCGGCACTGCTAAGACTCACCGAGTTTGAGCACATGAGCAAATGATTTAAATAGTTGACTCCCCAACTGAACAGGGTATTCGATTGTCGGTTGCATTATAGACACCTTTCATGCAGTAATTTTGTTGTGTTTGTTGTTTTTGTTTTTATGCGACTTTGCTTTTCATTACTGTGTGGCCTGGCTTTGGATTCTCTGCTGGGTTTCGGTTGCTAGGCTGCCTCTTGCAATTGTTAGGAAAAATCCAGAGTAAAAGAGGCGGATGGGTTTGTGGGTGGGGTCGGAGTGGTGAATGGGTGAGAGACATAGACATAGTGTCTAGTACAGTTTTTTGCTGCTAGAATGTTAAATGCCAAGAAGCAGAACATCAGCAAGCTGACGGATGAAGCTCAAGCTTAAAACACAGACTCCAACTCATGGCTGGCTCAACGCGTGGCATGGCTTTAAAAAGTTGAGCCCGTGATTAGTTGGACACACGCTCACACACACACACACACACTCACTCATGCATCTGAATATTACACACCCACACACCACGCGAGCAAAGCTTGTGCACATATTTGTAAAGCTTTTATGTAAATAACTGCACATCTTCTATATTTGTTCATGCGTTGCAGCATAAGGCGGATGGGTCGGTGGAAGACTCTCTGTGGGAGTGTTCTCTCTCTACCTCTCTTACTATACCCCTCTCTCTTTCCCTCTGTGTCTGTGTGCTTAGTCACAGTAAAAGGTATTACGAGTGAACAGCGGAGTGAGTGGGAGCGGGTGGCCGTTGCTCTGCTGCTACCGATGCGTGCTTAAGTAAATCTAACCGTACACCCACGTCACGTCCAATGTATGTACATATGTACATATGTACATATTTATGCATTTCCTCCGCCCGACTGTCTGTCTGGCTTAGTTGATGGGAAACCATCTTCTTTTGAGTGTAATTCACAGCTTCTGGCTGTAGTTACAGTGGCGGGCAGAAAAATTGTATATTTTCAGAGTTCCAATTGTTCATTGATAGGAATATCAATACCATTTACTTTTCAGCATTCACACTCCAAACTAAATTCCATAAACAGTTCATTGATGATTAAACCTACCCTAATTATTTGCCCACAACTGTGCCACAGTCTCAATGTCCCACTGCAATGTTTTCGGTTCATTTGAGAGCTAACTGGCCGCAAATGCAAACAACAAGCAACAATAAAAAATACACAACTGGGCAATTCTGGTGGAGAGCATTATTACAGTTATCTGTTTATTGTACGAGTTCCGAGCATTGCCAAAAATATTCCCATCTGCATTGCATGAGTAAGTGAACGTGTGGCTGTGCATGGGAGAGTGTGTGAGTGTTTTGTCAATTGCCATCAGCATCATTCGTATCATCATCATCATCATCATCATTTGCATCTGCATTGTCTTTATTGTTGCATTTTATGATGTGGTTCAGAGACAACTGCATTTTGGCATATGCAGGCACACACGTGCATAAATATTCTACAGACATACTATGTGTGTACATACATATGTATGTACATAGTCTGTACATAGCTGTTGTTTCTGCTGTTCCAAGTTCCATTTCCACACAAATTGGTTTGAAATGGTGTTTAATATTTTCCCTGTTAGTTACATACGTCATCGGAAATTACACATGTAGAATATTACGCATATTATCTCTGTACTCACACGGTATAAAAACTTATTTCTTCCAAATTGATTTTTCGTTTAATTTCGTGGTAATGAAATTGAGAACAACACTGCACTGCTTGAATTTTTTGGTCTGCTTTTGTTAATTGGAATATTCCGTTCTATGATGCACACTTTGGCAAACATAAACTATGCAGAAGCTCGTATCCACTCACAATCACAATCACACGATCTGATCTCAATGCAGTCAGTCTTTGCTGCTGCTGCTGCCAAATTGAATGCAAACACATGCGTGAGAGCGAGATGCGCTCATACACAAAATCGCACACTCACGCAATAGTATACAATTTTTGTTATGGATATGCATATGCGAGAGTAGTGAGTGCATCGTAATTAGACAAGAGTTCTTTGAACCCTAACGGTTGTGTACGGCTACTCTTCGTGTCATTTGTTTTGGCGCCAAATCCAAAACGAAAGCGAACCGAAGCGAGGCGAGGCGAGGCGCAGCATTGTAGAAGGCAAAAGTGTAGAACGAAGAAGAGAGCAATAAAAGCCAAAAAGGCATGCAGAAAGTTAATGTCGTTGCTGGCGACGTCGACGCACTTAGAGCAGAATGGCACACACACACTGCACTTGGCAACGGTAGCCACTCACACATCATCATCATCATCATCTCTACTCTGCTCTGCACCGCTGTCTACGTTTCTCTCTGCCGGGCTGCTGCAATGTCAGTAACCCCACTCGTTGACAGGAGAGAGGCAGAGAGCCACACTATTAAAGAGTTTGGCTAGAGTGAGTGAGCTTGCAAGCGAGTGCAGTTAGCATTTCAGAATTTGTTTGCAATGATTTTTTGTTGTTAAGTACTTTATGTTATTGCCAACTCCTGTTTCTTTTACTATCCCCCTACCCACCCTCTCTCGAATGCTCTCGCTTAGTCATTCAAATCAAGCATGCTCTGCAGCAGCATCAAGTGAGAGTGAGTTGTGCGCAGAGGCGGCTTAGGCAGGAACCCAGTCAACTCCCCATCCCTCTCCCACCTACCATTACTATCCCAGTGGAGAAAAATCAGAGAACGAGAAGGAATGGAAAGGAAGGAGGGAATGCCGCTCATTTGCGTAGAGTAAATGCAAACAGCTCGTGTGCCTGCCTTCGTCTCATCGCCCTCACACACACCCTGGCACGCATGAATGCAATACGCTGCAACAGAAATCGCAGCAGCAGCGGAGAGTTTTCGACGGGTGTAAAAGCGTAACACAGTGGCGGTCAGAAATGTGGGACACTTTAATCGGCATAGCTTCGATAAACTATACAGCTTGGAAAACAACCTCCCATTTAATATTTTAACCCTTTTTAAGCTTAGCCATATTTACTTTATGGATCTCTCGTTTACCAGCCATATTTATCTGCCCACCAGTGTGCAGCCTTTATTCATTTTTAGCTTTTTGCTTTCGCATGGCGTAAATTATTTGTATGCGCTGTGCTTGAGCGCAAAAAAAAGAGAATGCAGCGGAGAAGAATGAAAAGGCTGCTGCGCTGTGCTGCACTGTTGCTGTTGCTGGATGCTGACGAAGGCGACGCATTGGGGGTCGGGTCGGCGGTCGTTGCTGAGTTGTAAAGACGACGACGACGAGTGCACGATAAGTTGTGTTTTTGTTTTTGTGTGTGTTCAGGCTGTTGGAAGACGTACATACATACGAAGGGTCCCTCCCCCCTATCCAAAGCCCACTGTTCCCACTCCCGTTTCCCAGCCTGGCAACACGAAACGCGCCAAACGCGCGAAAATGCTAAAAGCAGAGGCAGGAACATTTTTTTATTTACTTTATTTCTTCTTCTTGTTGAGAATGTCGAGCAGCAGGGGCAGACAGGGGGGCGGGAGGACTATGACGACGTCGACGACTGCGAAGACTGATTGCAATGGGGCCTCCAACGATAAGATGACGAAGCGAATACTGCAAAAAGGCAACAACGAAAACAAGAAAAGAAGGCTGGCCTTCGGGGACGAAGTTTATAATACCCTTGCATATGGAATGAACGCGTATCAATGCAACGTTTCACCAAAGAAATCTTTAAAACTGAGCAACTGATTTGCATAGAAAGAAAAAGAGGGATATGGACGTGTCTGTTGATTCGCTTTAATGTAAACTCCACCGAGCTACAAACATGTGATCTAACTTATAATACCCTATTCCTGCAAGGCTATAAATATTACTACACCGCGAAGAGTAAGGTAGTCAGAGAGGCATAAGAAAGATGTGTTCTCCTCAATGCTCTCTGCTTACAGTCGATGCCTCTCTCCCACTCTCTTTAACGGTAGCCCAGAAGGAGCTCGTTTTCTTGATTACAACAACACCAATGGCCACAACAATAGCAACTGCATTTTGGCGCCTTCTACAAGTTCGTTTCTCCTACGTTTACCCCACGAGAAACATTTTCTTCTTCGAGTTGTTTCTGTCTTTTAATTGGCTTTAATGCATTTCGATTAATTTGCCGATGGTTGGCTGGCGAAAACTTCGCCTAGGCCTCCAGACTAATTAAAATTGTTGTTGTAGCGCCAGAGAGACACCACAGGAATTTTTTCCATGGCACACATTATCGTCATCATCATCGTCATTCTTGCCAACTTTACGCTGCAGGTTCTTCTTGGCCGTAATGTTGTCGTCGTCGTAGTGTTTCCAGCTAATTGCAGTTAAGCAACAATTTAGTACTTAAAATACACTGCTCTTCAAATTATGGTACTTCAATGGTTTTTCATTCTGTTGGTGAGGCTTGTCGGGGGGAAGGTAGGGACGAGAAGGATGGTTGAATGGGTATGGAGTGTGTGAAGTGAAAGATCAGTGAACTTATAATTATGGGAAAGGGATAGATCCTCGTACTCGGGAAAGGTTCTGGTAACAAAAAGTCTTCATATGTATGTACATAAAATATGTATGTATTGCAATTTTAGGTCTCATCCATTGTACGTATGTACAAATTTCTCGTATAATAATAGTAATACAAAGCTTAATGAAATCAGATTGTATTGCTGGATAAGATATCAATCGTTGTTATCGACAAAACTACGACTAATTATATACATTCATAAGTACATATGTACATACATATGTTTGCATGTACATTCCGCATATGTACGTAAAATCGAAGGTTAAGTTGTAAATGTAAACAATTTGCTATACTACCTACGATAATCAATTGTCAACATTATGTTTCCCAATAGGAATATGTAAATTACCCAATAAACTCAATGTTCTTAAAACAATTAATTACTTGTGAAATATGAAAACATTCCATTCCATATATGTATGTATTTATGCCTCAACACTTCTTTGAAGCACTCCAATTACACTGAAAAAGAGAATTATCTATGTATATCCATGTACCCCCTCCCCAGCCATTGGGGAACTTGAGAGCACCGTTGCAAAATGTATTAAAATGTTGGCAACGTTTTGTTGGGGTTGACAAACAATGACAGCCGTTGATGATCATGATCAGGAGGGGATTACGATGATGAAGATGTGGAGCAGCCAGAGACAGTAGCGACAGAGCGACAAAGATAGTGAGAGAGAGAAGGAACAACAGCAATAAGAACACAGAAGAGAACAGAAAGCGTAGCGAAGGCTATGGCAAAGTATGGCGCATAAAATTTGCATTAAATCATTTCGTTTTTTCTCTCTTTTTGTTCAGATACCCTTGGCAGGAGGCATGATGATTTTAAGCCGCTGTATGGTAGAAGAGGAAAAGTTATTCAATATTTATATTTCAAAATCCAAAACCTTATCACTTCTTCCCCCAACTCCCACTCAGCTCCATCACTTTGCTCTCTCGATTTCAATCAAAATTGGCTGCCAATTAGATAGATTTATGGCTCTAAAAGTGTATCATACCCATCGGTTTTTCCCCCCAGAGTACACCCTTCCTTTCTTGTTTCTTTAGATCTCTCCTCAGCCTCCTACAGGGCCCAGGCCCAGGCCCAGACCCAGAGCACCCCGCGCCAAACGTCAAACGGTAGCCAAAGAACCAACAAAGTGGAATGTGTTGCAAATTTCAATGCAATATGCCGACGCTGATGCTGACGAAGAGGAACACGATGATGATGATTGCGATTGCGATGATGATGAACTGGAAGACGAAAGAGACGACTGAAGGCGGGGGTGTGGCGGTTGCGGGGCTTAAGCAAAGAGTTAAGCGCAAAAAAAAGCAGGAAAATAAACAAAAAATATGTTCAAAAGAATAAACAGGCAAAGCTTTATGCTTGATGCCTCTCTCTCTCTCTCTCTCCCTCGCTCCCTCGCTCCCTCTCTCTCTCTTGGGGTTTTTGCTGCTACTGTTTAAGGATGGATTGTGGATGGAACAAAATGAAAACGAAACAAGAACGAAGCAGTAGGTTGTATGCGACATTTGTAATACCCTAATTGTTATGGAATATGTATTAAAACTGAGAGACGAATCAGTTTAACATTTATGCAGACTTTATGCAGTTAAAGATTTAAGGAATAGTTTGGCTAGACTACAAAGCAGAGACATACATATGTATATCCCTGCATATTAATATGTCTGCACCATCCTGTTCAAAGAATCGTAACAACTTGATGTAATTCTTTTTAATAAGGGATATCAAAATGCTATGGGCGTCGGCATCTCTCTCTCGTTCGTGTCAATAGCTCGCGGTTGCCCACAAAGAAATTGGAACTGCGCCTAAGTCAGAATCTCCTCTTCCTGTGCCTCTGACTCAGCCTTCTCTACTGCTAACTGTTTTTTTCCTGTCTCTATTTGTGGGTGGTCCAACACACACAATTTCATATTCCTTTGTGGACTGCGTAAGCAGAAACATCGTCGCCGTCGTCGTTGTCTCTGTCTCTCTGGGCAACAATGTTGTCCACTGTTTATGTTTTTTGGCCCTAGAGAGGCTTAGCGTCATTCGATGATTTAGGGGCCAATGGAAATGATTTAGAAATATCAGCGAAAAATAAATCGAAATAATTAACAATAAAATGCCAAATGGGACTTTGTCTGAGAACCAGGACAGAATTTCAAGTGAGTTTCCCTTGGGAAATGGTGGTATCTATCAATAAATAAAATATATATCTTTAAAATACTTTAGACATAAACCATAAAAATCGATGAAAACGCAAAATATACTTTCTAACAATTCCAACAGGTACTACCTATACAATTACCTATCAATAAATAAAATAAGCTAAAGAAAAAATCAATAAGTAAAAAGTGTCTACACTCCCAAACACGCGATGGCAAAGTGTCAACGAATCAATTCATTTGAAAATCAGCCCCCCAAAACACCTTTCAATGTAATTTCCGACACTTTATCCCTAATAAAATTTGTCTCAAAAGCAGCGTGGTGAACTCTTATCGATTACAGTGCCTGCTAATTGCACAAACAAAAAGTCAAAAGCCATTCTCCAAACTTAATGACTTGATTACAAATTGAATTTAAAATTCAAATTGCGACAATAACAACACTTGAGAACTTTCCCATGGAACGAATGAAACTTCTGACAAAAGTACGGGCTAATACTATGTATTAATAATTGAGTTAATTCTGGAAATCAATGTCTATCCTATGCTATTTACACTCTCACGCCTCCCTACCCCTCTGAATGTGTGGATTGTGCTGTCCATCCATCCATCCATCAATTGTGCTGGCAGCCCTGCTGTGGAGTGCTTTTATTTTTAGAGTTGTGCAAGATAAATAACTGCATAAAAAAATGCGTAGACTCGTTAAAGTTTTGTTTTTTTGTGTTTGTGCGTCGAGTTCTAGCACAGAAAAAATGCATTTGATTGAGCTCTAAATGCAAATTTGCCACTGCGCGTATTTTGTTTTCATTGTTTGAAAAATGCGTAAGATGTGCCAATGAACAAATGTAGAGTTCCGTTTATACGAATATTTTCTAGCGAGTTTTTTGATTACCAAAACACATGACAATCAGATCATTATTAGGGACAGGATAAGCAAAACAAGTTAAAGTTATAGCTCTTTGAACACTTGTCGGGTTCTTACGTTACTTCTAAAGACGGATAACAGTTATTATCTAAAGCTTGGTACTTCCCATTATAAATCTCATAAATTATTAATTTTCCTCGCGTTAGCTAGATTTTTAAAGTTAAGTAGTTATTTTCACATGAAAAAATTCCTTAGCTAGAACATTCCATTGACTTGAACTAAAGCAAAAGTATATTTCTATGTCTATGATTCATTTTCAAACAATTTCTAGCACAAGTAGCACTCCAAGAAAGATAATAACTTGGAAAGGCCTTTTGTTTAAGCAAAAAAATATAAGCAAAAGTTGTATTTAATCAACGATAAGAACCATACTTTCTCCACGTCCATCAGAGATGTGAAAACATACTAAAGGAATTTAAAAATTCCAAAATTTCCATCCACAGTTCTCAAATGACATTCAAAATAAACACCATAATTGGATTGTCTGTCCCTATAGATATGTATATGGTGCAGATATCTGATGGATATTAATTTACTCTTCCAACATAAAAATAGGTGAAAGGAAAAATCAATATAAAAAATGCCACAACTGCGATTCGGTGGCAGCCAATGTCCAACTTTTTATTATCAACTTTTTGGCCAACTAACAAAACGCTAATGAGGCTCGTAGACAAAGTTTCGACTCGGATAAGGCTTAATGGGAGGTGCCCCCCTGCCCAAAGCACAGGATGGTGGGAGGGGGCTGCAGCTTAGTAAAGTGATAAAACTTTGTTGGGAAAAACTCGGTTGGAAAACCAAGTTAGTGAATGGCAAAGGCAGGGCAGGCAGAGGCAGAGGCAGAGCACGACTTCTTATTGCCTTTTGGTTTAGATAAAATTGATTTTTATTTCGCAGTGTTTTTTATCGCCTCTTAAATGTTTAATGCACCAAAATAGAACACACAGCCCAGGCTTCAAAATGTAAGGCGCAATAAACCAAAATAAAAACCTAACCCCACCATAGGAACCTTTTTTTTTGCAGGCAAATAAAGCATAGGAATGGCAGGAAGGTAGAAGATACATATTTACATTCTATATGCAACATATGTATATCGTTTCTATAGCATATTGGCAGGAGCAAGAAGGTAACGAGAGGAGCCATCGACAGGGGAGCCCAAATATCAAACGCTTTTTATTTACACAACAGAATTCATGTTGGGGTAGCGTTGAAAGGCGAAATAAAAAAATAGGGGAGCAGCACAAATATTGAATGACAAGGTAGACGTTGGGTATACTCTTTCTGTAGAGGAATGCTACATTTGATGAAGTTTCAAGCCATTGGAGCCTTCATTCAGATAAGAGAAATATTTGCATGTGCTGAATTCTGTTGTGGAAAACATTTAGAGATTTTTTAGGACCAGTAAAAGTCGCTCCACATCTAGCAATCACTAGTTTTCTTGTAGAACTGCTCAAGAGGAGTACCTCTACCTGTGAAGTGACAGCAGTCCTCCCGCGAGAGATCCCCCGAGCGCATATCTCTTCCTGTTCTTCAGCTTGCGAATGACAGTCGTCGTGTAGGGGCTGCTGCCGCGGTCTACCCTTCGTTATTATTACCCCTTTTTCTTTTAAGGTTCCCCTTAAAAAATATATATACATACATATAGAAAAACCCACACGACAGCAGGGACAAAAAAAGCCAAGTAAAAATAGGGGAAAATCTTTAGAAATTTGTTTTTCTTTCCTTAAGTAAACCGTCAGCAGACGATGAAGACGAAGGCGAAAGCAGCAGAAAAATCCAAGCCAAAGGAGGTGACTGAGGTGCAGTACGAGAAGACCTGCCTGCAAGAGTGATTAGGGGAAAGGAAAGCCTTTCTTTTCACAGTAAAAACTATTATGGTCAAAAGTGTCAAAGGCAGGACGGATCCCCCCCGCAAGCATCATTAGAGATGGGCTAAAGTGGATTTGGGGGCAGTGGAATGAACTGTGGCACACAACACACACACACACACACACAGCACTCTTTTGTGGCAGTTTCCTCAACATTACAGCGTATGCCGCAAAATTGATTTACTCAAAAAAATGTAAAAGCAAAAGAAAGAAAAGAAAATTCATTTGCCTATTGGTTTGAGGAGGTTTTTCCCGGGGTTTTCGAAACGTGCGCTTGCATGGCGATGAGCATGGGGCCAGGCTGGCAGGCTGGCAGGCAGTCACCAGCATCATCTCAAGGATGTCCATGGTCCACCCTCATCCTGTGCGTCAGCTGTTGGCCTAAGTGGCTTTTTCCCTTCTCCTCGTCCTCCCTTTGCTATTCCAATTCGAATTCTCTTTGTGCCTCACCTTTTGGCCTGCCTGCCGGGGGATATTATACCTTCAATGGGGGAGGCGATGCCATGGCAAGCGTGTGCTGGTCAGCAGCTTCCATAGAGAGCAAGAGAGAGAATGGTGTATGGTGTGGTGGGTGTGGCATCCTGGCGAGTGGTGTCCTAACCCACTTAGCATCAATATAATTGCCTTGAAGAGGACTCGACAGAGGCAGAGATTCCACCTCAATTAGCTATAAATAACCAAAGTTGGCAAATGCTTTAGTATACAAATAATGAACCACTCTTCAGAGTTACCCCCCACCACCCTCCCCTCTGGGAAGGAGAGCCACGCAGCAGCAGCTGAGTGTGGCATCTCGTGCCAAAGTGGGAGCTTAAGCATGGGGGAGAAGGCATCACTTTAACCAGGGTAGAAAAGTCCACCAAAGAGGCAGGGAACTTGAGAAACTCTTCTAAAGTAGTAGAAATCTCTGAGGAAATCTTTTAAGGAAGTAGAAATCTTTGAAACGGAATTATATTTATTTTTTAACAATGAATATTCAACAATTCCCACCAACCGATTCCATTTCTATACCACTTTTGGTTGATCTTCAAAGCTCCTTAACATTTCAATTTAAATCTTAACAAATATTATTAAAAAATAGAAAAAGTAAAAGAAGAACGAGAACGCGAGACATGAGTCTTCTTCCACAAAATTCAGAGTCCAAAAAAAGTATTGCCTCTCGTGCCGTGTAAAAGGTAAATAGAAAATCGAAATATAATATCATGTAAATATTTGACACCACTTAGCAAAATGCGTGTGTGTGTGTGTGTGTGTGATGTCGGTTCTGTCGTATCTTGTTGTGTGTGTCGTGTGTGTGGTGTCTGCCCTTTTCACGTTCCACATTTCCATTTCCTACTCCCTATCTCTGGGGTTAGCGTTAGACCCAAAACTGCTAGACACGACACGAGGAAATATGTACAGATATATGTACATATGTAGCATAAATAAATAAAAACCAAAAAAAAAAAAAAAAAAAATTGAAGGCATTTTGTCGCGGGGCTTGTCACTCTATTTGCTTGACCACAAAAACACGACAAACGATGGAGGCTTCTCTCTCTCTCTCTTCACAGTGCTCCTCTTCCTACACTCAGAGAAAAAAGGCAACAGTTCCTAATATTGCATAACAATGAATTTTATACCAGAGTGGAAATTGCAAGAGGAAAATGTTTTGACACATTAAACTCACTCAAACTTTAATTAAAATAAATGTTCTATTTGGCAATTTATTTTATAATATATTAAATATTAATAACTGTACTATTTAAGGGGTATAATATTTATTGTAAGTGCTTTTAGCTTTAAATAGTTTTATATTTGGTTTAAAGTTTGAACACATTTACATTTAAATACAATTTAGTTCTATTTAAACAAATTATATTTAAAAACAAACACTATACATACATATTTCAGTTGTTTGCTTTTTAATGTGCCACTTTTTCTCTGAGTGTATACATTTCCTATAGCTTTCTGCTGTCTGTTTATACAGCCACTAATTGTTCCATGGGCTTATCTCAAATTTCAGATCACAAAAAAAGAGAGAGCCGTAGAACATCATAAACAAGGTACAAAAAATAAAAGTAAATGGAGTACGGAGCAACAGTTAAAGGAAACACGCGATATGATTGAACATTGAATAAATATTTGGGTTGTAGATAAATGAAATCGATTTTGGTATGGCCCCACAAGTGAAACTGTGCGGGAACAAATGCTTTTGGTGTGGAATTTAGCTAAATGTTTCACCGATTCTAATAGAATTTCTAATTGTCATTCCATCATCAAAAATGCACTGCCCTCACTCTCTATCAAATAATTCCCTAATAAACTCCAAATGAATTCCCTGAAATCTCTCAAATATTAACATAATTTCCACTGAAATTCTTTACCATTTCAATGCAATTTCTGTATACAAATTCCACACTTCGCCACTCTCAAACCAAATCCAGCTAAGAGCCTCCTTGTGTAATTGGCTTACTGGCCTTATGGCCTTTTGGTGGTAGTCGCCGTATCCCAAAAGCCACAGCAGCCGCCCCAGGGAAATGCCTAAAAATATATGCCCAGTACCTTGAAAATTATTTATTTAAACAAGTTCATTTTTTATGACCCTGCCTCTTCTCTTCCCAGTTGATTTCCTTCTCCCTCTGTCCCTCTGTTGATTGACCAAAAGACGACCTAAACAAATATGTGGAGAGCCCAAAGCCAGAGGACTCCGAGGCTGTTACATTTCGTGTATTTCGTATTTCTCCTTTGCTTCTCCTTTGTTCAAACAGGAGAAAATGTGCGAACAAGAAGGGATAATGTCAAAGACACACACAAAGATAGAGGTCGTAGGTTAACCCCACCACAGACACAGCTACAGTTCAAGTAACAGCTACAGATGACAGCTAGAAGAGGGAATTATTTGTTCATCCGATTTCTCGTTTGTGGCTTTGGGTTCTCTTGACATTCGTTTCTCCTAAATGTTATGTGTGCTCCTGACATTATGGTTGAGGTTTTTTTTTTATTTGGCTTTTCTGCCCCACTACACTGGCCTTTTCTCTGCCTTTTTCACTTCCCCATGTCACTTTTGTTCAAGCAGGTGCCTGACTCATTCATTCGCTGGTTAGTCAGAGGCAGAGTCAGAGTCCCCTCAGGTCCACTCCACAGTAGTCGACAGACGATGCGTAGCTAAAGTTACGACACCCCCCAGGCGGGGCCTTATCATTCACAGAGTGGAACACGGCCTTTTTGTTGTCCCCCTTCAAGCGGCGCCTCTGGCTTTTTGGATCTTACTTAAGCCCCAAGATCTCACTTTTCTTTGTTTCTCTTTTTGGGGGAATTTCACAATTAGTGGAAATCCAAGAGATTGGAAATCGATTCGGATGATTGGTTCGGTGTGTGGGATGGCATCGAGGTAATATAATTAATTTGGTAATTCATTTCTGGCTACAATCAAAGGGCTCGGCCAAGGGAAATCTCATCAATGGATCGCGTGTGGGTTGCTCCAATGGAAATTTTTGTATGGAATAAAACTGAAATTAGTTGTGGAATCTAAGCCAATCTTTATAGATCTATAATCTTTGGTACATAATAGACTTTATCATGCGAAAATCATTAAAAACTATTAATAAGATTGATGGGCATTGTGTTTCATTGCGAAATCTGTTGAAATTAAAGAGATAAAATGATCAGAAATTAATTTTGAAACGACATTTCGTTGGGAGCTAGAATTAATTCTCAATAGATGGCATAATTTCTACTAAGTATTATATCTAAGAACCAATTTATTCGACACAACTTTCAACACACTTAAGATATTTTTGGGCATAAATAACCCATCCAAATATTTAAATATTTATGCCAAAATATTTACGATTACTAAACATAGATACACATATTTATGAGCCTCTAAAAACCGCTCTCTTATCTTTCACGCTTTCAAAAGTGAATTCAACTTAAGCTGGAACTCCAGAGTGGAATATTTTGACAACACAAAATGAGTGCTACTTTTTATAATCAAAGCTTTTAAGACCCTTTTCACAAGACGATAAGTGAAAAATCATAAACTAAAGGCCTGCAGAGGCACCCACGCGACCACACGAATCAGCGGCGGAGGAGCAGCAGCTTCTGTGGCCTAAAAGATAATCGCTGGAGGAGGTCGGAAGGCGCCGCCAAACCCACGCTTTCAAGGCAGGGGGGGGGGCCACATATTAATTAATTTCATTGAGTCTCTAAAAAGCCAACCCCAAAGCCCACTCAAAATGCGATAGAGGGAATATAATGAATCGTGTCAAAAGTTGAGAGAACAAAAACAGCATTTTTTGCCTCTGTGGCGAGTGTAGGCTGCTGCGAGTCGGACGAGGCTTGGGCTTGACTTCTCAAGCAATGCGTGGGCCGGCCGGTTTAAACGAGTTGTATCTGTATATATTACTTGTATGTTTGTACAAGTACGCCATGGCAAATACTACGATCTCGTAGTACGAGTAAATTAAAAGTGCAATCACGACACAAGCCCCAAAGCACGTCGGCAGTCTGTCGCTTTTGTAACTGATAAATACAGAAATACTCGCGCATATTCATGCATTCATTTATACTCGTATTTGTAGTACTATTCGCATAAAGAATTAAATTTTGTTGATGCATGTGAAATATGATGACAACTGCTCCACTGGAACTCATGAAAAAATCAAGGTTAGGCACATAAGAAACGTGCCCCTTGAAGCAGCCACCATGTAATAATTGGCCAAAGTTCACTCGGGGGAGAGATCAGTTTATTATTAAAATATATTTTGTAAAGATTATCTTTATAGAGTTGATCTTGGTTGTCGATTCTAGACAAATAACAGATTATATATATACTACAATATACCAAATGAAATGATTAACCCTTTTAATCAGTACAACTTACACGCTGAGTTTTTGGTTCAGATTATTCTAATTAAATCGTGGGTTCCCCATTTGAATTGCTGGAGGTGTTCATTAATGGTTGAAACATACCTGAAAATACAAAGAAAGTAGAAAACATTATTAATTATAGAAATAATGAGTTTGTGTATCATAAATAAGCGACAGCTGTGGTTCCAATTGCAAGAAAAACAAAACACCAGGAATCATAATGCCAAACAAATATTTGATGGATCTGCATGTCAGCCTTTTGCAAAGACTTTTTTGTTTGCTAATAAAAATACCTTTTAAGGTCGCTCTTTTAACGCTGCACAATCGATTTGTGTTGTAGTTCCAAGAAAAAACATTCTTTAAGCCTCTTTTTTGAGTATTTTAATTACAGGGCGACGGGAGTGTGTGGCGTGGGTTTTATTTGGTCAACTTTTTTGCATATCAAGCAGGGGGCCCCCCAACAGATATCTGCCGCTGCTGCCTTTCGTGCCATGTGTGAAACTTAACACAACTTAATTGTATTTTTTGTTTGGCCAAAAAGGCGGCTTTGGCAGTTAGATATGTATGCAGATATACCTACAGATATCGTAGGGGTATGCCATGTGTATGGTTGTTGATATATTTTTGTTGTATAATTTATTCACAGACAACGACAAAACGAACACTGATAAAGATAAACATGTAAATCAAACAAGAACTTTGACTGATGGCGACACTGCGACGCCTCTGGGTAGCCCTTCTCCCCTTCTACCGTTTTGGCTGTGCCCCTGATTGAGTGGCGCCAGCAAATTAATAACTTTTCGAGAGAACGAAGAACCCCTCAACCCATACCCCAAATCCAGCCATAAAACTACTCGTATCTGGCGTTTATGATGTGTGCGAAAATTGTTGGCGCTATTTTTTGCATCTCTCATTTGCTGTTTGCTTCGGTGGAGCATGGATTTTTGGCAAACTTCAATGCAAATTAAAGGTAAATAAACTATTGAAATATTTATAAAATAAATATACAAAGTGTGGTATATTTAGGGGCACGTTTGTGGGTAAAGTTTGGGGGTACATTCTAATGCCAATACTTATAAATTTCAATCACTATTTCCTAATTTATGTTTGCATAAATCAATTCATTAAATAATAAAATATTCTGGCTGAATTCAACTGCAATTTGGTGCATCGAATTTCCAATAGTTTCTAAATCATTTCGGACGTCATGCAGCAGCACCCCTCGGTCATTTTGGCACCCAAATGAATGTCTTAATAAATCAATAATTAAATGTTCTAAATGTGCGATAAATTTCTGATTTATGTTTATTTATCATAAATGCATTTTAATTTCAAGAATTATATAAAATATACCTCATAACGTTCGTTGCATTAACAAATTAAAATATTTATTAATATTGATTAATTTTGTTGATAAATTCGTAGAAAATGTTCCCCCAAATTGCACAAAAATTCATCAAAAATCGTAAATTCTCGATAAAAAACCATTATTCATTCATCCTCTGAGGAAGTGCTCAATAAATTCCCATTTAAATTAATAATAATTCTATTGATAATTTTCTGTCAATATTTATTTCCCACCTCAAAGAAATCCCCAAATAAATGTTTGGCTCAAAAGAAAAAGTACCCACAGCAGTTTTCCGGCGTTTGCCAAAAAAAATTATTTGCATTTATAGATTTATAATGAAAATGTTGGGTCTGGGTCTGGGCTGCTGGCTGCTGGCTGCTGTTCGTTCTCTCTCTCCCCCCTCTCTCACTCGCATAAATATAGAAATATTTCGGCATGCACGTGGATTGTTCAGATTGTGTTTGCCTTATTTACGCAGCATTAAAAATGTGTTTAAAATGTTGAACAAATATAAACGAGGGGGCTGCCGTAGTGGGGGGCAGGCCGACTGCTATATGTTTTTGCCAAGAGCTTCAGGCTGTGTGTGGCAGGTGCATGTGTGGAAGAGGGAGGCAAGGGCAGCGGTACGCGCATTGACGCGTGTGGCGGAGCAGCGTACGAAAATCGGGCGAGCGCAGGGCAGAGGCAGAGGCAGAGGAGTGTGTGTGTGTGTGTGTGTTTCTTTATCGGGCATAATAAAACCCGTACTACGCTCCGTATGTATAGATACAAACACCAAGATACAGATAAACAGCTACAGATACATACATATAGGAGGAGGCAGGTACGCGTGTGTGCGTGTGTCGAACGATTAGCGCATGAATGAAAAAATTGTGTAGCAAAATATCAGACGCACACGTCTGTATATATAATCGGACGTACCTACCGTCAAATATACATGTACATACATATATATTTTTCGTTAAGTTTGTTTTTCTTTTTACCTCAAAGCCTTATCGAGGGGCAAGCGCGGTTTTCTTTTCTGCTTCTTTATATAAATTACCTGATTATACGATTCGGCGTAAAAATGTACAAAAATACAATTGATTTGTGCCCCTCTCTTTCTGTTTAATCATATTTAGAATCGAAAGAAAGAGAGAGAGAGAGAGAGGGAAAAGATAAAGTGCGATTTTGTTATTGGTAAAATAATTTTCAATCGGCAGATACAGACACATAGCCATAAATATTGCTGTGTGTCTGTATGTATGAGATATAGTATGGCTGCTATAAGCAACAAATGACAGATATAATACGCATAGACCAACAGTTGTGGCAGACAGAGAGACAGACAGTAGAATGAAAGAACATTCCATTGAATGGGGTAGGGTATGGGAGAATATTAGGCAATTTGACTGATGATTAAAGTACTCTAAACCTAGGAACATACGATGCGATACAACAATATAGTTTAGAGATTATCTAATCTATTTTTTCAATTAATTTACACACTCTTCATCCCAAAGTCAAGGCAAATAGGCACAGAAACATTTATTTAATCTGTTAATTCTACACAATATTTTCAAGAATTATATTGCTGTATTCAATCTCTAAGCAAAGAGTATCCATAATGGTCATAATATTTACTGCATTTTTGCTAACGCGTTGTCGGTTCTTTGTTGCTGCTGATTTGTTAGTTTTTTGCTTCTTCGTTCATTTGTTTTTCTTTGATTTTTGCTTTATTTTTGTCTGGGCTTTTCGTGTGGTTCTTCTCTCGAAATAAGTTTCATTAATTAAAAATGAACAAAAACGTGTTGTACGTTGGCGTTTTCCTCTGCTTTTGCCTATAGATTGTGGACACGCACCCCCCTCCGACTACTACTACCACTACTCGTAGAAATACACACAAATATTTTATTGTATTTATTTATTTATTTATATAGTTATTATTTTTCTTTTCTTGTGGGGTTTTTATCAGGCGAAATGTCGTCAATAATTGAAGTAAGGCGATTTTTTATTTCTGAGGGAAGTCTCCCTCCTCCCACCTCTCTCCCTCGCGTCTCTGGGGAGCCTTGGGTTTAGATAAGAATAAGTGAGAGGTCTTGGGCCTCAAAAGGGTTCGATATAATTAATCACAAATGTTCGGTTCATATTTATTTATGTGGATTGTGAATAAATTTTGCAACATTCAAAGAACAATAAGAACAAAGAACTTTTTTTATAAATAAACTCAGCAATGCACATTTATTTATTTTATTTTATTGATAAATAATCGAGCATATTCCATGCAAGGTTTTTCTTTTATCTTTAGCAAATATTAATATTATTGGCATACATGCAAATAAATAAAATAAATTGCAATGAATGCAATTGCAAAATATGCACAAAGTCAATAGAAAACATTACAAAAAGGTGTTGAAATCCATTGGGGAATGTAGGTTATGGATGACATATAAAAACCCTTCAGCTGGATGAAAATCTTTCTTATATCTACTGAAAACATCTCATAAGATTTGGGTAATTTTTTTTCTTAAACAAATCTTGTCTCCCAGAGTTCTCTAGAACTCTCTACCCAATAAAAACAAAAAAACGATCAAAGAACTCGTTGAAAAACAGAAAACATTCATCTGCAATCCGTTTCGCATACAGTTTCAGTCTCCGAGTTTCAGCAGTTGTTGCAGGCACAAAACAAATCAATTTGGTAGCAGGCAAAGGCAAAAGCAGCAATAAATTCTCTGTGGAGAGAATACATATAAAAATTGCACATAAATGAATATTAAATGCAGACAGGAATTGGAATCGGAATCGTCTTCCCTATCTCCTTTGAGATGATTTGTTTGTGTGTGTGTCTGCCAATAAGGGAAACACCATTTTGCCTCCACATAAACCCCTATATACCCTACAATTACCCAGTGAAATACAAACGTATGCACATGTGTATATCGTACCATATATATTTTTCTCAACTCATTCGCATTTTCCTGTTTTTTTTACGTTTTTACGCGCGAGACGAAAAGAATTTTTACGCAAGCGACGAGGCACAGAGGCTGGTTCTGCAGAGGCCTCCTGCCACACACATCAGCCAGCAGCCAGCAGCCAGCATGTGGCATGTATCTAGATTCTAGATACTGGCCAGACAAGCCCCATCGCTTCGTTTCGGTTTTGGATTGGGTTTTGTTTTGGCTTGTGGATTGGATCTCTCGACGGACAGCGCGCGGCTAACGATGTGTGTCTCTGCCTCTTGTTTTCCTTTCATTCTCGTTCTCTCTTTTCTCTTGTTTTCTGTTCTCTTTGGTTTTTCCTTTATTCTCTCTTTTCACACTCGTTTTTTAAGCCAATTTTTCGCTGGTAACACTCGTACATACATATGTGTGTTTTTCCTTTTTTACGCGCATTTGTTTACTATAATAGAAACACAACAAACTTCAAGATACAAAAGACTACACACACAAATGCACCCATGGAGAGATGCAGATGGATACATCTGTAGACACACATGTGTGTCCGCTACTGTATCTGTGTCTTTCGTTGGCCATTAAAGCTTGAATAATAAAAAATAAAAAAAGGAAAGAAAAAACAAATAAACAACAACCGAGAGCAAGAAATATTATTTTTCAAACGCAAGACAGCTCTAGAAATGTGTAAAGAAAAAGTATCTAACAAATGCCACACTTGTTCTTCATTTATATTTCTTCTTTCACCCTCTCGCCATCTCTCTTCTTCGTTGCCTTCTTTTTGTTTTGGTATTTACTGAGGCTTTTACTTAAGTGAATTTCATGAGCATTACATAAACAGGTAACAGAAGAGTGTTGCTGTTGAAGGCCGCCACAGAGAAAGGAGGGTTCGAATGGGGAGTTACCTCTTTTTTTTACTAACAAATCATTCAATGATTTTTTATGCAGTGTTGTATTGATTTTAGAGCATTATCTTGAAGAATATTCAGCGGGAAACTATATAAAAAATTTGATATCTTAAGAGGAAAATATTTTTATGGTCCTTTTGTATGAAGAATCATTTTTAAAGAATTTAAAGTCTTATTTTTTTATAACTAATTTATCAGGGAATTTTTAAAATAATTTTAAATGACTTCAAAGATTGTTTTTTAGTCTAATTTTCCACTTTCCATGCATTGCATCTACCCAAACTCTACGCTTCAATGGGTATCAAAAGTACAGACCACAAAACTTAAAAGATAAACTGAGATACTCCCTCCTCTGTGGGTAGGGGACAGGGGAGGGAGGCTACCGTGCAACAACAAAAACAAGTATGAACCACAAAATACCACTAAAATCGAATTAAGAGGCAGAGCAAAAGGGCTGAGGGGAGAGGCACTTAGGTTTATTTGCTTTTTGAGTGGAAGCAGCGGGAAAGCTACCGAAGAAAGGGAGCCGGGGGTGGGAGGGGGGTCTCCTCTGTGGTGTGTAATTTGGTAGTTTACTCAAAAGTGTGCCTGCCACTCTCCCATGCGTGTGTGAGTGTGTTTGGATTATTTACCTTACAATTTAACAGGTAGCCAGCCGCACAGCCGCCCCAGCACACAAAAGCAATCGTATGTGAGAGGTAGAGGTCTGGCGAAGAGGCAGTGGCATCCCGGGGGGGAAGCAAATGGAACATATACCATAAGGTGGAAAGTCTACTTGAAGAAAGCAAAACCATAAATGTAATTGTAGTTTGTTTAAAATAAAAATGAAATGTTAATCAAACTAATGGAGGGAAACGATCAATTTTGGAATAAAAACAGAATAAAAACTTTATATACATTTTTTATAGATTATTTTCTAGAAAAGCTCAAAATAATTAATGTCATTTAGATCTTTGTAAAATAAAAATAGAACCCTAAATTTCTATATTTATCATGCACACTTTAAAACTTATTCCTTCCATTTAGTACTATAAATTTCTCCCTATTTCTATCCATAACTTATTTTCAAGAGAATGACATGAATTTGTCTTGATATTAAGTAATTTATTGCTTGATTTATGGGCTAATTGATTGATGAAGTTTCCTTGTGAGTGGTTAAGGATTGATGGCAAACGATAACTTTTATAATGCCCATCGAATCCAGCCAGCCATTGCACCTGCTACCACTTACGATTATAATTTTTGGAAAGATTAATGGAAATCAGCAGGCGTCAGATCGTAAACAAATTAATGGGAATTCGGGCATGGGTAGAATGATTTTTGGCTATTTAGAAATGAAAACTAAACTAAGGCAACTGCGGAATGTAGAAATAACCATAAAACAAAACACTTGAAACTCCAAAGGCGGGAGGGGTCTTCTCTATTAAAATAACATTTAAATTGAAAATGGAAAACCGGCCGTTAAATTAGGTTTTATGGTTTATACAACTCCCTAGATGATTTAGGAATGTGTAAAGTGATTTTCTCTATAAAATGGAATCATAAAAATCAATCGAGAATCATGGAAGATTATCTAAGAAGTGTAAGAAATAGAAGCTAGTTTTTTTAGAACTCTATGCCGCATTACTTTAGCTCTATGTTTATTTTTGCATAATGCAAAAAATATTAATAATGACATATCCATTATATCTACGTTCAAGCTGGGGCACAAGCGTGTATGGACAACCCGAACATTTGACAGCTAAACAACTCATTAATGAATAGCAGCACAAGCAATAGCTATAGCTACACTTTTAAGCTTATTACGGAACAACAAACAGCCCGGCATCGAACAAATATATATACAGACATATATTCTCGTTATATGTGGGGTAGATATAGTGGTAGGTAGATTCCGTACAACACACAATCCATGAGTGTGTATAGCACTTGAAATGGCAAATGAATGACATGACTCTGCGTACAACTAAACGAACGATTGACTAACCGACTGACTGAATGACTGACTGACTGACTGAGCAACCAATCAGCCAACGAACGAACAGCGGCAACTGAACAACCGACCGCCAGACGAGTTAAGATTAATCAGAAAGACCCCCAACCCCCATAAATATAAGTATACGAGTGCACATACATATGTATGTATGTATGTATGTATATGTATATATATTGGCGTGAGTGACAAAACTATTGTGTTTTTTTGCACTGAACATGTTATAGAAATATTTAGTTAAATTGGAAGGAAATGGTGTCGCCAAAAAGGGAACACTTTGGGGGCATTGATCGGTACAATTCCAGGCAATTGTAATAGGTTTTTGCAACTGTGAAGATTTAAGAAACTATAAATATGGATGACTTTTGGCATTGATAAGTATCTTCACTCTGTTATAGGCCACTTAAAGACAAATTTCACTGTTCATGTTAGTCGATTTAGATTAAAATTAAGAGCTGTTACTTGATTCTTCTACAAGAATATTCGATAGTCATACGAAACGATAAATAAACTGCTATAACTGTACCATTTCGTTTACTTTACTCTCCCGAAACGCACTGTACCTACCACACACACATGAGTTATATATATTTTTATAATTCTTTTGAATAGTGCATAAAGAGTGAGCGAGATATGGGGGTAAAAAGAGTGCGACACAATAAACGATGGTTTAAATGCCATATCAGCATTGGAAACAGAAAGAAAAGTTAAATGCTGAATACAAATTACAACACCCCACCACTACCCCCCAGATATTAGTATTGAATATTTTGTACTATATGGAGATAAATAACAGCCGATTCCCAAGCACCCAAATACAAAAAAAAGAACATGAAAAGAGAAAATAAGAGAGAGAGAGAGAGAGAAAGAACTACTCGTACGACAGTAACAAATACACAAATTTGTTGTCAACAAGTTTACGGCGTAAACCGAAACATACACTCGCTCCCTCCTCCACGTACTCCACCTTCTATTCCTTCCCGCTCTCCGTTTCAGCCATAATTCTTCTTTTCTTTTTGCCTTTTTGGCATATCTTAATTTCGAGTTTAGTTTTTCGTTACGTTTTGCTTTGTTTCGCGATTTTTGCCGTTGATATTTTATTTATTGTATTTGTTGTGACGTGCCGTGAGTGGTAACTATATAGATTAACTGATACATACCCCGCCACAAACCACCCGCAATGCCCACTCGAAAAACGTGAAGAACAGAGCATTTATGCGGTGGATAGCACGCACGCGGTCTCAGACCTCAAGGAAACTGCTTAAAAATGTTAAATTTTAACGTGCGAAAAAAAACTGTTGATCGTTGAAACAATTAACCATTTAAAATTAAATCATGAGCACCCCTTGAGTTGGTAATGGTAGAGGTCTTGAAAGCGTCGTATTTCTGGTAAATAATTAAGCAAAAAAAGTAGGAAAATCAAAGCAAAGTACCAAAAAACCGTTGCTTAACATATAAACCAGTCTATAATTTAAAAGTAAATAACACATTTTAGTGTGTAAGAAACAATGGAAATTCAACGGAATAGATGTGGCGATTTTTTAGCTCTTATGTTAAGGCGATTAAGAGCTCACTTCCTGGCACTTTTCTCTGTTGAATGATGAATCTTTCGACTATATCTAGTTCTTGGAACTTCAAGGCAGACTTGTGGCATGAATGAGTGATATATAGTCGTAGTCTGGGGCATGATTATAAGGAACTAATTTAAGCAAAAGTGATTAAGCATCCACTCTTCAGAAATGAAACAAATAATGAAAAGAAAAAAGAGCATTCTAGGAATTAAAAGTGTGATAAGATGTGCAATTTATTTCTCTGGCATTATGGCATTCTACAGATCTCAAAACAAATATCTTTCCACAGCCAGAGCTACAGAATGTTTTTTCAAAAGTAAAAACGCAAACACACAACACAACAACAAAAATGGTAATAAATTTGATAGCAAAATTGCCTTTTCATTCATTTCTCGGGCAAAGCAAAAAACCCAGATAAAATTTGTTAACATACATATATGTACATATGTATGTATATGTATAGCGTGTATATGTACATCTGTAGATATTTTTTGTATCTATGTGTAGTTTTTCATTAAGAATGAATTCATCATTTGACTGTTTGTCAGTCGGTTTGTAAATTTGTTTGCTTAGTCGGAGAGGGAGAGAGAGTACGAGCCTGTCCATGTATCTGTATCTTTATACAAATGTGCACATTTGTATCTGTAGCTGTATCAATGATGCATTACTTTTAGATATTTTGTATCGAGACAGAGAGAGAGAGAAAACAAACAAACAATTTCCGTAGAAATAAATCACAAAACGAAAAGAGAAATAATAACACGAAATGGGCATACAAATGTATCTCTGATGTGTATGTATCTTTGGCCATACAATGCCTATGGCCTATGGCCATCGATGGATACATGCTTTAACAGGAAACTTCAACATCTAAACTCCATGTAGAAATGTATATAAATCTATCAAATCTGTGGAAAAGCTGTCTATTATCCTTCTTTAACTGGAAATCTTGTCAAGTTGTGTTTCTAAACAAAGGTTTTATTCTTTTTATTACCAGATTTTTAGTTTATAACTTTTTTATTCCATTTGTTTTAATAAATAATTAAATTATTATTTTTTACATTTTTAACTAAAAAATATATATTATTTAAATTAACGGCATAAGTAAGATATATTAATACCTCTATGATAATCGAAGAAACTTTCCCCTAAGCGAAAGGCTAAACACGTATGCATGTACATTTAGGAAACCTCAGAGCCGCACCCTTTCCGCCGATTCTATATTTTTACCCGCAATATCTATCTGAGTATAAAAATTATTGACTGAATAAAAACTGATACGACTGATACAACCATTTCGATTCCGTTGCCATTCCAAGGCGCGTCTCTAGGGGCAAAATGTTTGACCAAATGACAAACTGACAAAGTGAGTGATGAGAATCAATAAAAACGTTCTCATTCCATACAAAAAAAAACACATACAAACATTTATATATATTCTATATAGAGTGAACACTGCCTTATCATTATTGAAATACGAAAAAAATTTAAATTACATATTGACTTATCAGCGTTTGTCGGGCAGGGCATCTGTATTGGCTGTTACTTTTTTTATTATTTAATTTGCCTTTTGCTTTTTTCACCTCTTCATGTGGCTTTTATATAGTACATATATATATAATACCCGATAAGTATTGCCCCCGATGTTTACCTCGTCAACAATTTTTGCATTTTCTTTATAGAAATTTGATTAATATTCAACTTTAATCAAAATCTACTACATCTGAAACTATCTGACTGTCTGGCTTTATGGGCTTTCAGGTTTAAAGATCAGCAAAGCAAACCTTATCAATGTTTGTTTCGCTGTGTCGAGGAAATACTCGTAGTAAGAGGCCCCCAAACAATATCTGGTTTAATCTTGATTCCTCGATTCTACCGGTTCCCCAAGATACACAGAGAGACATAGAGAGAGACAGTCTGGGGTAGGAACGGTAGCAGCAGGCAACCATTTAAAGCGGTACACCCAAAAATATTTATTTATTTTTTTCCGGTTTGTTTGTGGTTTTTATTACAGCATAGATTTTGGGTAACAGGTTTTTAAAAAAAATCGCCCAAAAAAATACCATAATTTATGGCAAACATTTGCCGGCATATTGGAACGTGTTTTTTCTTTATAATAAAGGATAAGATATCCCATAGAATTTCCATAGAAATTGAAAGCTAGTTATCGTTCCGTCTATCGATGGGATGGAAATGAGTAATATCTGGTATTGCTAATGAGACCGACCGCAAAGCTTACTCATCGGACGAATGGGAGGAGAATGGAGCGGTAGGTGGAGTTCACACAAAAGGAGACAAACCAGTTCATAGTCTCACCTCTCATTCCTGATATTATTATCATTCTAATATGAAACATTTCAACATTAGATAGAACAAAGAAAGAGAAACAAAAAAAAAGAAGTTTTAAAGCTCATATTTGAGAGAGTTTTCGAAAGACAACTTCTTGTTTCCTTCTTGAATATTCCGGTTCTTCAGGGGCCACAGAATCTCAGAGAGAGAGAGACCAAGAGAGACCCCAAGAGAGACCGACCCCGAGCAGACGTAATTAATGATCCCGAAAAACGTTGACGACGGGGCCAGCAGGCAGGCAGCAGAAGCAGCAGCAGCCAACAAACCCCATGAAAGGGGCAAAACGCATGTTTTTTTGGACCTTTTTTATTTGGTCGATGGCCGATACCAAAAAAATCAGTGGAACACAGGTGCGGATTAAGGTCAGGCTTCAGAGAGACTTTGTCTGATTTTGAGGCAAATCAATTTGGGATTTTTGAAATTGTTAAATGAAATGGAAATTTGTGCGTCAGAGATTTACTTTTCTTTTGGGGTAAAGAAGGAAGAGAGACGTAACCATAATTTAAACACAAATTATGAGAGATTACTGTAGTAAAAGAGGAACCAGATGAGGGAATTCATTGTGCCAAGCCCCTTGAATAATTCATATAAGAACGAGTATTCTGTGAAGCAAAATCTTTCCGAAAGATGGATACAAATGTTGATTCACTTTGGTGGGGTTTCATTTCTGATTCATGGGGGGAATTTACAATATTTTAACATAAATACACTGATCCAGCACTGTTATACTCCAACTCCAGCCAGAAATATCTTTACAGACTCCGCGCCACACACAAATGTGGTTGTGGATGGTGGGGACTGGTGGGGGATGCCCATATAAGAAGTTGTAGTACAACTCCAATGTTTATAGTATTTGTAGAATGCCGAGGGGCGAGTCTGCACGACAGCAAGGCGTACTACAAGATACCAGATACAAGAGCCAGCCAGCCAGCCAGCCAGCCAGCAGCAGCAACAAAAAACTAACGCAACTTGGAAGAAACCGGTTCGCAGTTTGGTTTCCAGGCGCGCAGGCAGCACACATATTCTGGCCCACGACTGTGTGTGTGCTGGTGTATTCTGGGCCACGACTGTGTGGCGTGTGTGCAACGCGCCTGTTTGTGTTGGTAAATCAAACAAGAAGACGAAGGCACAACAAATGAGCTGCTGCTACAAAAGAGAGACGCTGAAGAAGGAGAGCGAGCACGAGAGAGAGAGAGAGAGAGAGGAAGACCTAACAACAACAGTGAAGCTGCTCTCCAAAACAGAGAGGAGCAAACGGAGCACAACAGAGAGAACACACGTTATTCTCAGGTGGGATTAAATAAAAGGTACTGCTAGTCAAGCTCATCGGCTGTTGTGGTCTAGGACTGCCTAACCGTATCTGTAATATGCCCTGCCTGTGCAGTGAGAAAGAGAGCAAAACAGCTACGTGAGGACCAAAAGCTGAGGGCAAAAGAGAGAACTACAAAAGACCTTCGAGCCACATCCACACACACACACAGCTACAACTTTTGGTTGCCTTTGCCTCCTTCTTTCTTGCTTTTCATATTCTTGAACTTCAAAATAGTACAACAAAAACACAACATAAACCGTATCCACAGCCTGCAGACTTGAAGAATACCCTTTTTAGTGACCCTTTATAGCAGATGGATCCTTTTTGTGAGTATTTCTCCATGGGAATTCCTCTCATCTCTTGATGAGACCACATTAGCTGACATCTTATTGGAATTCCATAAAAAACCCTACTAAAAACGACCCTTGGTTACATGTTACCCTGCAGCACAACCTACTCGCATACCCTACAACCAGTGGGCACAAAAAAAAGAAGAAACAAACACCAGCAGGGCAATGTTGTTGGCGGCGGCGGCAGTCAAGCTGTCAGACAGCTACTGGTGTTAAACCCCGTAGTACATAGTAGTGAAAAAAAGGCAGCAAAAACAACAACAATTACTACTACTCCACGCACACTCACCCATACAGATATGTATTTTATATATGTGTATACTACGCTGCGTATCCGCCATGTCTGGGCTCTGGGCTCCAGGGCTCCACGGCGCTCGGCTTGCTTGCTGCCATCGTCTTATCGAATGTTTTTTCTTCCTCTTGTATTTCAGCGTATTTCTTCTTGCGCTTTTGCTTCTGCTGCCGCTTCTCTTCAATCACACATTTGCAGCTAATGCTCATTGCCTCCGATCATCATCATCATTATCACCATCGTCTGCTGGTAAATTCAACGCGAAATGATATTCCATTGCATTGGCCATTGTACACTATCAAATTTCAATGGCAATCGACAAAAAACTCCAATGATTTCTAATGCCCTCAGCGGGATTTAATCAGAATTAATAATTACCGCCCAATCCCCAGAAAAACCTTCATATTTCGCACAAGATAATGCCCCAAAATCAGTGAACATAAAGAAATACATTGGGAAACCTTACCAGAAAGCATTGAACCTTTGAGGTTCCTTTTTGTTAAGCTTTTGCTGCCTTTTAATTACGTTTTTTGATGCTTCTATAATTTTGTTTGATGACTAAAGACTTAAATCACAAGTTATCTAATGTATTCCTTATACACATCTATAAACCAGCCATCTATCTGTACACCATTCTATGGATCTCCATTCCTGCCAGCTGCTTATTTGCTTTTGCTTCGCTCAACTCTTCGCTTGGGCTTCATATTCTTTGTAGTCACTGTGTAAGAGGGCTCCGCAAACAACAAAAAACAACCTAAAGACCATCCATTACAAATGCTTTTCTTTTCATTTTCATGTTTATATTTCGATCTAGGGGCTCTGCTCTGGCTTTCTGCTTTTAATGCTCTCTACATGATCTTGTTTTTTGTGTGTTCTGGGGATTTAGGCAATTCCAACTTTTTGATGGATTGTTATTGAAGTTTTTTTTTTTGGGCTGGCTGTTTGTTATTTTCTGGCAGCTTTTGTGGCTTATTTCAACTTTTTAATGGTTTTTCTTCTGCCCCGAACAAAAGATCTAGAGACACAGATACAACGTTACAGCCTGTAAGATTTGTACAAAAAAAGATGATTTGTTCAAGGTTCTTACATGATGATTTTTTGGGAATTATGCTCTGAGGGCAGGAACTGGAGTTAATGACAACATTCAATGGAAATGTACAAGGTTACAAAAGGGTTATGGGCCTATATGGGTTGCTTCCTCATTAACCTCGTTCGTTTTATGACTGTATTCATCGCTTAAGCCATACATTTTCTCTCAGTGCATTGGCCTAATTGAGAAACTAGCTTCAATACCAAAATTGGCTCATTGTCCTGGCCATAAAAGGCACGCACCACACATACTCGTAAAAATCATAGAAGAAAAAACGTGCCGTGCCGTGCCTCGCGTATAATGAAGTTAATAATAAAAATGAAGGAAAAATAAAATAGCAAGAGCAACGGCAACAACATTTTGCCGCTAACGATAAACCAAATTTGTACAAATAAAATAAATTAATAAACAATCAACGTGCGAGCTTTTTTCCATTACCATTGCTTTGCTTTTTTTTTCTTTATTTTTTCCATCCATAACGGGCGAGCATTCGCCATACGACATCATCATAGGCCATAGGAGCTATAGAGCTATAGAGCTTAGGTATTTGTATGGGCGAAAGGGCGTTAAGGGGGGACTTGGTTTATTCATAGAACTGTTCCATTCTCCCGTTCTATTCTGTGCTATGCTGTAATTACCAACAACCGAGAATATTCTTGCCATTGTTAATTTATAACTATAGAAAACCGCAAAAAATACACTCTGACACACCAACTCGCATGATGATGGAATGACAATAAAATGGTTGAAAATATACCTATAATTACATATATTAACAAGTGGCAACGTTATAGTTCAGCTATTATATTGTATACTTTGCCTGAGAGTTTGATTTAGCAACAGCTGCAACAACAAATACATATTTCCAAGAAAGATTCATCCAATTACACTCCCTTCTAAAAAATTGCCCAGAAGTATCCAGAATGCTTAGACTCTGCTACGTTTGCTTTAGAAAAATATACCCCAATGCAAGTAGTCTACAATTACAGGGTATACAAAACACACCTTACTTAAGCACATGCAAAAACTAAAAGCAGAGGCGAAGAAAACGTCGTCAAGAACTCTACATTACTCGTATAAATGTCAATTGAGCACGCGTTCTTGTTGCTTTACCCATAAATGGAAGCTCTATATAAATATGGTAGGTTTGATGTATGTATGTACATACATACATAAACACACACATATGTACATATGTACATATTAAGCATTTCCACATTTCTAGTTTACTTCTAGTGTTGTTGCCAAGTGCGTTTTTAGTAATTTGCTGATAATTATCAACAAAACAAATGCGCCCTCCACGCACATTCAAATGTAAATCAGAGTGTGTGTGAGAGAGAGAGAGAGAGTGAGCAGGGGGAGAGCGAAAAATTGGGGCCGGGCAGCAGAAGCAGAAGCAAACGCAATGCAGCCGCTCGACTCGTGTGCGATGCAGTTGGCAGCGCTAATTACACAAGTGTATGTATGCCTGCATGTGTGTGTGCGAGAGAGAAATGTGCATGTGTGTGGCAGGGGAGAATGGGAGTTAATGGGGGAGTTTGGTCGGCAACAGTGGCTTACAATGCAGGCAGGGCAGGGCAGGCAGGGGCACAGTGGGACACGCAGGCAAGGCACACAAACTCGAAATACAACAAAAGAACGACAAATTCACTGTTTAAAAAAAAATTTCAGTAGCTGCTAGAATTTGAATTTGAATTTCAGCTTTTTTTTTGCAATTTAACATATCAATGATAAAGAATGCACACGCACGCACACACTTGAATTTTTTAAGGCCCATTGTTTAACTTTAGTTTTTGTATTCCCCTCTTTTTTTCCAGCTTTTTATGAACAATATGATGTGCAAATTATCCAACAAAATAGTATTGTTCCTAAAAGTTTTATGTAAATATAGTAGCAAAGAGAAAGAGAGAGAAAACCATCGCAAAAGAGAGACGGAGCGAGAGAGAGAAAAAGCAAAACAAGAAAGGAGCGAGAAAAAAACAATAGCATGCTCTCAGCTTTGGTCACACTAAAACGCACAGAGAGAGAGAGAGAGAGGGGGAGAGCAGCGCATGCATTGGTATGTGTGACTGTTGTGAATGGAAGACCGCTTGCCAACAACGTAAAAGAGCAAGTGTACGAGGGAGGGGGTGGGCAGAGTCAGGGGAGGGGGCAGGAGGCGAGCACAAAATGAAATAAGAAATTTTCCAATTGGCAAGCAAGAATTTTAGCGCTTACCGTTTTTACTTATTGACGTAGGCGTCCCACCGTCTCCTGGGTGTCTTTGTGTGTGTGTTGGTTGGTTGGTTGATGTGTGTGCGTGTTTTTTGTCACTCGTTTTCTTTTCTCTGGCTCTTTCCTTCTATGTATTTTCCCGTGCTCTTTCTGCTGGCGTTGTTTTTGTTATGCAAAAGGCATAGACTATTTTTATTTTTGTTATTATATACACGATAAAATCACAAGCACTTTTCACAAATTATTTAACTCTCTCTAAAAGCCGCTGCTCCTGCTGGTGCACATGCAATAGAAATTTAAGTATGTATATACATTAGCTATTTGGTGGATTTACAACTTTTTTTTGTGGCAGGCAGGCCTTTGGGTCGCGTAAAACGGGGGGCACACAAAACACCAATGCGGACGCAGCGACGACCGCGTAGCAAGCATGAAACAACGAAACGAACCGACCGAAAAAACACTTTGCCGTGAAAAATTTTCATTCATTGAGGAAAATTGAAATGAGCGAGCTGGAGAGCGCATGTGACTCTCTCTCTATCTCTCGCAGTGCGTGACTCTCTCAAATAGTGTTGCCAACTCGCTAGGATAAAGGCACAGATTCCAAAAAGTTTCAGAATATAGTTGTATGTTTTGCAATACTCTTGCAGTTTTTTTGAATAAATGGAGCCGATTTTTTTTTAATTTTAAGAAATTTCTAGTCAAATTGTTTTTGGCAGGTTGGCAACACTAGCGCGAGCTCCACTTCGTTTCTGCGTGCTCGCATATATGTATGTTTGTGTGTGTGTGTTGTTTCAGCTCTCTCTGCCTCTTTCTTGCTCTCTTTCTCTCTCGTTCCTCACACGCGCCTTGGGATTATTTTGTTGTTTCCTTCTTTAATTCAATATTTAACCAATATTTAGTTAGTATATTCGCACTACACTTAATTAACCGTGAGTGTTTGATGCCCCTACACTGGGACCCACACCTTGTTTACTTGTTTTCACACACTCACACACGCACGAACATGCTCTGCACTTGTGTTTTGGGTATTATTGTTGCTTTTGCCAGGGCGAATTTTTGTGTGTTTGCTACCCATTGAAAAGCGCTCAATTTATACAGGGTACCGGTGCACTCGGAACGTTCTGGCACTTGATTTCGTACAAAACTTACAGCAAAACAAAAAGTTCAAGCCGCTCTCAAATGTATAGTTCACTGTTAATATTTTGTTTTGTTTTCCATGGACTTTTAACGGAATTTTCTTAGCTTCGGGAAAAAATTTTAAACTATTTTATTTTCGCGGCGACCCAATTATTTTCCATTCTTCCCAGATCCCAGTTACATTTAAAATTATTTTAAAATACTTTTACGAAAGTTTTTAGTTTAAAAGCTTGTCGAGACTCCCATTGTGAATTGAATTTTGATTTGTTATTGTGAATTGTCAACAGTGTGACCGCGGAGTTATCAATAAAATATAGCGACAGACCCTCGGAAATATACCAAAATATACCCTTGCATTGTCAAAATATACTGTAAATATACCGTGAATCTCAAATTATTTGCCTCGATTTTGATGTTCTATTTGATATTACTAGCTAGTTAGGAGTCTCCGCGCTAAAACTATAATTTTATCTGAATTGTCAATCAATTCTCCACAAGAGTGGCTACTTTTCACGACTTCCTTTTGTTTGAATGTTTCCAAATTAAGTTTAAAACTAAAAAGGTCAACGAACAAAAATAGCATAAAACGTTACGTGAGTGGGAACGGAATGAAACGTCGTTTAACATTTTATTTCTTGTCAACAGATAGGTATAGCAACCAAATGTTTAATTCGTAGGCTTTTATTTTTGATTAAACGGTCAGCGAAATTCACTCCTTGTGGAAATTTTATTTTGCCAGTCGCTCTCCCGTACTCATTTTTGCGTTTCAAATATGAGCCAAGAATACCAAATACCAAACATACTTCTAATATACCATAATATACCTTTTGGGACCTACACAGTAACTACACATTTGCTACATATCAACTACATATGTTTAGGCAGTGGTATACAGGGTAAGTTTCGATCAACTTATGTTATAATTGTATCCAATTTGAGGATTTCTTTTTATTGTATTGAATACTAAATAGGACTCAAGCAAGTCAGACTTGTACTTTATTGCTACACAGCTGCTGCAAATCAACTACATATTTGTGTTAGAACTTCAACTCTGTTAACATATTTACCGCAATAACAGCACTTTTTGCTGGCGTTAACAGAGTAGTCTATGAACGCTAGGTGGCGCCATGGCTTGAGCGAAAAATTTGAATTTTTGTGTGAACCGTTCATTATTTCAATTGTCAGTGAGACTCTCAACGGAAGAAATAAAATTGAGAAGCTGCGCGCACTAATTGTTCATTTTGAATTGAAATCAAATTACGATTATGAATAAACACTTTCCCCATCTTCAAAACAATTCCCAGCTAAACCACATTCATAACCAGCTGCTTTCCACCCACTCCCTCTGCTCTGAGGAGCATCACACAAAAACTGCAAACATTCATCAAATTTGTGCTGGAACTTTAGGAATATGAAAACCGCGCTATGTGACCCCCGGTGCACCTGGTGCGGCAAAGCGACATAAATTACGCATACGTCGTGTTAGCCGTGGGAAAATATATAAATGTTACCACCTACCCCACACACACACACACACACACACACCACTCACAGAACAGAAGGCGGAAAAGAAGACCAACAATTTGTTGTACCTTCTGTTGCTGCTGCTATTATTGCCATAACTTTAGACTTTTATGAGCAGCCAGGACTCAAGGAAGAGTCCCCCCAAACCAACCAAACAACTGCTCCACTCTGCTCTGATCATCAACTTGCAACATTTTACACTCGAAAGTTTAATGAGGCGCAAAGTGCAAGTCGCGAAAATGAGTAAAAGGTCTCAAAGGTCTCTCCTTGTCGCCGTTGTATATTAGATCCAACTAATTAATCAATGGCTGGCATAAAGCATAAAAATATATCATAAAACTTATACAAATAACACAATAAAAGGCCGAGATTATAGGGCTGCATGTGTGTTTGTGGCATTTAAAATAATAATCATAATTTGCTACACCTGTCGTCAAGTTGTTATGTCCCCCCGCAACCCAGTGTGGTGGGTGCCGCATAAAAAGTAATTTGTAAAATTTCCACCTATAAAACATTTATAACAAAAAAGGCGGAGCGAGGGAGAGCCAAGCCAGCAAGTGTCAAACGAAGACACCTCTAGCATCCAAGCCCTTGCGCAACTTTCCCAGCCAACCCCCTCTCCGCTCCTGGACCAACACATTTTTCGCATTTAGTTTGTAATAAAAAAAAGCAAACATTAAAAAGGAATATTCACCGACATTAGGGCTGATTGTGGGTTAAAGGGGGGAAGTTACCGGAGGGGCAGGTTGTAGTTTTTCGTATGGGATAAATGCCTGGTAATTGTGATAGAGAACTTTTCTGCTTATTAGTTGGAATACTTTTATTTCGGTGTCATTATGAAAAAATAAAATCCAAGCGAGCGGATGTCCTGTCAGGGACCTAATTGAGGGCTCCAAATGGAAGTTCTTTGAACAAAAAAAGGGACTACAACTGTGTGTGGTGGAGTGTTGAAAAAATTGTCAACAATTAAATGTGAGCTGATAAAAATCAATTAATAAAAACAGACAAAAAACAGGGGAAAATGGTGATAAAATTTCTACGCAAGTTGAGTGCCTCATCAAAATGGTTTAACCAATTTGAAGTGTGTTTAATTTTAAATTAATTATGCCTGCAAGCGCAGCTTTTGCCACAGCGTGTTGCATGAACCACACGTGCTGGTGTGCTTACAAACACATTTTAAATAATGAAATTTCTGCATAAAACTTTCGCTTTGGTAAAAGGCAAAACGAAAAGCCAACAAACAACATGGGGGCAAAGGGCATACCTTTAAGGAACGAAACTATAAATACCCTGGAATATCTATGATTTTTTTGGCAGCTCTAGGTTATAGCTAAAATATTATTAAACAAATTTACCCAAAATTCGACTAAAATGTAAATTTAATTAATCAAAATTCAGAGTCCTTCATAGCCAGCATCCCCTTGCTCATGACGTGTACTTACAGCTCTGTTGCATGCAACACACATCAAGCAAGAGCAAACAGTGCACAGGGGTCCCGGGGGCCAGGGGTTTTTGGTCTAGTACTGAGCACCACAAAAGAGTTACAAAATGACCGGCGGGCATTTTGCTTTTTTTTTTTTTCTCCTATTTTACACAAATTCTTTTTATTCTTTATTTTTTCTGGAGAGTTAATTGGAATAGTTTTGCGCCAAATATAAACAAGCTTCAAGTGCAGATAGTTAGTAGGGAGCGGTTAGGTTTGGTTAGAGGCGGTGGTTAGCAGCAGGGGCGTGGCCGCTGGGGCGTGCTGGTTGGCGGAATGTTTGATGTTGAAGCTTTTGGCCTAAGCTTTATAATAGAAATTAATTTCCGCAGAGCCTTGCATTTTTTTTCTGTGAACCCAAAAACTTAACAAAACTTTCTACTCTCTCACACACACACACACACACACACACACCTCTCTCCCTCTGGCATATGGTGTGGCGGTGAGGGGCTTAGGGCCATAAAATTTGATTTAATAACCGCTGCCTGCTGCCTGGCCAGCTCAGCTTGTTACCATAAAAATGTCAGCCATTAAAATGGCCCCAAAAACAAAACAAAACAACAACCAAAATATGCACATAAACGAAAAGCATTTAAAATGAAATGAATCCAACAATCCCACGGGACACAGGATCGGGTTCGTTTTCGGTTTCGACGCTTGGACCGGGTCTTAAGGTCTTTATTAGCCGTTTCGGGCAGGCCATGGCATGCTATGCCAAGTTCATAAGTTGTCCATAGAAAATTGACTTTCCTTATGGAAATGCGTTTAATGGCAAGGCTTTGGCAGCTTTGGGAAGTCTATTTTTGGGTCGTTTATATTAGCTTTATAACTTCTTTAGTGTCATGTTATAGGGTAGCAGAAGGTGCTAGAAGTTGGGTGATTCGATGCGATCTTTCCTTATTTATCTAATTATTTTCTGAATCTTAATGCAGAGCATATTTGTATTTCCAAATATTCTTTTCAATTCTTTTCTCTTTTCATTTTCCCACCACAGAAAAACACACTTAGTTAATCATTTATTTAATTATTTTTATTGTTTTAGTTTTTATATTTTCGTTTATATTTCATTTTCTTTTCATTTTGTTTATTTATGTTTCTTTTCTTCTGTTTTTGTTTTGTTTTCATATTAATTGTTTTCACTTAATTTAATTAGTTTTATTTATTATAAACTAGACGATTATAAACTGTTTTCACTTAAATACACAAATATCATAATTTGTGTGTCATTTTTGTTGGCGACACTTTTAATTTGGTTTTTTATTTGAATATTTTTACAAATTAAATGGAAGATTTTGTCAATGGAAATAATATACACCATGCGTATACGTAATATTTCGTTGATGTGTGTGTTAAACTGAGTGTAAAACATTGGCAGTTTCTGTTAGGTTGTTTACATGGTAAAATGTGGGAAAACGAAACGTACGAAATTTGAGCAACAATTGGCTGGCTTTAAGCTAGAATTATTGAAATTGTTTGGAACATAATTTTGTATGTAATTTTCAATTAATTTCCTTTTGTTCGCTTCGCTTTTGTACACCAAAAAAAACCGCCATTTGTAATTTATTTATGTTTTTCGCCAGAGCTTTAATTAAAATAATTAGCTTTGTTTTTGTTTTCAATTATTCGTTTCGTTTGTTTTTAGTTGCATGTAATCTATTTTGAGCCGTTTTTTTTTATTTAGTGTGTGTGTTTTTTGTTTCGTTTTTATTTTCTATATGTTTTTTACTTGAAGTAAATAATACCACAATTTATTTGAATTTTTACTAGATTATTTACAATGCAGGAAAATAATGCTGCTAAGCTGCTGCTGAACGATTCGTTTTCCACCGATGGGTAAGGATTTTTTGGCTGAAGGAAATAAAATAAAATATGTATACGGAAACGGAAACTTGGAGAAATAATACAAATGGGGTGGAGTTTTGGCCTGGGCACTCGAATCTATCAAACAAAAAAGACTTTTAAATAGTTTTAAATAATTTTCAAATAATTTGGTTGCAAAATATCACTGAAAGAAAGTGGGACCGTATATTTTGAATGCAGTTTAAATGGAAAACTAAACCACCAGCACAGCTGCATCGGCGAAAAAGTGATCGTGTAACAGCAGCTGCATCAACAAATTGTTTTTTCTATTTTAAATAATGATTTCTTTTGTGCTACGCTTAACTAACAGATTGTATTTTATAGCTGATTATATTCCCATATATATATAGTATTTGTATATATGTTTCACAACAGATCTAGCGAGTAACTAAACACAGATTAACTATATTTACAGTTCCCTTAGACCCTAACGTTTAGCTACAGTATTTTCTTGATTTCTCTTTGGGGGAGTTTTGTTTTTGTTTTTTTTCTATGATTTGTTTTAAGTTTCAAGTCTTAGCCTATGACTAAACAGAGATTAGGTGCAGTCTAGTAGTTTTTCTTTTCTTTTGTTTTTTATTCCGTTCGATATTCCGTGGATTTTTCAATCGGAAAAGTTCTTCTCATCGGAGAAGCGCACATGATGCTGCTGCTTGAGACGCGTCCCTCGTCCTCCAACTCCTCCACCACCTCCTCCATGCGGTTTAACAATACCGCTTCCATTTGCAGTTCCGTTTCCCCTGCCGCTGCTGGTGGCATTTCCGGTTGGCAGTGTTGGCGACATGGTTGCCGATGTGGTCGTGGATGTGGGCGAGGATGAGTTTGTCCACTGCTCATCGCAGGAACAATAACCCCTGGCCACATCGCCGCCCTCCAAAGCCAAAGCGTGCATCTCCCGCTTGAAACGCATCTTCTTCAGCTGCTGCTGGTGCTGCTGTTGCTGCTGTTGACGTTGCTTGTGGTCAGTGGATGCAGCTGTTGATGGTATTAGCAGTGCTGGTATCCCATTGAGTTGGCTGTCATCTGGGGCAAGGGCTTGGAGCTGTAGCTGCTGCTGCTGCTGCTGCTGCTGCTGTGCCACCTGCTTTGGTTCATAGAACTCCTCGGGCGTTTCCGCACGCAGGGTTTCTATGGAGCTGCCAAAGAGTACAAACAAAAAAGGAAACATTGTAAAATCACTAATTCATCATTCGTGTTTTTGCAACCAATTAAAGTTCAGCAAACAAACAAATATATCATGGCAAATATATGGAAATTGTGTGTGGGTTGCATGGTATAATGACGTGGTTAAGCATATGGAAATTATCCGCCATAAATATTCATGAATTATGCGATATTTGAGAGGCGTGGTTGAATATTAATTGCCATTCTCTAATTACAATTGATAAATGGAGTGGGGTGGCACGGTTAAATTACGAAAATATTTGCACTGGCAACGGCAACAGTTTGGGTTTCCATTAAGATCGGTGGAGTAAATTATTTAAACTATTTAAGGTAACAAAACTTAAAGAAAGCTTGTCCTATGCTACTCCTGCTGTCCGTTGCGTCCATCAAAGTTTATGACTTTGTCCTTTGAGTATGCCAAGTATGCCACACACAGTTTGTGGCACTATCGTACTATGCTCCAGTCATATGATGCATTATGCCTCGTATCTGTTCTATCGTAGAATTTACTTAGCTCCATTTGGCTGGAGTTTTTGCTGATGCTGATGTTGTTTTTTTTCCACCTCTGTACAGTGTACACTTCATTGCGCTCTGCTTGGTATTTTCCACTCTTCCACTTTTCCCATTTGCCATTCCGCCCGTTTTGTGTTTAGTTTAAAATTCAACGGAAAATCGTGGAGCAGCAGCAGCAGCAGCAGCTGCATGGTATATTTATTTTGCTGCTGCTGATGCTTCTGCTGTTTCTTCATTTGCTTTTACTTCTTCTTTACATTCCTTTTTCTTTTTCTACTACTTTTTCTACTACTTGCTGGTGCTCCTCCCACTCCTCCTTTACTACTACTTGCTCTAGTCCCTTTTGGTCCCTTCTGCTCCCACCCAAAGTCTTCTTTTTTTCTTCTTCCTCCCACAGTCTCAATTTTTTCCCTGCTTCATCCCAAGATCTTCCTTTTTCGCTTCTGCCTTCGCCCACCGCTGTTTGTGTTTTTCTACCCTGTGGTAGCCGAGAAATAGAGGGTATACTAGACGCTTGGGTCGTTGGTAACTTAGACAGCTCTTGTCCTAATATTTCAATTATATTTTCTGCCAGATTATTTTATAAATAACCTTAATTTTGGAAATCATTAAAGTTGCTCCATAAATAAAACCCAAAGACAACATTTGCATTAGAGGGCATCACAGTAAGAGGTATCTTAGGGCTAAACTCCCCTTGCGCTCCTTCTTCCACACTCATTTTTTGTAAAGTTTTTTTTCTCTATCGTTCCTCTTCTCCTGTGCGTGCCCATTTGCTGTGTGCAGTACAGTAAACTCGGGTTGGGCGAGAGAATTTATGCAAAGAAAGCGAAAAGTGCAAAGTAAAGTGCAGTTTGCGAAAAATGCGCGGCTGCCTTTTGTTTTGCCAGGCTCTTTGGTTGGGCAAGGGGCAGGGGGTGGGGGTTTTGCTGGCTTAACGGTGAGAGTGGTTGCCGGAATAGAGTGAGAAATAAGGGTTAAGGCGACGTAGGAGCAGGACCAGCAGTAGGAGGATGCCGCCACAGTTGAGCGCACAATTTGGCGCAGATTGTTGGCTGGGGAGCGCACAGGCTGTGGCAGTAGAGTGGGCGGTGGTGTGGCAACAATGTAGGTAGGTGGTCGTCAGTGTGCTTAGACTTGACTTGGAAGAGATACCAAAAACTAGGAGAGAGATACAGAAGCAGTGGCAGCCGTGGCAGCATCAAAATGAGTGAACTGAGTAATGCGCGTAATGCAAATCGCGGGGCTGCAATGTGTGCCCCTGTCCCCTCCCACACAGTTTTTCACAGTTGACTAGCAACAGCGCGGAAGCAGGAGGGGTGCAGCAGTAGGGGTAGGAGGTAGGAGGTAGGATAGAGGGACAGAGAGTGAGAGTAGTGCTAGTGCTTGGGCTAGGGGGACCATCATTAACGTATTACGCGCATGTTTGTGCAGCCACTTTGCATATCTTTCGAGGCAGCGGCTTCTTGGCGGGCTTCTCCCTCAAAAAGGGGACGAAATAATAAACATTAGTCAAGTGTTGCAACATTTTAGCGCTCAGGTTCATAAGCTCATTATCATGCCCCCAGCGACAGGGACTGTGGGAAGTGGCAATCGCTAGACCAACAGGAATGAGCATTCAATGAGCGGCGTAGACCTTGACAACACAATTTCAGTTGACATTAGCACTCCACACATTTTGATTGATATCATTACACAATTTTCGTAACTAAATTAAGTAACACCCTGCCCCCTTCACACAACTGGTATAATATCTAATCCCCTATGCACTTTATGCTGCCGCCGCTCTGGGGTTGGCTGCAACTTGAAAACTTTTAGCGCTAATTACACAACACATTTAGCCCACAAGGATGTGGGTGGGTTTCCCCTACATAACGCACACCAAATTGCATAAAGTTTTCACCGCATTTCTCTGGAAACTTGCCCCTGTTTGCGAAATATTGTAATTCCCCAAACTAATCACAATCGATGGCAGGCAGGCATCGCAGCCATGCATCACTGGCAGTGGAAAACCAAAGAGGAAAACCGCATTTAATATATAATTTCCTTGGGTAATTTACACTCGATTTATGTGTGTGTTGACTCAATTGATTAGTAATACGACCGACTACTACTCGTAGTCACACAAGCACAAGCAACTAAATTGCAATTATTAATGTTTGCTGCTCCGAAATTAATTGGAAATGCAGGCCTATTATTTCAACATTTCTCAACTGTTTCAACTGTTTTCTGTGATGCTATTCCTGAATTGTTTGTAAATTTCGTTACGGATTTTCCATTGGTTTAGGCCTTAAATTATGTTCGTTGATTCATTAAACTTTAACTGCTGTTTGCGTTTGGTTTTGCAATCAAAGAAAAAGCCTGTGTTTTCTGTGGCCAGGCTCTCTCAGGCAGAACAACTCCCTGGCTGGCCGCCCACAACTTTTGCTGTTTCCCTCACAAAAGTCTGAAGAACCTTTTGATCATAATTTAAACAACTGCCAAAAATATTCAACAACCAAGCAAATAAAATGCGAAAACGAAGGTGGGTTGGTTTTTTTTTTCTCTGGCTGTACGAATGTTTTGATGCCCTTTCAGCATTCTATTTGTTGCCATGGAAGTCCTCATTTCGATGGCTACAATTTTTGTTGTGTGCTGCTGCCGTTTGTTTTTCTATGCCCTCAGTATTTATGATAATTGTGTCCACCTTTGCACATGGCAGGCACCTGTAAGAACCCGTAATACCCACTGATTAAAAAGGGAATACGAGATATAAAGAGAAACTTAAACAACTGCTGGGACCCCAAAAGGAAGTAGAGTGGCTAAAGGAGCAAAAGAAGAGAGTGCAAGAGAGAGAGAGAGGGGGGAAAAAGAATGTAAAATTAATGTTTATTGCGCTTTTAACACATATACACTTCGACACGCCCCCCACGTCGCCCTTTTTCGCCGTTGGCCCGAGAGTGTGGGTGTAAATTTACATAAAAGTTGCCATTTGCCGTTGAGTTGGCCCCCTTTCACTTTAGCTGGCAAGGAAAATTGCATTTTCCACAAGCGGACCAGCAACGCGTACAGCGTACAGCACCGCGCACAGAGCGCAGAAATGTTAATCAGCTAAAAGTTAAGGAAGCTGCGGAAAAGGTGGAGAACGAACACCCACACTGTAGGTAGAAACAAAAAGCAAAAGAAATGCAAATTTAATTGTATGCCACGTGAAATAGTGACCCCTGACCCAACACACACACACACACACACACACCAACGACACATAAGTACAACGTGGATACATACGAGTTTATATGTAAATGGAAACTGAGCAGCCAGAAGTGCCAGAAAAAGTGGACAGCAGATAAAAATGTTCTTTTTGGGCAAGTGGTGGAGGATTGAAGTGGGTTGATTTTTTTATTCTGGTTGAAGGCGTTTGGGTTTTGAGATTATCTTCCAGAACAATCAGCAGTTGGTTGGAAATAAATAAAATTCGATTTTCATTTGCTCCATTCAGTGTGTACTTTTTTGTTAGCGTTGCAGTTTTTGGTAGGTTTTTGTGTAGAAGTTCTCTGTAGTTCAAGCTTAAGGCCTCGAAAACTCCTCCTCCTTCATGAATCTACTGATATTAATATGTTTTCCTGCTTTGAAATTGCCTTTAAATCTTATAAATTTATTGCTTTCTGCTGCATTTTTCGTGCATTTTCTTTTGACGATTACTAATCTTGTTTGCCTTAAATGCTGAAGCCGTTTTTGATTATATTTTTGGAGCAGAGTTTTGGTTTAGTGTCAATAAAACTCAAGAACCTGTTGAGATTTTATGATCCATAATTTACCAAGAACTGCGCGCAGTATTTTAGTTTGTTTAATTAACGTTGCTCCGTCTTCCTGCTCGCTCCTGTGGGCTGTAGTTGCTGTTGTTCCTCCTCCTTTATGGCTGTTTTTCCAAAAACTCTCCTTAACTGGTAGTTAATCAAATTTTTACTCACGTTTACTTTTTTTTTTGGGCAGCTTGCAGTTTTAATTTGTGTTTGAGCTCAAATTACGAGTACTCGGTATGAGAAATTAGTTTTTGGGTGGCGCTCTCGGGTTTCAGGTTGCATGCCGCAAATTACCTTGCACCTTACCACCCCAGCCAACCAGTTATGGTCGGGCCTGGTGCCTCTCTTTTCTCTTTCTGTATGTTTGTAATGTTTTTTCATATATTTTCTCATTTTTTTTTCATGTTTTTCCATGCTACTGACTGGCGACATTTTCGTTCCACCTTGGCCCATGGAGAGCCCATGAGCAGAGCCGCTTGTGTGCTCTTTCCTTTCCTCTTATTTATATTTTATTTTAAATATTTTTATGCTTTATTTTTAAGGAAATTGCAGTAGAGGGAGAACATTTTTTACAGCTGAATGTTTGACATGCCGTTTGTTATTTTTTGATCAGGGAACCCGTCCTGTGTGTGTGTGTGGCGCGTACCTTTCACATATTTTTTGGGATGTTTCTAAAAGGGTTTCCACATGTTTGTCATTTCATACAATTGTCCCCCTCTTCTGGTGAGGTACCTTAAATTGGTAGTCGCTTTGAGTTGTGTGTCGTTTATTTAGGAAAAATTATATACAGAAATAATACCAGAAATATCTCAGTAATACTCGAACGTGAATCATTTTGTGGTGATGGCAAAGCTCACGTTTGCCCACTACTTAACACAGGCTCTGAAGGAGCTGGATCCTCCCTCGAAATGGGAGGATATTGTGCAGTTTGTCCTAATCACATTGAACTGCACGCGGCGACAGAGGTATTTCACCGAGCAATTGAAAAAGGCCCTCGATGTGGGGCTACGTTTTGGCATTATACGCGAACGGAATAATAAATATTATCTGTATGAATATGCAAAGGTCAGTGCGCGTGGGAAAATTACATACAAGTTGGGACAGTATCCCCGGAGTGTTGAATGGGAGGAAATGAAAGAGGATATGGACGAGGAGCAAAAACAGGAGCTGGCTGAGGTTAAATGCACAAAAAGGAAGCGAAGGAAGGAGAGCAAATCATCTAAAAAGCAATGCAGAAACTGAACCAAAATAGAGTACCTGGGATGCACCTTTCGTTGTTCAAATAAAATTGCAGTGTAATTTATGTAATCTTAATGCCCATGTTCCTCTCCCCGTCTTCAAGTGTACTTACCCCTCTGATGACTATAAGTCCAACTCAAAGACCGATACCTATCAGACGCGCATCTCATCGATGGCCGCCTGTGGCACTTGCTGCTGCTGCTGCTGTCCGCCCATGCCCTGGCCGGGGAGGAGGTCATGACCATACCCTCGCCACCGTGCTGATGCACCAGGTGCACACCCGAATGATTGTGCGTGTGGGTGTGGTGGCCGCCGCCGCCCTTTGAGGAGCTGGGCGCACTGCTTACCCCACTGCTGCTGCTGCCACCGGAGGGCGTTTGATCCAGCAGCACACCGCCACCGGCCACGCCCATGGCAGAGTTATTGCTGCTGCTGTTGGTGGTCGTTGATGAAGCAGTGCGTAGCGGTGGGCGTGGTCCGCGTATATGATGCGACGGCATTCCGGTCAGAACATTTCCATTTGCCTGATGTTTGCCCGATTGTTGTTGCTGTTGCTGCTGCTGCTGCTGTTGATATTGCTGTAGTTCTGCAAGTAAGAGAGAGGGGGTAGAAGAGAGAGAGGGAAGAGCGATGTAAGCTACTTATGTACGTTTATACGTTATGCATATGTTGGCATATTATCAAGCAAATGTTTATTGAAAGGCAGCAAGCAGTAGGAGCCTGCAGGAGAGCAGCAGCAGCCCCAACAAAAGTCAATTTGTAAACAACAATGTCAACCATTAAACACACATTCTCCTGCTCCTCCCTCTCCTTCTGCTCCTATCATCGGCATTGAGGCATCGAGGCATTGGCAGCGTTGTCATGAAGAGCACAGTGGCGCCAGAATGCGAGTCATCAGAGTTGGTTGCACTTTTTGTTCCATTGAATTGGCCATGCACAAACATACTATGTAGGTTCCCCCCCGAACACAGAACGCAGTTTTTCAGTTAACACTGGCAGCACTGAGAGAATGCAGGCAGAGATTGTCATTAAGTAAGAGCACTGCGTGTAGAAGTCACAAAAAACACTCGCCACATATTGATTAACAGTTATCTCTTAATTCTCTGCCGCGCAAGATCGTGCATGTCCGCGACTCGAAAGACGAACAGAAGGAGAGAGCAAAACCACCGAGGGTCGGTCTGCCTGCGATGGTTTCTACCTGCGCGATGCAGCGGCAGAGCTGCAGGCAGACTGCAAAGCACAAAACTTTCTGGCTCTCTCTTTCTTTCTACAGCGATGCTCGTGGTGACGTGCACAGCGCGACAGCGTGGAGGGGGAGAGTGCAGGGGAACTGATCGTAGCAACTGATTAGCATCGAGAGCATTTATGACTGTCTGTTCATGGAGTCCGCTAGTTTGCACAATTTTTAATTCACCCTACTCTTCTCTCGCACAACTCTCTTTCGCTCAGTGCAGCTTCCCCTGCCCCGCTCTTTGTCTATGTTGATTTTTAGCTTTGGATGTCGTTCAACTTGTCGCCTCGCCTCGATTCTCAATGCAAAAGTGCAAAATGTGCAGAGCCATTGACGCGTCTAATATTTCGATGCTCCACCACCCCACTGTCCCCTTTTCAGCCTTTACGATGTGTGTTTCTGGATAGAACTAATTTGTTTGCCTTTCGCTCTAGCTCTCTATAGACACAATGCAGTTTTATTGGTGTGTTGGCAGAAAAAAAGGACAGGGAGGCAGAGAGAGAGAGAGAAAATCGAGCAGCAAATGACAGAAATGAAAACATGAGTAGGAGTGTGTGCCGTAATAAAAACTGAAGAACAGAGGAATAAAATCTTAATACTCGATGGGGTTGTTGGGTGTGTTTATATAGTACGAGGAAGTTCATTCAGCGAAGGAGTTTAATAACTTTTGGCAGGTGAAAAATAGACTCGAAGGAGTATATTTTCGTAGAGGATTTTCCCACACAGCTGAGGCTCCGGATTTCCGGACTACCATAAACTCCAACCCAAAAATAACTTCGTAAGCGTTTAAGCAGCTTTTCCTGTGACAAATCTTTATAAAATTAAACGAAAATTTTCATTACTCATTCAAGGATGATGTCCCTGCTGCCGAAACCCCTAAGCCATAATCCCTACCGCCCAAAAACCGACTTTCACTAATTAGAGGAAATACATTCAAGCAGAGCGATAGGGCTGGAGCCCTTTTGGTTTTTATGTTTATGGCCTGGACTCTACCCCCGGCGAGGGTTTAGTGCGCAAGTCGAGTGGCCAAAACCTGGACTACGTCTACAACTATGCCTAAGAGAGCATTCAAAGTGAAATGTACCGGATTATGGTGCTTTCTTTCGGGCTTTTGAGCCAAGTCCCGTCGAGTGGAGGCATCGTCAGAGTTAGAGATCAAAGCAGAGAGACCAACCATAAGTCGCAGGCTCTGCCATAATTTCAGCCAGTGCAAAAGGGGGACAGAGAGAGAAAAGTGCGTCATGCAATTTCCCCAAGGAGCTGTGTGCGGGTTTATGAATATAAAATTAACAAAACAGTGAGTATGCGTAATTCCCCAAAAGCACCCAGGCCGCTGGCCCCTGGCCACGTGTGTGCCCCATGCTTTGTATGGTATGCAATAAATTTTCAATTTCCATAGTTCCGTGCGAGTCCTGAAAGCAAATCTAATTTATATGCACACATCACTTATACGCACTGTATTGCAATTACAATGCAAATGCTGCAACAAATGCGTATAATGCGCCATCGAAAATACCATTACAATCATCCCATCATCCCTTCCCATTCCATCCCTGCACCATGCCACGCCGCTATGCCACAAAATAATGCAGTCGCAAAATGTTGCCCCGAAAAATGTTGTTCCGCTCAAACGGATGTTGATTAGTATGAAATGACAAGACCGGAAATTCCCAGCCCACCCCTGTGCATAACTGAAGCGTGGCATAGTGTAAAGCAGAAATGCCAGCCGCATGAAAACTCACTTAAACCCACATGAACAGCGGTGGGGGAGCGTAAATGGGGAGCTTGGAAGGGCAGCGCGGATAGGATCGAGGAGCAGCCAACCCAATGAAGGGGATGTCAGTGGAGTGCAACCACTCAGGCATGCTGTGGATATTGTGGGGCCCAAACTAAGTGGACACACAAGTGCAGCCAATTGTCCTGTCTACGTGGGGTTGCCCCGTTTGTTGCATTAATGAGCCTCGGAACGGAGCCCGCACGCCTGAATTTATTGCTAAATTTTTGCCATTTCCTTCGTGACAGTTGGTAGATTTATTAAAAAATTATATTCCATAGTTAGGGGATGCGAGAGAGAGAGAGAGAGAGAGAGAGAGAAAGAGAAAGGGTGGGCGAGAGGATGTACTTGCATGCAATTTATGGTCAAGAGATAGTGAAGGATGCACTTAATGACTCTGCAATCCAAAATGAAGAACTGTGCAACGTGCTCACCCCCCATATGGGGATTAAGAGATTTATGCTAATGCCTGAAGCGGAGGGAAGGAAACATATTGGCTCTGAAGGATAAGAAGATTAGCAGAAAAAACAAGTGGGAAAATGGATTAAAAGTGGCAGCAGAAACTTGTTTTTGAACGCTTTTCGAATCATTCACTGGTGAATAAATATATTTTAATGTCTACAGCACATTTATCCACACCATTTCTCAAAGGTTTTACGCTCTTTGGCTTAAGTATAAATCTGATAAATGAAACCATAAAATGGCCTTCAAATTAACAAACATTTAGGCAACATTTAGATCCCAACCAACCCACAAACAAAAGTCACAGATTAGCATACAATTTGAAGCATTTCAATCACACATAAATCACAACAAGACACTCGAAATGGGCACACTGGACTTTTAACCTGCAGCAACTCAGGCGCCTTGGACCTGGCCAAAAAGGTACAAAATTGTGCGTTGTAAATCAAAGGCGGATACGTAGCAGACAGACTGGCAGGCGGACAAAAGAAGTCGCCCCGAGGGGTGTAGGAAAACAGCTTTGGAGCTGAAAGCAACAGCATAAAAAATCTATTTTTCAAAATGCAATCCAATGGAATCTGAATCCGTAACAGGAAATCGAAGGGGACAGGGTCGGGGGAGTGTAGTGGCAGCGGTAGATTTATGTGCGTCTATTTAGCATTGAGTTAGAAGAGCAGCGCGGAAGCGGAATTGAGCGCACGAACGAGCAAAAATTAAGTATACGCCAGCGTGCACTCAAGCAGCTCATGCGTGCTCAAAAATACCCTATGTAGAGCAGAGGACTGTGCTGTGATCCAGATAGCTTAGGTTTCTATTTAAATATAGAGCAAAAGTCGGGTGCACTTTGATGACTTTCTTGTGACTCTTTGTCATTAGATTTATCGGCAAAGAGTATTCCAATATTCGACACACCAAACACAAATATTTCCTTCACGTTGAAGCTAGTTTGTGTGTGAGTGTGTCTGAGTGAGCAGCACAATTAAATTGGATTTATGGCGCGCATGATTGCAAAATGAAGTTAATGTGCATACAAATACAATCGGGGGTGGGGCGGTGGCCAGTCTGGGGGTAAGAAAAATGATGTTCGAACTTTGGCGTTGGGCAAAGCGAAGCGGAAATCGTACCTTGTTTGTCATGTCATCAATAATCGAGGAGCAGCAAAAGTAAATTGAATAAGAATATTAAAAAAGGGAAAGTATTACATGCGTCTGCCTTCCACGGAAGTGCCAAGGAAATGAACCTCCCACACACAGACCCACAGACACATATTTCAGCTACCAGCAAAAGTTGCAGAAGAACAGCGACGGCCAGCCAGCCCTCTGAAATATTTATGAGCTGCCAGGCCAGAGCCAGAGCCAGGCTCAGTCCATGGGCCATTCCTTTTTGCAATATTTATTAGTCGCTGTCCTCGTCGTCACAGGACTCTCTCTCTCTCTCTCGTACTTGAGTTTAATGTTAGTTTATGCAATAGTTTTGACATCTTTGACAAGAGAAATTCATCTTAATTGATTGATGACAAATGGCCGGGCAGCTGTGTGCGGAAAGTTATCAGCAAATACGAAATCCATTTATCTTAGAAGATGTAAAAGTTCATTGAAAACTTGGCACTATCCTTTTATCAACAGAAGTCCTTGAAGACTGAGGTAATGACAGCAGGAAATGAAGGAATTTTAGTGGCAAATAGCAGTAGAAATGATGAAGAATTTGATGCAAAAACATTTCATGGCCAGACCACAAAAATATTTCGCTTTAACTGAAGTTTTGTGTCGCCCAATAAAAAGGACCCTTGCTTTGCCTTGACCACTACGAGGGGTGGCTGAGAGGGGGGCTGAGTGGAGTATTGTGTGGCCTTTCCTACCCCCCTGCCCAGTGGCAATAAAATAATATTGTCTTATCTCTAACTATGTGCGCAATGCACAACAACAATAGAAGGGACAACTGCGGAAAAAAGTGCGACAACTATTTATTCGGTAGGGGAGAATATCAAAGCAAAGCAAAAGACGAAATAATAAAACCAAAGAAATGAAAGAAGGGCTGCAGGAATGGGAGTGGAAGAGTGGGAGTGAGAGAGCGAGAGGGCGATAGGGCGACTCACAATAAGATGACGGACGCCCTTCGATGGGCATCGAATAATGTTTTGCTTTGCCTTTACTTTGGTTTCTTCTTCTATGTGGAAGTAGAGGCACATTTTTTTCGGCCAAACATATGCTGTTAGAATGAAAGGGAATGGCAAAAGGGAGCAGCTGGTTTGTTGGGGAAGCACCAGGACTTGCAAATAGATTTTTCATCATTTTTGTTGTTGTACCAAACCCACACAAAACACTTTTTGTATTGTACTCCTCTTACAGGCTCCGTTTTGTTGCCTTTTTCTCTCTCTGTGTGGAAATTTCAATAATAACATTTGTATGAAGCTGTTTATGTCCTGGCGGTGGCTGTGGCATCGACTGACTGTTGTTCTGCGGTTCTGCCTTTACCTCTGCCGCCGCTTCTGCCTGTCGCTGACAATGTGGATGACAATCATGTCACGTCATGCATAAGGTGGCGGGTCTCTCCCTAGCCATCTCTTATCCTTCGGTCATATATTCTTTTCGCTTTTTTTTTCTCCTCTTTTACATGTTTGTGCCGCTTAACAGGCAACTCGCGTTTGCCTTTTGTTTGCTGCCTTACTTTTTTTATTATATTTATGCAGTCTCTCTCTCTCCCTCTCTCACTACCCCACACACATGTCAGCAAAAATCGTTTACGCTTCATTGTTTTTACTCAATTTCGTTGATTTTTTTTCCATCCAGTTCCCCACTTCCTTCGCTGTGCCCCATTTTGTATGGAAAAGTTGTCGGAAAAGCAGAATAAATTGAAAAGTGCCACAAAAACAGATATGTGAAATAGCCTCACTTTGAGTGCTTAACGCTGTGCTACAAAAGAGCTCAAAGCTCTGTCAAAAATGTAAAAATGGATGAAAAATGATTAAGGACAAGAAAAAAAGAAAAGGCTGACTGAGGATTTTTATCGATTGAACGAACCAAACAAAAACAAAAAAAAAACAGAAAACTTCTCAGTGCCAGAGCTTAGTTTTAAGTCTCTAATCAAATTTTTCGCCAAAACCAAAAAAAGTTTTTTTTTGTTCTGCTGCTGCATAATACGCAGAAAATTCCAATTGCCCCGAAAAAGTAGGCAACACATTTCTCCATTCACTTTGCATTTCCCCCTAAAATGAACTTTTGTGCGGTGTGGGGGAGTGCCAGGGTGTGTGTAAAAAGCGAATAAAGCTTTTTGTTTGATGATTTAGTAGGAGCCTGGGGCAAAAGGTATTCTGTTATTATTAAAGGATGTTCAGGAGTATTACTAGGATAGTGTTTTTGTAAAGGGGATTATGGTAGCGTTATCCTTGTAACAAAGTAGTATTAGCACAGTATTTTTTCTGATGTTTTTTCTAGTAATTTTCAATGATTTATCCTTACGAAAGTTGTGATCAATGGAGAGGAAATTAAAGCAATTCAAATTGATTCAACTCAACTACATTTCTGGACATTCATTTATTATACCTTTGTGAAAGTTATGGTAATTTTATTGAAAGGAAAGCTTCATTTCATTGGTCTTCGTTAATTGATTAAATATCCGACTCATATATCAGAATTTCAAAGCACTTTACAGCTCCACTTAAGCTGCTTTTAAATTATGAAATATTTTAGCAAAATTATTGACAAAATTCAAAGTCCAAGACAAATTTAAACGAAAACCCAACTTAAACTAATGAGGCATTTATAAAGCCCACCATTGAACAATGTCAGCAAATCTCAGTTTATTCCCAGAGCTTCGGCTCCGGCCAGCGCGGCTGCCAGTCGCCCCTGGAATGTGCCACTGCCACTTAAGTGGCAACAATCTCAGAGCAAACATTAATTACGCAAGGATTTTCGGTGGCAGACACAAACTACCGTTGACTTTAATATTTATAGTGTTCTTTTTTTCACACAGCTTAAATAAATAACTCGACAGAAAAAAAAGACGAAGGAAACACCGAGGAAAATTGAGTGAGAGGGTGGCCAAGGTAGATGCTGAAAATATGCGCCCACGCATAATTATATGAAAATTCGCAATAATTATAAATAATGCAGAGAGCGCTCAAAATGCCAACAGAGAAAACACTCGCCACTTCCGACAACGTTGCCACCTGAAAGGCAAAACCAGCAACAACAACAACAACAACGAAGGACATCATCATCATCATCATCAGTGGCAGTGGCAGAAGTAGCAACAAGAGCAACAACAGAGCGGCAGGGGGCAACACAACAACATCAAGGGCCACGCCCCACCATCTCCTACTTAACCACTACGAAATTTCCGCTTCCGTTAAGGCGCGAGCGTAAAATTAAATCATCTACGAACACGAAAATATTCTATGCAAATCCAAAAAAAGAGAAGAAAAACGAAGAAAAATGTGATGGAAAATGTATATTTGGCTCAAGTTTTCAGTGAACGACCCCCACAGCCATCAGCACCATCCGCCAGCTTCCGCTTTGGCTTGTGTTATTTTTCCAGCTTTTCAGCCATTATCGACCAGCAATTAGAGAGCGAGAGCCCAGCGCCGAGAGTGCTGACAACATTGGAAAGAAGTGCATAAACCTGCTCAAGTAGCTAAGAATTGGATTCCAATTCCCTGGAACTTGGAAATTGGTTCTGTGTCGAGTGGCCAAAATAAAAGTAGAGAAAAAGAGTGATTTTGCAAGTGGGAAATGGAAGGAAAATGGCAGGAAAATGGAGTGTCAAATTTGGGATTGAACAAATTTAATTGATTATAGCTGCAGATGGACACCAACAAAAACAAATAGACGCAAATTAAAGCGGAAAAGTTCCTTGGAAACTTGGTAATTTATTGCAAAAGTTTTCTGGTATTCTTTTTCGACAAGTTTTCCTAGTATTTTTTTGGTATTTTCTCTAGTATTTTAAAGGTTTTGCTTAAGTATTCCCAAGCTTCCTAGTATTTTCTGGTATTACGTAGTCCTCATGATAATATTTTTCTGCTATGCTTTTACAACGTTTTGTTCTCTGTGGCTTGTAATATTTTCCTAATATTTCCTGGTTTATTCCTGGCATTTCCAGTGGCGAATGAGAGATTTCAGACATTTAATTGTTTCATGGAAACGCATGATTGGAAAATATATGCCCCAAAAAATAACTGAAGAGATTTCCATTTACAAGTTTCCCCACCATGGCCACAATTCAAATTTATTTTTGTATAAATTATCTGTCAATCCCAAAAGCTGGAAAAATCTATCTACTGCTGCTGCTGGTCGCTCGCTGTTTATTTTCAATGCTCAACCCTAATTTGTTTATGGAAAATGAGAGATTTCTGCCCAGCTCCCAGCCCCTGCCCCCCCTCATCTGTCATCGGCAGGTATTTTGTTATTTGAAAAAACAATTGCTACGTTTTCTGCGCCAAAAACCCACCGTTTTTTTTGGGGGGCGACGTTGACCAGTAGCTTTATACGGTTTTCCATTTTTGTTATTCCATTTGTTATCGATTCTCCAAAAATTATATTTATGAAACAAATATGTCAACAGCAGTCGTGAGGGCATGCAGCCAGCAGACACGCAGGTGAGGTTGAAGGAGAATTGAAGCGGATTTTCCACCCGGTGCGGGTTCTGCCATAAAAATCACATAATTTGCTGTACGTTCCTGCTCCCGCTCTTATTCTGCACCGCTGGCTTGGTTAATGTTTTCATTTTATTGTGCATAAACTAAAACCAACAACAACAACAACAACAGTTTTATGCGTTTATTTCTTACGTTTTTTTTATTGGCTTAATACGGTTGAAGGAGTGGAGCGCACTCTCAAGTGGTGGGAGGGAGGGAGAATTGTTTTATGGCTACCGCTGCTGCTCGTACCTTTATGGCATAAATGGAATCGCTTTAGATTTGTCTGTCGATTGAAATTGCAAAAATCTTATCATAAAATCATGTTGTTCGTGACTTACACAAAATGGTAATGTTCAAGATACAATCGGCTAAAACGAATCTTTATTTCATTTGGTGGGGCATACTCGTATTTCTTCAAGTGCCTCGCCATAACGACTTCATTGCGTGATGTCTGTGTGGCAGGCCGAGCGAAAAACTGTCAATGTCTGGCATAAGTCCCTTCCTCCTTTCCCCCTCATCATATTTAACAGCTCATCAAGCAAACAGAAGTCTGGCAAAAAAAAAAAACATTGGCAATCAGTGGAGCATTAATTTGTACAACAATTTCCGCTGTAGACCCGAGGCGAAGCCCTTGGATCTGGGATTACTCGAATGTCTGGGGCTGGGGGATTCGTTTTGGTCAAAAGTCAAAAGTCCGTTGACCCGCAGCGATGCGTAAATGTTTCTCTCCGCCCCCGGCACCGCCTCTTCTTATGTTTTGTGCTCCTTCTGGTGGGTTTTCCTTTCTGTTCTTTCGTTTTTCCTTGCCATTGATTCAATAACACGTGTTAGCCGACGGTACAAGTTTCTGCAGCTCCTCCCACACCGGACGGACACATCGGCTGATTAGAACAATTTCAATTTTCACGCGAACATTTTCCTCTTTTGGATTTTTGTTGGCTTTTCTGCAATGTCAGACCTTTCCTTTTTTAGGCACGAAGGTCATTCGATTTGATTAAGCAATATTTTCCGTTTGTTTGGGATGATTTAGCAGGAAATTTATGTGTGTTAAGGAGCTCCAGTGGGTTGTACTCTTGTGACAGGTCAAACATTCCCTCGTCATTTCTCTCATTCTGACAAAACAGTTGGGGCGTGGCCAAAAATTGAAGCAGATTCGGGCATAAAGTTGGAATTTTTTTGGGGTTTCAAAACAAACACCGAAATAACTTTAAAAGTTCTACGAGAAACGCAAATTCCTTTATTTAATTGGAAATAAAATCGACACACCTGAAAAGTTAAGAAAGTTTTCCTTGAATGGCTGAGTGGCCAACGAATAACATTTGTTGTTGGTGTTATTTGGGTTTTCCGTTTCAATATTTTCACAGAACTCATTCAATAAAGTTTTATGTGGGGTGGAGGGAAGGGGTACCCGCATTAAAGTTTTATTTTCGTTGCTGTTTTGTGGAATGCAAAGTGTATTTGATATCTTTGCCAAAAGCGTGAAATTCTCACACAAAAACAAAGAAAAAAAAGCTTTTCAATCTCAAAGTTCATTTGCTTGAAATCGAATAACGAAGACAACAAGCAGCCAGAAAGCAAAGAGAAAGCAGGGAAAGCAGAGAAGAGGTGGCCGAAGAGTGAGAGGAGCAAGAGCCAGCCGGCACTTCATAATGAAATGAAATCTTATCAGATTTCAGCTCTTGATTGCTACCCAGCGCCACAATATTGTTGCTACAGCTGCTGCTTTTCGTTCTGTGTGTGGCAAACAGCAAAAGGCAAAAAGCAGCTCGACTCTTGCAACTTTTGGCAGCAAGCAGCAGCAGGAGCCAATTCAATTGCATCCTCGACTGTGCTGTTGCTGCCACCAGCTCCTGCTTCAAAGGTAAAAGTTATTTTTGTGTGTGTGTTTGGCACTCACCTGTCGTGGGATTGTGTCGTCCTGCGGCAGCCAGACTGAGATTGCGTGGCAGAGTCATGCAATCACCACCGCCACCGCCACCACCGCTTGAGGAGCCACCAGCGCCCATGCCCGGGTGTCCGCCCACGGGTGCCACGCTGGTGAGCAGCACATTGCCGCGGCTATCCACAAGGGCGGTGCCGCCACCCGCCAGATTCAAGGCGTTTCGCGCATAATTCAATGTTGCGGCATGATGCAGCGTGCCCGATTTGGGGAGCGTCATCATGCCGGGATTGTAGCTGACGCTATTACCGGACACGACAACAGAGGCCGATCCAGATCCCCCGCCGCCACCACCACCGCCATTGCCTGCGCCACCATTGGCTGCGTTTGAGGTGCCCCGGCCGAAGGTTTGCGTGCCACCGCCTTTGATTTGCATATGTTCTCGCTGCTGTTGCTGCTGATGTTGATGTTGCTGCTGCTTGGAACTGGTGCTGTAGGTGACATTGCCCATGCCATCTGCGACCACCTTTGAGCTGTCGATTGGGCCACTGTTGCCGCCACCCTGCTGCTGCTGTTGTTGCTGTTGCTGCTGCTGCTGTTGCATGCCCGTGTTCGAGCAGATATGAGGTGGCGGTGGCTTTGCCTCATTTGCAGCAGCTGCTGCGGCTGCAGCGGCCGCCTGCAGCAGCATGGCCGCCTGTTGCCCCGCCTGCGAGTCCTGATGACTCTCCACATCCACTATGACATTCGCGGAGCTCTGCGAGTGGCCCATGTGGTAGTGGGCGTGCTTGATGGGCTCCGGCGGGTACGGCACCTGCTGGTGCATGCTCCTCTGCTGATATTGCTTCTGCAGTGTCTTTACCTCCAGCCGCGTCTTGTCCCGCTGATAGTAGACACCCGCAAAGATGAGAACGTTGAGTATCAGCAGGCTGCAGCCGATGGCAATCGTAACGCTCAGTGCTGTCGAATAGGCCGCATAGCCGGCCGCCTCGAAGCCCGAGGCCAAAGTGTCCGACGAGGCATTCGCCAGTGTTGTTGGGGCAAACACGCCACCACCGCCACCGCCGTTCGTATAGTTTCCTCCAATTGGTATACAGGTCGTATACATATTGTTGGGCTCCACGGTGGTCACTGCAAAGAGGAGAAGGTAGAATTGCATATTAATCTCTTTTTGCTTATTTACTTCCCAGGGAGTCCACACGTGTCGTATGAGTAATGTTCTCACTCGTACAATGAATGGGCAGGATGAGGCCTCCGGGGGCTTTGGCAAAATATTGTTTCAGGTGACACACAATTTCCATTACGAGTGCACTGCACTTTCCGTTGGATGTAATTTACATCTTTAAGATATCGAATTGAGGTCAAATCGATGGGTTTAAGCTTTAGCATTCGAGAGGCGGTCCCTGTTCCCTGTTGTACATAGGGTATGTGTGATTCTGTCTACAGAAATGCCTGTACAACTCTGCTGATTATCCTCAGAATTAACAGGTTTTAGCTGCAGCCCCCTTTTTGGCCTTATTTAATGTTCTTTCATGTGCCTTATCCCATCATCAATTTTCTGTGCCATGATGATGCCTAAGCTCTGGTTAAGAGTTTTCCCAGAACAAAAACGAAAATAAATAAAAACCCTGCACCCACACACACACACACATACACTCTCCCTCTATCTCTCTTCCTCGCTTTCTGTTTGACCTGAATTCCAGTGAAAAATGGGAATAGAAAGTAGAATCAGGTAAACAGTCGGTTGCTTGGCAAGGATAAAGCAACATGTGGCACGGGGAGCAGGCTTAACCCACGAAAGTAAATGAAAGAAAATCCCTAGCACTGTGAGGAGGGAAATTTGCATAATTCTAGCGATTCCTCGAGGATGGTGAGGGCTGATTAAGCTGGAAGGGAAATGTCAAACTATCACTGAAAATTGAAATGGTTCACTTAATAAATGTGCCCGACCGACCGACCGAATGTCCTTCGAAGGATGCCGCATCAGCTGAGCCTGCAGAAATATCTAATTTATGCAAGGACATTCCATGAAGCATCATCCTCTACTTCTGCACCCTCATTTCCAGTTTGATTTTATGGCTTGGGGCTGCTCCTCTCGACTCTTCTCTGTCTCTTCTTTTTTTTTGCGATTCCACTAATTAAAGCCACATTAAGCAGGGCCCTCCCTCTCCTTTCTCCATCTCTCTTTTTGGGTCTCTGTGTCTCTGTCTCAAGCTCAATGCTTCACAGAGGCCATGTGTCCTCGTAAACATCATTATCTGCTGCTGCTGGGCGGGGGCTGGGAGGTCCTTGAACGCAATGGCAAACGAAAAGCGAAATTAAAAAAAAAATAAAAATAAAAAGGAATTAAAACTGAGAGGGAAAAATCACGAAAAGCTGCACACAAACTGAAGCAAAAGTATTTTTGTACTTGTGCGCAAAATTAAATGCAAAATGGAGCGGAATGATAAAAAGCTTAGTGGCCGAGAAAGGGTCGAGAAAAGTGCTACCAGAGGGGGGAATTCGCACCCCAAAAAGGGTTTCCACAACACTCACACTGAGAGAGCGGAGCGAGCGAGTCTCAAGTGTTTCTTCAGAGTGTAGACAAGTGACAGGCTGAGCGTCCCCACACACACCCACACAATCATGATTGATGGCTGAGAATTATGTATAGATTGAGAGGCTAATTCCAAATTGGTTTCCTTTTCTTTTCTTTTTTTTTCCTTTACTTTTTTTTGTTGCGTTCCCTCTACCTGATGGCAAAAGTTCTTTTGTTAACCCAAAAATCTTGAGTAAATTAAATGCCACACTTGAATGAAAATTGGAAAAGCTCTTCTCTGTCTCTCTTTCCTTAGACTTTGAATGGCAGCTGTGAATCTTCACACGATTATTGAGAGACAAAGGCAGATAAAGAGAGAGGGGCTGGAGAGAGATTATTAGGAGAGATTTATTTGGAAAATATTTATGCAAAATACGTGCCTCAAGTCTTTAATCTTGAGCGAATATAACTTTGTGCCAATAATTGTGTTTGATATGCAGAAAATTGAAAAGCAAAACTTTACAGACAAACATTCAGAGCCACAGCCAACACACACCTACTCCATTATCTCCCCATCATACGAATGGCATTCATTCATATCCTCCCGCACTTGATACAAAACAATGCCAAGTGTAGGAAGCACTTGAGTAGGACTCCAAAGGAGGACTCTTCCAGTGGAGACTCCAAAACAATGCCAAGACAATGACAAATACACAATTTTCAAGGGGAGAATGGGCGGCCCCCCAACGGAGAGGACAGGAGAGCAAAAACCCATTTGTTATCACAGACATTTCCACACAGAACATTTTCAACTCCTTCACGTCCAGCAGGCGTGTATACCTTTGGCGGATACAATGGACGTGAAGGAGACGCCTTAAGTGGTGCATGGAGCATAGAAAATGGAAATAATTTTATATTCTGGACAGTTGAATAAAACAAAAGTGGGAAAACATGCAAAAAACTGTATTTGAAAATGATTGCAAAACTCAATCTACATAAATCCCAAGGCAATATGCTAACCATAGCTCGAGGAAATATTAGCCACGTTTAGGCATCGATTTGGACACATTTTTATGGCTTAAGAAGAGGGATGTTATGGCAGGAGGAGTGTGAAAGTGTGTCAAAATTCTGTCATTTGTAAGGCTAAGCTACTGTGTGAAAGAGAGAGTGTTCCACCAAACCAATTTACTTTCTTTTGACCTAAACCCATTTTTGCTACAAAATCAAAGAAAAGAGTGTCAGAATTTTGTAACTAAAACGAGGAAGCCCATTTTTAATGCTAAGCTACCTTGTGAGAGAGTGTTGTCCTTATTTTTTCTCATCTTATTGTTTCATGTGCAAATCCAATTTACTTTCTTTCAACTTCGTTTTTAAACCCATTTTTCCTACAAAATCAAAGAAAAGAGTGTCAGAACTCTTTCCTGAAACAACAATGGCAATTTTTAAAGCAGTTATTCTCTGTGAAAGAAACAGAGTTTTCCTTTGCCTTGCTTATCTTCATGTTTCACTTGCAAGCCCATTTATCTTCATACAAATTCGTTCTCAAATCCATTTTAGCTACAAATATATCTTTATAACTCGAACATTTTCCAGCCACAAAGAGATCCTCAAGTATTCCATCAAAATGAAGACAAAACAAAGACATAAAATACGAAAGAAAACTATGGAAAAAACACAGAAAAATCCAAGTACTTCAACTCTTGGTACTTTTTTTCACGCCACCGAGCGACTTAAACATCGTTGGAAAAACTTGTTTTCCATTTTCGCATAGCGTTTTTCTTGGCTTTCAGTTTTCAGTACTCACGTCTTTCGATTTGTGTTTTGTTGCGGTTTCTCGTTCTTGTGGATTTTTTGGCTTTTAGTTGCATATTGCTGTCGCCTCTTTTTGGCCAAAATAGGTTAGGAAAAAGATAGAGTTTGGTTGTATAAGTAAAGGCAAAAGCAACGGAAACGGCAATGGCTAAGGTGACGACGTTGACGACGACAGTAGAAGACCAAGAGGCATGAGGCATGGGGCAAGGCAAGGCAAGGCAGCAGCAGCGGCACAGTTGGCAAAGTCAACGCTTAAATGAAAAGCATGTCAAAGTATGTCGAGTCCATATGACACTGTGACTCTCGGTCTCTCTCTGGGTCTCTTTGGGTCTGTCGGTCGGTCGGTGCCTCCCAGCGTGTCTGGGGCTTTCCTCCAATCTCCAATCTCTAGACTCCGCTCCTAAACCTCCACTGTTGGGCGTTGTTTTTTGTGGCCTGCGTCCGTCGGCTGTCATTCTGACAGCTGTTTGTCGCTTTTCAGGCATTTTATCATCTTCTATTCCCACTTTTGTGTCCGCTCTCTGTCTACTAGATTTTCTGCCATTCTATATTTCTGTGAATCGTAGTCACCTCCATCTACATTTTACTCTCTCTCTCTTCTCTGCGTCGCTTTTCTGTTTGCCTGTAAGTTTGTTTTGATGGGCGGAGGATTTAGTTTTCGCAGCAGCGTTTGTTGGATGTTGGCTCTGGCCTCTTGCACTAATTGAAATGAACATTTTCTGTTGTCTTTGTGGCTCGCTCTGTGGTTCCAACGCTCACTCCCCCATCACTTCCATCCGGCGACAAGGCCACCACAAGTCATGCTCTCCTGTCCGCTATTCTCTGATGTTCTCTGCTGTTTGTTTTGGTCACAGATTAGTCATGGAAATTAAATTTTAAAGGGCTGTCTCTTCCAATCAACAACAAGAGTGGAAAACGATTTTAACTCGGGAAATACAAGTTTTTCCGACTCTCATATACAGGGCAGAAACAATCTGAATAGCTGTGGCACTATTTCTTACTTAAACAAACAGATAAACGGTCACCTAATGGAACTCTTATTTGCTTTGCAATTCACTTGAATGCATCACGACTCGAGAGGCGAAGAGACGTAGAGCGCAAACAAGATGCAAAATTGTTTTTGCAATTTACATTGGTCACAGCTTTCGAGCGATCTACCTGCTGATAAATATCAGCAGACAAAAACAACAAGCCAGCGACCTTTTTATGTTGCGTTCTCTTTCTCTCCACAGCGGACGAATTTCGGGTGTCGTTCTGCTTGGAGCGGGAGAATGGAGAAACACAAAAACGAAGACTGCGCTGCCTGCGTGATCGATGTAACTGATTACCGATTGCAGTACCGGGTATATTCGACTGTGCATACATCTGCACTTTCTAAAGCTTGCCGTAATTTCTAGTGTTTTCTAATGGACAAGACTTTTGGCAGTGGGTGAAATTCCTTGTACAATTTCCACCGTCTGGTCCCCTCCATAAGCTAATCCGAATGCATTTTGCATTGGCAAACTTAGCAATGATAGCAAGAAGGGGAAATAGGGTGTAACTGGAAGGGTGTAGTCAGAGGGTTACTAGCGGGGAGGAATCGAGAAGTGTGTGCACTGGGGAAGAGAGTCTTGTAGTGGAACTGCGCGAAAGTTTCGCTTAAAATTGACTGTGTCTTAGTTTTGACTTTGAGATAAGCTAACGGCAGTGGCAGCCTCAGCGACAGCGACAGCAACGGTCGAAGTCGCAGAAACAGTTGCTATGGCATGAAACAAGGCCACGCCCATCAGGGGGATGGCACCCACCACAGCACTGCCACCAAATGCAAGCATTTGATGTTTGAGTTGAGTGTGTTTCCAAAGCAACGCAGCTGCTGCTTGAGTTGCACTTGCCACACACAGAGATAGAGAGAGAGCGAGCTGTGGGGACAGTTTATTAAAAAATGGCGAACAACATAAAGGGAAAAGCGAGGAGGAAAGCGCCGAGGAAAGTTTGCTGTTAATTTAGACTAAGTGTTGAAAAAGTTTTCCGCCAACGAGTTTTACATAAACTGGTTTAATGACTTGCCATCAGAGCTAGGGGATGATACGGGGTTAAACTAGAGAGTACATGCAAGTGCATTAAAATTATGCGCTATTTGCATTTGTGGCATCTTAGACACCAGAGTCACTCGAAAGCCAACCCCAAAACGAGAAATTTATGCCACAAGCAGACAGGGAATGTGTTGGGGGTGGCTTGCAAAAAAGGTTACACACACTTAATACTTGTAGAGATTACAGTTGAGTGCATTTCCAAAAGTCAGCAGTCGGCACAATATAAATTCAAAAGCCAAAACCCGGGGGGGTTTTGGGGTGGGGACCCCAAATTCCATATTCCATGTCCCGACTTCCATCTCCCATGGATGGACGTAATTTCAATAAGCAAACGGGGTGGGAGGATCCCCAGCTGGAGGTCCGAGAAGTTCTTTGGGGTCAAAATGGAAATGTCATGGCGGCAGAAAGAGGGTTATGGGGCTTGGGAGTCACAAAATGCCAACTTTGCAATTTCCACTTTGCCACAAAAGTGAAGTAAACAGAGGACCGGACTAGGCCCAGGACCGACCGACGACGGAGCACAAGGCCGAGTAAACACAACTCTTTTGCCTAGTCAAAAAGAAGAAAAAAAGTGTTGATTTTCCACAGAAGTGGAAGAGGGAGAAAAGCAAAAAAGAAAGAATAAATAAGAAGAGTTTTCTCTTTTGAATTTCGGGTTTCCATTTGAGTGGGGGAGAACCAAACATTTATCCGACCACACATGGCGTTTGCGTAATATATTTCATTTGCCTCAGTTATTAGACAAATGTGCACATGTGCGTACACATTTTTGTGTGGAATGTGTATCTTCAATGTTTACACATCCATGAAGGAAGTAAAAGTACTTTGCTAGAAGTTGTCTTGGTTTAAAGCGAAATCTACAGGGTAGCTCCCACTTCCATCATCGAATAGTAACCAAAAGGGTAGTCTAACTGAGTGCGACAAAGCGTTAAAGCAGAAATCGAAGTAAGGAAAAAGTCCTGTAGCCTTATTTTAATTTGTCACTTTATGCAGAATCCGCAATTAAATAAAGCCCCTCATCCAAAAAGGCCACAAAACTTGGCCCTCAGTCTCCCTCTCACTCTATCTCTCTGTCCCTTTCGTTGAGGTTTTGGCCTTTGTCAAATCACAGCATTAAACGACAACTGCAGAATGGTACAAAGGTCCAAAAGGGACATCTACAAAGGCGATAGGCGTGTTGCTCCTTGGGGAGCTTTGTGTGTCTGCGTGCGAGCAGGGAAACCCCTCAAAGTCGCAGTTGTAAGTGTGTTTGTTTTTGGGGGAGTTGTGGTTAAGGGGGTCTGGGGAGCTGGATACACTTACCACCCAATATGCCATTCAAATAGGCCGAAGCATTCATGCCGCGTCCCTTCTTCATCATCAATTGCTCATCGACAAGCAGGAGGCGCGACGACGAACCGGAGGATGATGAGGATGTCGCTGTTGATATACCGAATGGATCCGGTTTAACAGGTCCCTCGTACAGGTCCATATCGTCGTGATTTCGAAACAGATTGTGTCTAGCTATCACATCCTCCATCCCAGCGCGATGTAGCTCCGGTATGAGGCGCAACCAAATGGAGAGTTGATGGGCCCGAAAGTGATTCTTAATACGCGGCTTCATTCCTGCAAGAAAAAACAACACAAAAACAAAAGGCAGTGTAAGCAAACATCTTCATTTTCAAACGAAACATGCATGCAAATATCCCACATGTCCCGCCCATGTCTAATGCTCTAAAACTATTCAAAGTTGGCTTTTGGGCCAGGCACTTTGCTCAAGTCATTTGCATGCCAAAAAGGTGAGCGACAGCGACACACAGACACTTGCTCCCCCCAATTGAGGGCAACTGCTGCTGCTGCTGCTGCTCTCCTCCCACTCAACTCTGATGTCTTGTTTATTCTTAAAGTGGGCTGAAAGCGACACAAAATGTTTAATTTTTGATGCCTCTTCGTATGGCAATGGCAAATAGTGCTGTTGCCAGAGCAGCGAGATCTCATGTATGGAAACTTATTTATATTATATGTGAAAAGTAACCATGGAATATGATTCCATGAGGAAATGAGGAATCTCAACCATCAATCGAACGAGATTGTGAGGGAAAATGCGAAATCTGAAATCCAAATAAAATACGAGAATTGCACGCAGTTTGGTGCCGCTGCTGGCTGCATAATTTACACCAGAGAGGAGAAATTTCATTCCATTCAGAGTTTTCCCATCATCATCATCATCCCATGACCGGGCGAGAGGCTTATGCATAATATATGTATGCTTATAGTTCAATGTATTTTCCACACCGTATTTTCCACAGCTGCCTTTGTGGAAATTCTTTTGTATGGCGTTGCCCCACACACAGACACACACACTCGCATATTATTTGATTTCGATTTCAGTTTTGTAGTGCAAAAATCCTTTCAAACTTGCGCTTATAGAAAGTGCCAGAGATCTGCGGCGCTGCCTGAAGGAGCATTCTGTATAGAATGTCAGCTGTCGCGCTTCTGTGTGTCGTTTCAATTAAAATTAAACGTACAAAAAATCAAAAGAATAAAAAGATAAAAAGGAAATATAAGGAAGTAAAAAAAGCAAAAAGAAAACCGAAGCAAAAAAGTAAAGAAAAATGAAAGAGAGGTAATGGCTTCAGCAGACATATCTTTTGATATGCATCGTCCTTCGTCCTTCAGTGTTTACGTGTGCGTAAAGTGCGTGACAGCAGGCACTCTCTTTCTATCCATCTCTCTCTCTCCTACGCTATTCTTCCCCTATCCTTTACCTTTTTAAAAGCCATTCTCCAACGTGTACACAATGTTAAGGCAAAATCCATTGGCATAACCTGTGCGTAATTTTCATAAACCGTTAAGCGCGTGTATATCTGTCGCTATCTTCAATTTGTGTGTGTGCTTGTGTGTTAGCAAGTGACTCGGTGGAAGAGTGAGATGACTGCGTGGCTGAGTGACTGAATGGTATGAGTGAGGAGTCTCTGCGTCAAGTGGGGTATATTGATTTTGCTATTAAGTGGAGTAATGGGAACAACCGCAAAAGGCTTCTATTTCAAGAGAGGTTCTTATTTTTCTTGGAACTCAAGTTTGGAATGCAACAAAAATATATTTTCGAATATTTTTGTAAGCTCTTCCTGGTAATATTTTTATTTGATTATTAAAGTGTCTACCATTTTAAGTGCGGAAATGTTTTTCACACAGAGGAATCGAACACTTGGGGAATTTCTCTAATTTTTCTAGCTTTACAGACCAATTTTTGTTGTAATTTTTAATATCTTGAACGCATATTTACTGAAGTAGAGCCTAAAGCGAATGGCTAATAAATATTGCTGGCCAACACTGAAAAAATTAAAACATTAAAAATTCCTACAAAATAAATGAAATATTAAATATTAATTTTCAAAGGGTACTTATTGATGCTTATTAAATGTAAATATTATTTTCTAGCCGCTTTAGGTGCTTTACCTGCCGCTGGCTTTGGCACACAAAAGGTGTGAAAAATGTGAAATTAATAACATTTTCGTACATTTGACATGGAAGCAAAGGCGCCGATTTAACACACACATAAAGCTTTATGTCGTAACGGGGCAGACCCCGCCCACACACTACCCACACTTTGGATCTCAGGATCCCACTGCTTTCTCCTTCCTTCCCTGCATTTGCCATCAGCCATTGACAGTCTCTGGGCGTTTTGATTGCCCGTCCGCCCATCATCTACCAGGTGGATGGATGCTATGCTACTCCTTCTGCTGCTGCTCCTCCTTCAGCTCTTCCACCTTCTGCTCCACTGTACTGACAGTCGCCCCTTGTAATGCCACATTTTTTTTCCCAAGTACTTGTGTGTGCCATCCCCTGCTACAAGATTATATTTTTCCATGTTTTTGGCAGGCAGAACATGTTCCAGGCGTTGGGCCTTCTTTAAAATTCAAATTAAATTTGATTCGCTCTTTCTTTTTGTTGGCATGGCAAATTGGTAGCCATGAATTCTTTTTACTGCATTTTGCATGTCATTTATGGGGTGAGAGATTTCCAAAAGAATAAAAGCCACTTGCATATTAACAAGTATCCGATTGGAGAGCTCGTATTTCCTCACAGATTTTACCCCAGAGCAAAGAAAACTTGTTTCCACATCAAAGTGCAGCTTAAAAATATCTGTGGTAGCATATTGCTTATTTAAGAACAGACTACACAGCAAAGCAAAAGGAAAGCAGTGGAAAATCATAGTGGAAAATACCGGAAAGAACTTTTCTTGTGGGGCTGTGGGGTACTCACCTATTTCTAAATACTTTTGATGCAGCGGATCATAATTTTCCCAGGTGATGCTGCGAAAGCGATTACGCTCCTTTGAAACAGGCAGCGACGAGTCCTGGCGATGGTGTTCATTCGGATTCCTGCAGCAAAGAGAAAAAGCGAAGAAGAAGGTAAGGAAAAACCATGAAAAATACAACAGTTTAAGTGGAGTTTAGAGCAAGCGGAAAGAAGGAAGAGCTTAAAGTGCAGCAGCAGCAGCAGGACAGCAGGTGTCCTAAGACTTTTCTCAGAGACACTTACCCGGTGCGTGCAAAGTTGCTCCAAAATATCATCACAGCTTCGGACAGCGCTGTCTCCGACTTGGTGTAGTTCTGGGGAAAGTGGCTAAAGCCATCCACCAGTGGTGCCCCGAAAATGTAGGGCAAGTCCTCACCATGCACCGTACCCATGCGCTGGGGATAATCACCGTCCTTGGTCTGATAGTCGAACACATAGAAGTAGCAGCGTCCTGCCGGCTGTGTGGACGTTCCTGCCGAGGTCGAGGCAGCTGGATTTCCGCCTGCCGAGGAGCTTGACGGCGACTGAGAGCTTACGGGCGGGGGCGATTGTGAGGCCAGGATGTCGCCCGTTCGGACAATTGGTGCCACAAACTGGGCATCCGACAGAGCTGCCACAGCGGTGTCTCGTGTGTTGATCGGATGCTGGGATGTGCGATCCCAATCCGTATACTCATTGACGATCTACAGAAGGGATTTTTGTTACATAAAATACATCCTCAAATATAGATATAGAGGGAGAGAGCGAGGGATTGGTTGCATGTGTGCAAAGTCAAATCCTTGCTGGATTACATGGGGATTTCGACTGTGTTTGCATGTCCTTGTTTGCGGTAGCCCATCCACAGCACAGCCACAAAACGATGATGGCGCAGGATGATGGCAAGGAGCAGCAGGAGCGACGCTCTGATTATTTCTGCCAGCATGTGTCTGCCACAAATAAACGACCACAAAAATGCATCTGTAAAATCGATGTCATGCATAATTTAAAAGTCTCCCTCCCAAAAAAGAAAACGAAAGTATTAAATGAATTCTAACAATTGTCGTTGTGTGTGTGTGTGGAATATATTTACATGGCATTGTCTCTGATTCTCCTATACTCCCTCCAGATATCAGATTGTCTCTGGATTTTCCCCTGCAAATATTGATACTGATGCTGCCATATATTTGTGGGGGATTTTCATTGATTTTTGGTTGGGGAGACATTTCTCCCAATTTTTTTAAGTATTTTAATTTTGAAAAATTGATGGAAATTGTTCAAAATTTATTAAAATATTTAACTTATTATTTCAAAGTGTTTTAGTTCTCTATTGATTATTTGGCTACCATTTGTCGATTAATTATGGTTCAACTAACAACTTTTCAGTCATTTTTTGCTTCTTTTAATTAATTGGAATATTAAATTTAATTTCCATGGCAGCCATCAACATCATTTTGGGACTCCTCTGCTGACCCCCATGCCATATAAATGAAGGCTTATGGAAGATAAATACTGAAGCCAGTGTCCTCGAGTGTCCTGCTTTTTGCGCTGCGTTTACGCATACTCGTAAGTATAATGAAGTAAAATAAATACGGGCTTTAAGCGCTATAATCGTGATATATGCCGTCGGCAATTTACGACTTTCCCACACACACACATGCATATACAAATGTATATATAAATATATCTGGTGAAAATGGTGACAACAGCAAGGCTGAGTCTGAGTTTGAGTCTGAGATACAGATACTCGCACAGAAATCTGACTTCTGACGTTGGGATGCGATGCGACTCGTTGGAGGTTTCTCCTGATGCGGCCTGCCGCTGCCGCTGCTGTTGCTGTTGCTGTTTACTGTGATTTGGGTTAAGTGCTGCTTGTGCGCTTTTAAGTAGGTATGTGTTGGCACACTCACACAGATACAGGACATACACACGCACACACACGTGTATGCCTGTATGTCTATGTCCTTGCACACATTTGCCAAATAAAGCGTGTTAATGTTTTGGCAGCAATGGCGTGTTAACTGCCTTCCATTTCGCTCGCTTGCACAATGAAAGAATAAAAATAAAAACCAGCCAGTGAAAGCATAAAATAAATACATACAACAGCAACAGCTAAATGCAAAAAATATTAAAAGTTGCAAACATGAGAGCTCAGAGCACAGCGCCTGAAATGCAGACAGTCGCGGGAGTGTCTATGTGTTTGAATGGGCGTGAGGGGTGGCAGAAAATGTTACTCATACGCAATGTGTAATTATAATTACACTCTCGCATACAGCTACTCAAAACAGTATGTGCGAACATTTTAATTGACTTTTTTAGCAGTCGCAGTTGTTGTTGTTATTTTAGCTGCCGCTTAGAAGTGTTTACAGTCTATTGACAGCCAAAACGAGAGCTTTTAATCATTTTAATGGCTGTACAGATAGAAACTTGAATTCAAAATAAATTAAACAGATAAAGGCAGCACGAAACTTTCGATACTCTAATAAATTAAAGTTCCCCCTGTATAATTGAAATATTTGTTAGTCTTTATCTAATTTCCCACATTTAAAACAAATTTTTCTTTGCATCTGGCAAATGTCTATAAAGTTTTTAAGTGCAAACTTTGAGACAGTTTCTTGAGCAAAGAAAAAAAACAACAAACAAACAGGCAGGAAAAAAGTAAAGTAAAAGTTGAAAAGTAAACGGCCAGATAAAGCCAATAATTAAGCTTTAAACTGATGCCAAAAATGGGCACGTCAGACAGCAGCAGCTGATGGCAAAGAAGATTTATGGGTCGCAGACCGCAGACACAAACCGCACCCCCTCTCTCTCTCACTCTCTCTGTGTGTTGAACTTACCGTATAGAATATCTCATTAAGGTGATAATTGTATGCATTGCGGACATAAGTGCGTATAATTTTATCTCGCCGCTCGCCCTCGAAACCATTTTGTATATCATGAGCACTGAAGCGCCAAATCGATTCGCCCGTAACGACGCCAAACAGCACATCATAGTGACCGCCCATATTTGCTGTGGCAGAGGCGCCACCGCCGAAGTAGCCGCCACTGCCACCGTTGAAGGACGCGCCACTGCCACCGCCGCCAGAGCCAGAGCCTCCATTGCCACCCGGTGATGTCTGGAAGCCAAAGTCCGCTGATGAACGCTTCGAGTTGCGGGCCATTAAATCATCGATATCGAGATTGGAATGTCCGGGTCGTATGACAACGCCATCAACCTAAATTGAAAGACGGTAAGAGTCGGCAAGTAAATGACAAAAGTAGTGGCAAAACGACAAAGGAAGGAGGAGAAGGAGCTGCTGCAAGAAAGCAGCTTCTGCAGAGTGGCAAAGTAAGTAATAAAGTCCATTGAAGCGGACAACCAGAACAAAGGGATGGAAACAAAACCGAAAAATGAGGGAGAGAACTCTCTCGTTTGAATGTCTTTCTCGTTTGATTTTACCGATGGTCCAAAGGATGTCAGAAAGTTTGGTGCCTGTATATCCGCACTGTACAGATCCTCCAGCGGCACATCCCGCAGACAGTCGACGATTTGCTCGTGGTGTCGATTCAGGTCCTCCGGTATAGTGCAATTCACTTCTTTGGCCAGCTTGATGGCAAACAGCACGGGATCCTCGACCAGAGCCCACGAAGAGTACGCCGAACCGGACATCAGGATGGCACGATGGAAGAGTCCCCGCACCATCGTGGGCGATGTCATCAGATAGTTAATGCATGCCGCTCCAGTGCCATGTCCTGCAAGGGTTACCGCATTCGGATCGCCACCAAATTTCTGTATATTCTGCTGGATCCAATGGAGCGCTGCCATTTGATCCATGAGCCCATAGTTGGCGACCCTGGCATGGGCATGCGGATTGGGATTGGCATTGAGGAAACCTAAGGGAAGGATTTGCATAATTAAGGAGAGACTCTTCAGGGTTGGGTTTGGGTGTTTTGCTGTACCTAATATGCCCAGCCGATAATTGAGTGTAACCACCACCACTTCGCCATAGCTGGCTAGGATGCTGCCATCGTAGGGATTGCCGCTGCTCCACTCGAAGGATTCGCCATGAATGAACACCATTACGGGCAGCTTTTTCTCATTGGCACCAGCTAAAGGAATGCATGTGTAGAAAATATATATCATAAATTGAAATCATCATTTAAAAAGCAAAAAAAAGTTGTGTTATCTCAATGCCCCCCAAAAGTATACGGCACTCCCTCTCCTGCACCATTAAATGTTTCCGTTTGCGTGCAAAGCGGATTTTGCCATAGAAATCGCTTCAGATTAGTGGATTCACTTGGCCCTGGCCGCGTGGATTTTTGGGAGCACTTAGGGGGTGGCACTTGCGATAAGATTTCCACTGTGCGCAGAGTTTACGTGCCTTGCCATTGCCCTTCGCTTTTTTTCTTATTTTTTTACGTATAAATTATTGGCATTACGTGGCGTACGATTAATCTTAATTAATTGAATTTAAATAAGATTTATGAAGAGCTTAATGTACGCTTATATTTTTTGTTCTCTGTTTTGGCTGGGGATAAAGTTTTTCCCTGTTTTCTGGAGTTTTCTTTTGGTTTTGCTTACCGTTCACCGGGGAAAAGACATTCAGGTAGAGGCAATCCTCGGACTGGTTCTCCAGAAATGGCAGCAGTCTCTTCAAGTACTCCAGCCGACCCTTGGGCATCTTCTCCAGTGCTGCCGTCTCGTTTTGTATATTGGGCAAACGCTGCGGACAGACGGGACTGTACTTATCCGAGATGCGAATGCCATCCCAGGGCGCGGGTGCACGCGTGGGACTGAATCTGTATAATGGATCATGATATTGCAATGGAAACTGGGATAGAAATGCCTCTACGAACCGATTTTGTTTGGTGGGTGGCGTGGCATATGGAACTCCGAGGAATACCTCCACAGATCGCAGAAATCGAAAGCTATCCAAGGGGAGTATTAGGCCATGCAATCGGCCATATCGCGTCTGCACTATGCGATGCCCCAGCCGGGCATTCTTATAGATGTCCGCTGTGGAGGACTCCACTGTGTGCAGACTGCCGATAAGTAGGCCCAGAAGTCGCAGGAGCCGCAGCAAAAGCAACAGCTGGCTTTCCCCCATTGTCTTGGCAGTGCTTTTGTTTTATTTTCGAGCCAACTAATTGATTGCTGTAATCCTCCCTCTACCCTATTTCGATGTGGCTCTGAATGGCAAGGTGTACTTTCTGATCATTTACACTATCTATCGGTGTCCAGGGCTGTGATGACGTCTCGAGCTTTCATTTTGACCTGTAAATTAAGAGAAGGAGCGTGAGTTAAAGAGAGAATTGTAGATTATTATTAGCTTATGTGTTAATTAATTATATATATGTATATATTGTAATTCAGCAAGGTAAGGAACGATCTAATGTAGAAACGGAGACAAAAGAGCGCAGTGAGCAGTCACAAAAATTGGATTTAAACAGTTCACTGTTGAGGACACAATACTCGTATGTCGAATGCAATTTCTATTCATTAAATAATTTTCATGACTAGAAATATGTTTTGTTGGAAAAAAGCACCATAACAGAAATAAAATCTTAACAATGAACCTCCCAATACGTAAAACATTTAAAGGGGGCATGTTAAGTTGAAAGATAAAAACAAATTATGGAAAACTTGAAATTTCTGCTACTTTAGAATTTGTATGAACACAAATTTAAAATCATATGAAATGTCATACATTTATCCTTCTAACCCATACATTTCATAAATTTCTGATATGTAGTTGCCGAGTAAAAATTAAGTACACAAAGTTTTTTTCCATTTTGTTTGTCTTTTGTTGACTTCAACATGCAAATTCGTAACCAATCCGTGCCACTTAATTTTCAGCTTGGGAAACTCTTTAACAAACACTGTCAACTCTCGAAATAATACTCCGAAAAAAAACGACCTAAAAATGCTTCTCAAAAAGGGGTGACTCCCAAAAATTCCGAAATATGGCACAAACAATTTCTGTTCACATTTTAAGTACATGAAAAGTAGCCAACAAAAAATAGAAATTCTCTCATAAATTTCCTGCTTTTCAGACTCGCAAACGAGGGGAACAAAAAAAAAGTTAAATTGCTGATGAAAATTCTTTTTAGGGAAAAAACAGTGATGGGATGGGATATGGCCACAAGGTCGCAGCTCGAGCGGGTCTTCTCATTTCAGTGTTTGCATTTGTGTCTGTAACTGCACTTATGTATGTATAATGCAGCTGTGTGTTAGTGTGTGTGCCTGCCTCAAGGTTACTCTGGCAACTGTGTCAGTGTGCAATTTGCATCTGTATCTGCGGGTGTTTGCGGTTCTACTCTTTTATTTTTTAAGCTTTTACATTGTACCTATTTTTATTTTTGCTTTTTTTATGCTTGGAATTATTCTGCTTATTTGTTTGTGTGCTGTGTGTTCCTGTGTGTGTGTGTGTTTGTTGCACTGACAATTCAAGTACGCGCCACAGCGAGCGGCAGCAATGGCAGCAATGGCAGCAATGTAGCTCATGCTCCTAAGGCTCTAAAGCTCTGAGCTATGTGCTAAGCGGGTGAGTGGGATAATAATGAGGGAATGAACATCAAAGTTAGCTCAGTTACTTAATTCATACAGTACAGATTTAAACATAGAATAGACACAAAACTAAGATACAAACAATAAGAAATACAGCCATGCGTGTGGTAGGCAGCTTTATCGATGTGCTACGCCGGATCCGACTAAAATTAAACACGGCAAAGGCGCTCAATGATGCCACACTGAAGAATCGCAGCCCCAAAACGGAATTGCACTGCCCCAAAACTCACATTAAGGGAGAGACTGGAACTGTCACTCCACCACGTGAATGGCTGTGGACCAAACGCACCAAGATCGATGTGGAATTCGATAAGCTCTCCTCGTTGCCGGAACAGCAGCAGAATGCTGTCTTCTGGCAGAACCTCAAGCGAGTGCTGTTGATTTGCGGCGGACAGGAGAAGCCCGGGGAATTGGAGGATAAGTTCGTAATGGAGGCCAGCGGCAAGATAGTCGAAATAATGGAGGCCCAGCGATTCGTTAAGGATGTCTTTGCAGCCATGGATGTGCCGTTGGATTCGGCCTCGGACATGGCAGACTCTTTGATTGCCGCCGACTACATGGGCCACCGCAGCATGGGCATCCATCGGCTGCCTTCGATTGCAGCCGATTTGCTCAACTCCACGATAACGGCGAGTGCCACGCCGGAGATTATTAAGGAGAAGCCGTCCGTTGCTCTGGTGGATGGCTGCAATGCCCCCGGTCCGGTGGTGGGCAAATTCTGTATGGATCTGGCTCTGCGCAAGGCTCGCACCGTGGGCATTGGCTGGGTGGGCGCTCGGCACTCGAACTGCATTGGCATGGCCTCGTGGTATGCCTGGCGGGCCTTGGATCAGCGCATGATTGGTGTCTGCATGTCGAATGCAGCACCCACGCTGGTGCCCGCTGGCGGCATTGAGGCAGTCCTCGGCGAGAATCCCATCGCCTGTGCTGCCTCCGGGGCAAAGGAGCAATTCGTTGCGGACTTTGGCATGTCCGCTGTCTCGGTGGCGGATCTGGAGCTCTCCTACTGCAATGGCAATGCCAAGCAACTGCCGCCGCTGGCTGCATTGGACTCTGAGGGCAGAGAGACGACATTTACGGCCGAGGCACTGCGCTCCCAGCGACTGCGAGCCTTCCAGCCGGAGTACAAGGGATTTGGTTTGGCTGCCATGGTGGACATTATGTGTGGCGTCATGACCGGTGCCCGCTATGCCACACGACTGCAGCAGCGCGGTGTCTACAATGCGGACAATGCCCCCGCCAACTTGGGTCAGGTGTTCATTGCCATCGATCCGATGCGTTTCTGTGCCTCGTTTGAGGATCGTCTGACTGACTTTCATCGCCTGTTGCGCTCAGCCACGCCCTGCCAGAAGGATCTGCCACCCCTGGTGCCTGGCGACAAGGAATTTGCACACATGCAGGCAGTCGACGATCAGGGGGGTCTCTTCATGTCACCCTGCACCTTGGGTGTGCTCAAAGAATTGGCCGAACAATTGAACATCGAACCGCTGCAGATGAAGCCAGTGGAAAAACGCGAATAATTGTTTCCCCACTTTAAAGATACTTTTTTGTTGTAATTAACCTGAAGCTAAATTTCGGGCAAAAGTTTCAGCGTTTTGATATGAATTTTCCCTTCACTAATTATGTAGCGTTAAAATATTCAAAAGTTCACTTCACAACAAGAACGAACCCACGCAATAAAAAAAGAAGAACATTTCTGCATAATTATTTTTGCTAATTTATGGACTCCTGCTCCTCTGGTACACCCTTTTTATTGTAGCACTGCGAGAGCCAACAGCTGTGGCAGCAACTAAAAATAGCAGCAAAAAAATAGAAGAAAAGTGCCAGCCATAGCCCTGCCAGGTGTAATTGTGTGCGTGTCAGCAAAAGTATCTAAATCTAAATCGATATAAAAAGTGGGCAGCGAAAATAGAAGCGAAAGGCGAGAGGTAGGCAGAGAGGGAGAGTGGGAGTGTGATAGAAGAATCATTGGCAGAATGATTAATTTGATTTCCTTTGTCAGGCCGTGGGGGCGTATGTGTAATAACGTGGAAACTTTTCTTATGACACACGCACACAGCGAGCCCAAGGAGCCTTCGGATTTTGCGGTGTAGATAAATTATGGCCTCATCTTATGATGTGCTGTGTCGTCAAGACGAAACACCTGTGTCCCATTGCGGTGGCACGTGACTGCGGCAGCTAGATGCCCGGGATTTTGCGTTTCTCCTGACATTCATAATCGCTTATTAGCTTTTGGCTAAATTCCCAAAGTGAAAGTCTGAGATAAGCCAGGGATTTGATGTGTACACGGGGAAAAACAAAAATAAATGTACTATTTTTGGCTACCTAAAATATAGACTTGGGTAATTTCTTTGAGTGTAGCTGCGAGTCGTCGTCTTGGATTTCATTCCATTCACTTTTTCGCTCATTTATCTTCATTGTACTTGATTTGTATTTGTGTTTGTGCAACAATTTGATGGATCTAAAGACAGTGCAGTGCAGAAATTCATTGATGATGCTAGCATATGTCTCGCGATGGTAGAATACCCCTTAATCGAGATTTTATATATCGAAACTTGAGATGATAAGTGATTGAAAGTCAGGTGTTCAAAGAGCCAACCGATAGCGAAAATTGGGCTTTACAATTTATCCGATTTTCCTTTTATTTTAATGGAAAAATCATAGCTTTATCCATCAGATATGCCCCAAGTGGATATTATTATTTCAATGCTGCTTTTGTTATTTCTTTTACCTTGTGGAAAAGTCACTGAATCTATGGCCTTTGGGGAGTCAGCTCCTGCGGGTCCTGCTGCTTGCTGTTTAATTTTATTTGTTTTGTAGCGCAGATCCTTTTGCTGTTCAGCTCGCGTATCCTTTGGCTCTTATTTATTGTTGTTTTTGTTTCCTTTTCACACAGACACAGATACACTCACGCACACACACATGTATACATTATGGATGTTGGGGGAAACCGTTTTGTTGCGCTCTTCTTTTGTTGAATTTTCACATTTATTTTGGTGTAACAACAAATGATTTTCATTACGCTTTTCATTTTTATTTATAAGATGATTTGATTTGCACTTGTTCCGGGCTTTGCCGGTCCACTTTTGTTTGCTTTGTTTCTTTGCGTCGAATTTTCAGCATTTTTTGAATTTTTGGGGTTTCATTTATATTTAAAATAGCCACATGGCTGCGTTTATTATTATTCTAATATGATTTGTTTGTGGTGCTTTCTACATCAATTTATGTTTTTTGTTTTTTAACCTAGATTTTTCATTTCGTTTGAAGGGGTGGCAGAGAGCGGTTTTTATTATTTATTCAAAATTCATTCATTTCTTGTTTTTCCCCTTGCACAAATACGAACGCATTGATTTCTGATTTCTATTTGCATTTCAAGCATATTGCATTCCGGTGTTTTCCACCTGTGCGCCAAAAAAAAAATGAAACAAAAATTAAAAAATAGTAGAAGAAAGTAGAAACTGTGATTGGATTTTCTATGCACTGTTTGGCCTCGTTTTTTGCTTTATTTTTATTGTGGATTTTATGGCTTAAACAGGTGAAATTTCTGCTAGTCCAATGAAGGTTTTCTTTAATTTCTTTTTCGATGGGTAAACATGAGGGAGAGTGTAAATATTTAATGTATTTGATGAGAAACTCAATTGAATGTGAACATATTGATGGGCTTTTAATTTAGTTAGAGCTATTAGTCATGTTATTAAAGGAGGATAAACGAAGTCAGTTGAAACTGTGACAGAAAGGAGGATCATTTAAGAAGTGCATTAAAGATTAAAAGAAATGTGGACAAGGATGCCAAAAATATGGTAAAAACGTATAATATAAAGAATCTTAATTATGTGGGTTATTTTTAAAGAAATGTAAAACTATAAAAGAAGATAAGTAACTGGGAAATATTTATGTGATTTTAAAAGAGAGAACAACTTTATTGCAATATAAAATAAAGGAACTAAAAAAATGTCAGATATCGGAAGTTAAAGAAAACTTAAAAAAGCATTAAATGTTAAGTAGAAAAATATTGTCCATTAAAAAACGCATGGAAATGACCCTGGAGACTCCTGAAGAGTCGTTAGGGTACTCAGATTGTTAACCGCTATCGCAGTGGATTTAATTATAATCTAAATAGGATATAATGAATGATGTTATTCAAATTCCAATGAAAAAATCCAAACTTTAACCATCAAAAATGTGTAAATATCTTTAAGTAACTTTTACACCTTTGGAAATTATAGCGGAACGGAAAACTTTTAAGAAAATTAAATTATAATCCCCAAAAGCAAATATTTAATCTGATCTGACTGGACATTTCAATGTCCTGGTGCTTTCAAGTGGAATTGGAACTTTGTGTCGCCTGCTTTTAGGGGTTATGAGGGTTTAATTATTCCATCCACGGCGATTAAACTTACAAGAGTCTAATTGCATGCCAGGACATGCCATGCTAGGACAAACCAGACCCAACCCCCCCACAGACCTCCAAAAGCCATGCAATGGAAAGCGTCAATGACCGTTAAGTGGAGTGTGAGGGGAGGGACGACTCCTTCTATTTTGTTCCTTTTTTTAGGGGGAACTCTGCATATATTTTTGGGCAACAAAATGAACGCATAAATACGTAGAAATAAATAAATAAAATTGAGCAAGGCAAAAGAAGGATAAAATGAGGAAAAAAAGAGGAAAAAGGGAGGAAAATGTAAGAAAATAAAAAGGAGGAAGCAAAATGCCGCAGGGCAGCAGACAAAAGACGTCGGATGCTGCTGAACATTGACGGGAGGACACGAGACGACAGACGATAAGAATGTGGATGATGACGCGGCCTTATAACGGATTGCTAAGTTATGGCACATACACAAATACACACACCCACACACAGATACAGATATAGATAGATCGTATCTGTGTGTACTTTATAGATAAAAACGAGGCAACTTTTTGGCCTCCAAAACACTTTAGCAATTGCTCACATTTACTTCTTGTGTTGATTTCAGCTTCGTTTGCCGCTCACACACACGCATACGCGTACACGGATAATGGCACCCACGCACACACACAGAAAGACACACACTGAGTTACACCGGATAGAGAACGGAAGAGAAACTGAAGCCAGAACTGTGGCCACGTGCACGGTGAAGTTTTTTTTGCGTGTTTTGATGCGCCTGAACGCGTCGCTTGTGTCCTTAACGCCCGAATGTATTCCAACGACTGAAGATTGCCGTCGTTTTGCTGTCGAGGCTGTCGAGACGCTCATCGTTGTCGTACATGGACAGCCGACAATGTGGGTTAAGCTCCAAACAAAGAGCGAGCGAAACGCTGAGCGCGAGAGAGAAAGAATTTACTGCCTGGAAGTGGAACGTAAGCTCTGACGCTCTTTTGCTGTTTCGCTCTTTTAAATCTTCAATCAGCTGTTCCGCCTTTGGTTGTTCGTTTTTCTTGTTCTGCGGCAAGCAAAAAAAAAGAAATTAAGTCAATTTGGTGGCTCCACTTTTCGCTTTTTGTACGCCCCCGCACTCCCCTTTGTTCTCGGTGGATCTGTTGTTTTTTCTTGCTTTGATTTTCGTTTTCTACGAATTTTATGCCTTTGTTATTACGGCTGGGAGGCAGGCAGTCAGGCAGTCACACGGCTGGGCGGGCAACAGCTCCACTCAGCTTTTATTGAGGCAGGTAATGGTCGTGTTGCACAGAGCGTCCAACGATTGGCAGTGCAAATTGCCAATGGGTTTTATTTTTGGGTGAAATATGAGAGGTTTATTGGATAAAATTATATTTAATCTGTCCCTAGATTGCTTCGAGTATTATTATGCGTTGAAACCCTCTCTTTATGTTGCGTTTTAAAGTTCTTAGAACTTTTCTTGCTACTTAAAAGTTACAAAGAAAGAAGTGTCTGCAAACAAGAAAAAGAAAACAATGAATTATACTTTGTAGCAGGGTCCCACCCCCCACTCCCTGGGCGACACTGATAACTTTCAGTTGCCTCAAATCACACACATGTCAGCAGATATATAGCTACAGCCACGGATACAATGCTAACAAGACAGAATCAGCCACAGCAGTGGAATCAGCAGCAGACAACAGACAACAGGAGTCCACAGCATCCAGCAGCTGCTTCTTTGTCATTGTCATATCCTATCCTCCCCCTTGAGCCAGCTTCCCGAGTGAAGCAACAATGACAACTTCAATGAATGGCGACAAATCAGTTGGCGGCTAAATGATGCTATGAGGCAAACGTGCGTGAGAATTGACCGCCGTTTGAAAAATCCATAAAGAAGAAAGAGGATGGGTGACAGAGTGAGAGTGCTGCTACAAGGAAATACAATAATTGAAAGCCAACAAAAAATGGAAGCAAAAAACACAAGTGGAAATAATTCCGTGGCATAAATCAAGCGGGGGGCGGCCACGCGACAACTTATTACAGTAATTTCATGATAAATGTCCGATAAATAAATGTGTAAATATAAGTCACAGCAGACACACTGAGGTTCGCTGGATGCACAGTGTAAGGATAATGAAGCAGCAGCTGCTGTGGCTCCTGTGGCTGCTTCTGTCTTCCTGCTGAGACGAGGCTCTCACGCTGCGTATGCGTGATGTCTGGATGTTTGATGTCTCATGGATGTCTTGTCTAATTGGATTAACGTGAGGGAGAGGTTAATGCACTGCGTCTTGTTCTCTCTCTCTCTCTAGCTGGCATAAATATTCAAAAATAACAAAGAAACAATTTCTATATATATTTTCCAACCCACCCACACACAGCCACACACACACACACACATAAATCAAATTATTTTCTATTTAATTTTGGGATTTCTTGCTTCCCTTCCGTTGACAACAAACCAAAAGCCGTGAAGCTTAGTTCTCTCTCGTTTTTCTGATATGTTGAGCCATGCAGCCCCGCCATGGACATGTGCCATGATTATGTTCTATGCGGATCTCTCATTCCCTCTCTCTCTCTGTGTATGTGTGTTTGAGTCCTTGCTACACATGTCCTGTGCGTAGGCGTGTGGATGGGAGGGCTGAGGTTTCTCTGTTAAATTTATTGGCTTATATAAGCAGAGCTTTTGGATTTTAATCGCGATTCTTTCCGCTTCGAATCCTTGACAGACATTCATTTTGCCGAAAAAAGATTAATTGTAGGAAATGTACAGACGCGCTCAAGGTTAAAGAAATGTCACATGGCATCAAAATATATTTAAGAGCAAAAAAACATTTAACATTAAGAAAATTGTCAAGAAAATTCCCTTTTCTGATACTCGCACAACTTCCAAAACTACATTTAAAATTCTGGCCACAAATCTCAGCAAAAGCAGACAGACAGCATTTTCGACAGCATGTCCACGTAATTTATTTAACTCGAAAATTCCCTCAAAAAGAGCAGAAAAGACAGACAGAGAGACAGAGAGACAGACAGTCAGACCAGGCAGGCCAGGCCACGCTCTTGCGGCGTTAAACGGGTTTGTAACAAATTTAATTTTTAATTAATGCCATTAATAACAAACAGCAACAACTATACTCACCACGGGGCTGGCAATAGAAATGTTTTAATGGTTTAAGAGAAAACGGGTGGCAAAACGGGGTGGCATGCTGTGGCAACAACATTTTTAACGCGCAATTGAAGTTTGTCCGAAAATTGCCTCTGCCTCTTGTCTGTCTGTCTGTCTGAAAGGATGCTTTGGCCTGTGGATGGTAAACGACCGCAAAGCAAAACTTTTTGGCAAATTTGCAACAAATTGGAAAATTTCTGGCGAAAAACCCTCAGACAATAGCCACTTAATGCGCGGCCGCGAGCCGATCTGCACTTTAATTGTTGATTATACAAATTGTTTGATGCCTCATGCCCCATGCTACATGCTCCATGGTCCATGCCCCATGGTGCGTTGCAGAACCATAAAATATTCAAGTTGAAGAGGCATCCAGCCAGCCAGCCAGCCAGAGAGTGAGTGTAGCCAGAATGGGTGTATGTGTATGTGGAGGCGGGCATTGTCATCCGCATTGGCCACATAAAAGTGTAATTAAGTTCGCGTGTCGCACATTTAATTGTTTTTTAATGAATGAGGGAGCACAAAAATCAGTTTTCAGGAGCACAAAAATCAGTTTCCAGGAGCACAGCACAGCCAGCCCCGGAACAACAGCTGCATTTCATAGGCATCCGGAACAGAAACAGGAGGCAAGTAGCATCAGCAGGACATCAGGATACCAGTAGACCAGTACAAGGCACCCATTGCATTTGTCTGATGGTTTTTTCTGTTCGTCGTGCGAACAATTGTGCAAAAAATTTAATTATTTCCCTTTTTGTTTTTTTTTTGTTTGTTGGAAACTACATATAAAAATGAGAGACATTTAAAAATACGAGTGCCATGCCATGAATCCATGGAACAATTCTTGTTCAGATTTCAGTTTAAAAGTAATTTGATTGCCATTAAAACATTAAAGATTCATGGAACAAAAGGAAATTGCAACTGAGTGCATAAGAAATTCATCAAAAATAAAGAGAAAAGCTGTGGAAAATAAAAAAATTCAAAGAAATAAATCTTTAGAAAGATCTATAGAAAGATGTTAAGCCAAGATGTTAAATCAATTCGAAAATAAATTTTGCCCTCAAAACACAATTCATATTTTATTTGTTGATGTAACAAAAGTTACAATTTTGAATTTATGTTGCACCACACCCCAACGCACCCCCCGCAAAATGCAATAATGCATAAATAGAATACTTTATATGGCTCAAAACTATTAAAAATTCGATCATAAATCAATAAAATGTGAGAGCAAATGCGATTTATGTTGCCGCCTACACTCTCTAAATGTGTGTGAAATTTTCACAAAATATTTTATATATGCAAATGGGTAAGTCGGGGTGCAAGACGATTGCTGAAATATCACTGAAAGAAAAAAAAAGGAAAAGAAAATGGGGAAATGGGAAATGGAAGTCTTCGAATGCCGCTCCTTGTGCTGTGCTCTCGCTCTTATTGGCGCCACTTTGCTCCTTTTACGGTTGCATGAATTTTTGAGCAGCTTCACTTCCGGTTATAGTAGCCGGAAATTGCAACAGAAATACTTGCCACACACACACATGTATATACATACATCATCGAAGGCTGTCGCATATGTATGACATTTGTATGCAAATGTTCTCTCAGTCGATGATTCTTTTGCATATGTGTTTGTGTGTGTGTGTTTGTGTCTGATGGTGCGTATGCGTGATGTGGTCTCGTTCTGCTTTTTATTTCACTCAACATTCACGTGCATCCGGAAGGAAGCTGCATAGCTAACCTCCTGCGCCCTTGAGGCCATTGATGGCTGAATGCCTGCCTCCTGACTGGCCTGTCTCCTGCCTGCGTGCCTCGTATTTATGAGTCGCATAAAAATGGCAAATTTTGTGGCAGTCATTGAGTTATTTCCAGGTGCCTCTTCTGTCTCTTCGGGGAAGAATTCACGCAGAGTAGAACATTTCCAAGCGACAGACGGATTTGCATATTTTATATTGCCAGGATTTGTAGAATTTCAAACTGAAATGCCTCAGAATTTTCAAAGAATTTACATTTTGTCTCTTCTTTTTTCTTTACGAGTGGGGAAGCCTCCTCCCTGCCTCCACACCTGCTGCAGCATAGTTATTGAAATATTTCTACAGATTTTAGATAATTTTTTTATGTGAGGCCAGCAAATGTTTTCTTTTAGGATTATCCAGCTATAATCACAAGCTCTTTTCTTAAGGCAATATTTCCGTATCCGGATCATCATCAGCTTGCCATAAAAGGAAAAGAGTCTGCCACAAGAGTGTGACAAAAGTTTTTCGACCAAAAAAGGGACTCTAATTAAACTTTGGCCTTTTGATGGGCGACGCTCTGGCCGTCAAGTTAACCGCGATTAACACACAATCAGCTTAAACGTTCGACCCTTTGCAAAGAGAGTAAGAGAGAGAGACGGAGCGAGTGTCCTGCTGCATAGGCTCCTCCTCTGGTGCTGAATATTCGCGGCGGTCTTTATGCTCTAAAGAAATTGACATAATTTTAAAATATAAGAACGCGGCAAAAAAGAAGACGGCACCAGAGCCGGCTACAGCGACAGCAGCGGGCTAATAAGCGTCCTTCGCCTGCCACCAGGGACAACGACAACGGAGGACGACGACGAAAAATGGCAACAAAAGTAATTGAGAATGAGCCACGCAGTGGTAGAAGTGGCTGGGAAGTGAGAAGAAGGCTGAAATGGTCGGAAAAAGAGGCAAAGCCGACAGAAGAGGCGAAGCCAGAAGTGCCAGCCAAAAGGGGGAGGAGTGGCAGCCAATGGAGGAGTATCAGAAGTGTCACTGGGTGGAGAAAACACCATCGATGGATGGCAGCACAGAGCTGGCATCGTCAGCATAAAAGTTTTATTAAATGATTAAGTTAAAGCATCGGCCAAAGACCCCCAGAAAGTAGGCAACGAAATTTGTCAAATTTCTGAGCCTCCGCGCGCTCAACTGCTGTGCCCCTCACCATTCTCAATGGCTGCTTCTCTTCCTCACACTCAACTACGGAGCCTCCCTCCTGCTCAACTGCTGAGCCTGTGGACTTTTGAATTTTTGATAGTCATGCCTTTTGTGTCTGATTTCAGTCCGTACATGCCCCTCCCCCCACCCACACCGGATTCCCCCAGCTTATTAAATATAACACTATACTTTGCCTTCGCGCCGGCGACATTCATGAATTATTCAGTGCGTGGTCCTTCTGCTTCTGCCCACAGCCTCACTTTCATCCTCACTTTTTTGTCTTTCATACACTTGCACAGCGGGTACTAGGGTTTTTTTATTGCAGGTTCTTCAAAGAAGCTCTGAGTGAAGGGAGAAATTAGCCAATTATTGGGGAACGATTTCTTACGGAAATATGCGGAAAAATCTGGGACTTAATGCAGATAACACAAAGGAGTTTATGGAGCTTCTTCAGCTGTATAAGTAGCAACTGCCGTGGAATCTGTGGAATGATCATTCGGTGGGAAGTGTATCTAATGTCTCGCTGCTTTAATGCCATAATTTCTTCCCTTTTTGTTCTTGTTCTTGATGCTGTTAATTTTGCGTACTGAGCAAAGCAGAGAAATGTAAAAAAAACACAAAATAAAAAAAATTGCACTGTAATTTATTTTAATAGGCTTTTTGCTTAAAAAGAAAGCGCGAAGCTTTCCGGTTTGTTTTCCGTGTGTTTTTGTTTGCACTCATAATCTTTGCATTACCTCATACCTGTCTGTCCTACTGTCGCCCTGCTTCCCTGCCTTTAAAATGCATTAAAAAAATGTTATGAATGCCTTCTACATATATGTATGCATAAACATACATATACCACGAGCCTTTCTTTTCTGTACGTATTATTTGCATTGTCTTTTGCCTTCTGCCGCCTGTGGGTATTCGTGTGACAAATGTTTAATTACCTTGAAAGCTTTTGAGTCCTTTATTTATGCCCTAAAATGTAACTTTTATCATTAAATGAGTTTCGTATTTTCTCTCAAGGGTCTTAAAGGCAAATTATGCGCTCCATTTGAGCGGCAGACAAATTTACTTTTTTTAATTGTAAGCTATTGATTATTGGGTAGAAAATTGTGGGGAATTAATTAAGGAAATAATCTTTTGGGGGTCTTGGGAACTTTATTTGGGAGCAAGTAATTAATTAAAGTGGGAACATAATTGGAACTGATTTTTGGTGATTTAGAGGCAGGAATTTTGGGAACTTGGTTTGTTTTTCTGGTGTAATTTTTGCTGAAAATTTGTTTCAGTTTCCAATGGCTCTTCTGGTTTCTTCTGTAAAATTCAAATCGTTTCGATTTATCTTTCTATTTTGCCAGGGTACTTCCTCTGCGCATAAATTCCATGCGTGCATTTTCCCCAAATAGAAAAGTATTTTTGAATGCAGTGTGAGAGCTGTTTGCTGTTTGTCTGTTGTCTGCATGTGAGTGGTAGTGGGGTGGCCTGTGTTTTCTGTTATTTTATGGGGCCTACAGCTTTGTCTACACTCTCCATAAGGGGTGTGTGTGGAGCCTACAGCTTTGTCTGCACTGCACTATATACTCGTATGGGGGAAAACGCAATGCGATTGCCAGACATTTTGGACTATCCATAAATTTGTTAGGGGGGGGTAGGGTGTGGCATAAAACACGCCCAGCGAATTAAGGGCACAGCAGAACCACGCAGAACGACGCAAAAGCGATGACTGAGCGAAAATAATTCGACAAACAAATTTCTAAAGCAGAGTCTAAACAATAAACCTAAACAATAATTTCCGTTTGCGCGTTGAAACTTCCGTTTCCTGTCAGGGGCGTTCGTTTGCCCATAAAAAGCTAACCAGCAAACAGCCAACTGGCAGTGGGAGTGGCAAGTGGCACACAACAGCCACAAGGCTACTTAAGACAAAGACCAAAAACACAAACACACACACATGTGTGCTGTATGGGTGGGTGTGTGTAGAGTGTAGTTTTTTTTTGACACTCAAACAAAAGCCGAAGGACCTAAGATAAAGGCAGGAGAAGGCAAAGGGAAAGGGAACTGTGTGGCAGAGTTGAGTGAAACTTGCAGCAGATTGCATTTTCGGGTGGGTAGGGGGGTTGCTGCTACACTTTGGCGATGGTTTGGCGATAATTTATCGCATTTATCTGGCGGCGTTTGCTGCTCATAATTTATGCAAAGGCTTTTGTGAGAAGCAGGAGAACTGCTGCTGCCCCTGTCCTGCCGCTCCTAATTGTGTTCAGAAAGCAAACCGGAAACGGAAATAGGTTCAAGTTGTGTGTGTGTTTGTGTCTGTCGCGGCCACTGCGGCGGGCCTCTAATCTTGGCAAACGCTACAGCAGGAAGTGGCAAGGGGAAACGCAACCAAACAGGAGGCAAACAGGAGGGGAAACAACCCCAAAGCAGGAGGCAGTGCAGGAAGCTGTGAAGTTGTCCGCAGTTGCGTTTCCGCCGTCGTCTTTTGGTCACAATCTTGGCAAAGTGTTTGCTGCGACGGCGACGACGACTACCATTTCTGTTGTTGGCAACTTTGTTAAATGAATCCTCCAGGGAGACGGGAGCCTGGCAAGTTGACACCCTTTTTCGCCCAGAAAGTCATTTTGATTGCCACTCGAATGGCATTTGCCTCTCATTTGCTTCTGACTTTAAACCAAATTAAATGCAATGCAAAAAGAGTAAAAAATGCAACTGAAATTTTGATGTCACTTCGATTTGCGTTACCCGAAGAAAACGTAGAGAACGGACGAACGAACGCCACTCGAATCAAAGTGACGTCCTGGAGTACGAGAAAACCCAATGAACCGCAGGGCGCCAGGAGTTTTCCGGAATTGTCGAACGCTTTAATTTGATTGGGTGCCCAGGCAGCGCCTGGAGTGGAAATTGGGAAAACGAGAGGAGAAACTGCAGCTGAGTGGACTGGACGGACTGAATGAATGAATGAATGACTACGCTGGACTGAATGACTGACTGCTTGACTGGCAGGGCAATGTGCATAAAATTAATGAACTCAATGGACTCTCCCTCTTGGTTCTCTTCGCTCGTTTTTACTGTCCTTTGTATCCCTGACAATTACTTAAAGAAAACCCAAAGAAAAACCCAACCAGCCACTGCAGCCATTCTTTACTTTAAGCTATTTAAATATTTATCAAAATATTTAGCAAAGAGCGGCAAAAGGGAGGGAGGAAAAAGATAGCACAAATAAATATAGTCTAGAAGTGAAGCATTGCGTTCTCCTTCAGGGCATTACTTTGGACTGGGTTGGGGGGGTTTTATTTCGTTTTCAATTTGTGTCTCGCGTTTTCCTTTCCTTTTTTTTTGCTTTGGTCGCCGGGCACTATCTTCTATCTGTTGTTGTTCTGCTAAGTGGACTTGGACTGTGGACTACAGTCTGTGCCTCGTGCCCCCTAAATGTGACAAGATGTCTACCAATCTCTCTCCATCTCCTTCTGTCTGTCTGTCGTAGTTCTGGGGTGCACTGAAAATTGGCCCGTTTATTGTATGCAACAGAAAGATTCTGCACCATTCTGCTGCTCCTTCTCAGAGTTCCCTACTCTGCCACTTGGCCTCTCTGCCTCTTTCTCTGTCAAACTTGATAGTTTTCCTTTTCAAAATACCCTAGAAAAATGAAGGGTAGCAGTATTTTTGGCAGATAACTGGTCACACCCATCAAAGTATGGAAATCTAGCGAGGAATTGTGGAAACTTTGACTAGAGATCTATGGCTTTTTGGCCAGCTTTTCCTTTTTTGGGTCCTGTCTGATTTCCTCATGATTTCTCCTACTAATTCCCATTCAAAGCTTTTTCTTCAGGGTCTCTGCAGTTCGTTTTTTAGGCAATGAATTTCAGTTTTTGGTTCCACCATTCAGTCAGTGCCTGAGTCCTTCAGGCCGCGTTCCTTTGTAGTCAGTCAGTCTCTTTTTTTTGGGCAAAGGAACCACCGAGAGAGAGAGAGCGAAAAAGCAATGCAATTTTACAACACTTGACATTCGGGTCGTTTTAGCTTTTCTTAAACTCTGAACTCAATAATATTATTAAAGGAAGGGCACCGGGATAGATGCAATTCTAAGCGTGTTGCCACAATTTATAACACAATAAAATATGCGTGGGGTGTATCAACAGCTTAGTACCAGCCTAACACACGGACACAAGCGATATATATAAATTAACCCAGTTACGCGCTGCTCTGTTCAGTTATTCAATAGAACGAACACAGAGCCAGTACCAGTCCCAGTCCCAGTAACAACATCAGCAAAATACAAATAATGGCGTTCGTTGATATTTGATGCATATATCGTACGAGCTGCGCTCCCCTCACTTTCCGGGAACACACATAAATATACGAGGGTATCCTTGTCTCTGGGTGCATTGTGAAAACGCTTTAGCTGGGATTTACCTGTGTTGCCGGGGGATAGGTGGTTGGGTTGTGGGTGTGCAGCGTAAATTAAACACAGCAGCTGCTGACATGACACGATAGATTGGCAAGGGAAAGCCAGCAGCAGCAGCAGCAGCAGCACCAGCTAGAGAGAGAGCATTTTTATAGAGATGTACATATCTGTATGTACAGCTCGTATGGCACACATTTGAGATAGATAATTTATGCCAAAAACGCGTGACGACCTGCAGTATATCTGTGTATTTGTGTGTGTCTCTGTGGGTGTGTGTGTTGGTCAAAGACAAATGCAGCTTAAGGCCAATCATGATGCCATCAGTACTCTCTCTCTCTCTCTCTCTCTCTCTGGGGTACTCACTGGGACTAGTTTGTGGGTGTTGAGAGGTAACCAGAACCTGATTTGTTGGCTACGCTTCTGGAAAATGCAAATATTTGTAGTTTTTATTCAGAGTGGACATTGAATACGTAATGCAAATGGGGAATATGAGTTTGAGTGAGAGTCCAGTAGGGGGTTTAACATAAGGCTTAAAGCTGAAAATCAGTTTAAAAAGTATAAATCCTTCGATGAAGGAACAAGAGCTGGAAAGAGTTGTGCCATTCCTTTACTCTCTCTTACGGTGTGGCTTAGCTTACTTTTAGTCAATCTACTAAAACTCTGCTTAAATTGAATTAAATCAAACAAAATTTTGTTGTAATTCCAAGCAGAAATAATATATGTACATATGTTCATATTTTAGAGTGCAATTCATTTTCTTTATTGAAATGAAATCGGAACAAAATAAAGCAAAAGGTGAACCTAAAGGGAGGCACTGCAACGATTTATCAAAATGTATTCCACCTCAAAAATGCAAGCAAGATTCCTCATCCTCATGCACATCCTTTAGAGGCATTTCTTACCATGGGAGCCATTCCAGACCCCCAGTCGAGTGTAGCCCCAACCCATCAGTGCAGTGGTTCAATGCTGGCTGCATATCAATGAGCCGCATGCCAGGGCTTGTAATACATCAAAATCCACAACGATAATCCTTAGACCTCAACCTCGAAATGAGGCTGCAGCTGCAGCATGGAGCCATAGCAGTAGCACCATTCCACATGCTCGATAGACTTTATGCCACGCAGAGTAGCACACAAAATGTTGCAACGAAATTTATTGGGCATCGATTTTGTTCAACAAATTTTACCACCATTCGTGGTGTGTGCCTGTGTTTGTGCAACAAAATGGTCGCTCACAGCCTCTTTTACATTGTTTCGAGAGATGTGAATAAGGTCTCTGCCTCTGCCCCATGCCCCCTTTGTAGCACCGCACATCACACATTTGCGTGGCAATGTGTATGTGGCAAGCACGCACAATGGGTGGTGCCCTGTGCTGTGTATCTTTCATTACAAAAACAGAACAAAACATGCTTAAACATTTATGTTTTTGGTGCCGCATGCAAAAGTAGTTTTGCAGCCACACACACACAAAATGATTTATGCATTTTGTACTTGCAATGTGCCACATTGTTGAAAGAGAATTGAGAGCGCATTATGTGGTTGTGTGTGTGTGTGTGTGTGTATCGATGGGTGGGGTAATACTTTGTTTCATGTAAATCTGTGGCAAAGCAAACATCTACTGTTGCCCCAATGATTCTCCGATTTAATTCCAATTAGAAATCATAACCTGAAAGCGCTAACAGAATTACCAGCAAACAGGAGCAGCAGCAGGAGCAGCGGCAACAACTTGCAATTAAGCTCTGCTCTGGATTTCCAGCAGAAGGATAACTTGTGCCTCCAGGATGTGCAACCAAGAGGCAATCAAACAAACGTGGGGCGAAGCAGCAACAGTAGCAGCAGAAGAAATTGTGGAAAATTAAACGCGAAACCCCATCGTATGCCTTTGCCACCCAGGCCCCCGTTTGTGTGTGTTTATTTTCAGTGGGGGGTTTGGTTCTCTCTCGTTGGCTTAAGACCAAATGAAATTAAAAGCGAATGTCAGGACATAAGCACTAAATTCAATTTATTTTGCTCAAACTGTGTGTATCCTTTCCTGTGCTGTCCTTTCCTTGCCCTTGCATTTTCCACAACAGACAGCAGACAGACGGCAGCAGCAAAAAGGATTTTCTAGCGAAATCCACGAAACGCAAATGCTCTTTGGACCATAGAGGATTCCGAGAATTTCCAGTAAGACTTCTTTGCGACTTCTTTGAGCATTCTTCGAGTGAATTTTCATGGAGTTAATTTTAGCCTTTCATGAAATTCCCTTAATTTCCATGAAGCCGTTTGCATTATTTTTAGAGCTAATTAGAGGAATGAAATGGGATTTATGTTAAAGGGGAATCTTCCATAGTTTATATTGAATAATTCGCATACTCTGCCTAATGTTTCCCTGCACTGGTACGCCCGTTTTCTTTTGGCTATAGGGTATCACAAAAGTAACATCAGTGGCCACCGACATTTGCTCTTAGCCTCTGGAACGAATTTTCCATTTGGTGTTTATGCTTTTGGCAGGCAGCTACTCCGCTGATTTCTACTACTCTCTACCCCACCACCCACACAACCCTCTATATCCATTATTCCACTATTCATGACTGCCTGGCACCCTCTCCCTTTTCTGTCTCTCTCTCTCTCTCTTACTCTGCTCTGTCTCTCTCTGGCCGGAAGTTCTACTGCCAGACTGGCCGCCATTTTCTACGAAGCGAAACGTAAAAACGTTTTCATCTACATAATGGGATCAATTCAATTATAAAACGAGTTTACTCCACACAGAGAGAGAGAGGGAGAAGGAGAGAGAGAGAGAGAGAGAGAGAGAGAGGAGCTTCACGTCTGCATCCATGTTCACGTCCAATGCTGAACGAATCCTGAACCGTATTCCATGCCACCAATCTACATGTTGTTGCTGCTTTATGTTGCTGTTGCCACTGCTGCCGTTACTGTGGATGTGGCTTTCGTTTGGTGCGCGGTTGGCCAGCAAAAGCGCTGACATTTGATGAATAGCTTTGAAATGGATTTGATTCATTTAACTGTTGCTGCTGGTGCATGCCCTTCTTCCGCTTTTTCGATTGCTCTTGGTGTTGTACCTACAGTTGGTGATGCTCTTCCTCCAGCTGCTGGTCCTGCTCGCCCATTTTGCTGCTGCTCCATGCCCCTTCTGCTCCTCCTGCCACCAGTGCATACAATTTGTAGAGAGTAAATCACATCGTGCATGGCTGCAACAACAGAAATGAGCCACGGACACAGTTAGAGCAAATCCTGATGGAAAGAGTTAGTGGAAAATCCTTAGTCAGAGCCAGAGGTAAGCCCCATAGAAAGAGCCATGGGAAAAGCTCTATACCAGCAGCTAAAGTGGAAAGTGACACAGTTGCACCAAAGACAGGGGAACTCAATTTAAAGCTACTTTCGATTTCTGACTACAATGTCCCCAATTATAATTGTATTTCCGTACAAAAGAGATTTTCTCTTTGGAGCGTATCTTCCACTCTGAGTTTGTGCCACTTTTTTGATAAATTAAGTGTGAAAACAAATGCAAATGTGATACTTTTGAAGGGAGGCTGCTGCTGGTTCGCTGCTTAATGGCTTTTCAAATATTCCGATTTCCTTGATTGAGTTTAAGCCAAATTTTCGATTGATTCCACACTCAAAGATTGATGGAAAGGCCTCCATCCATGGCTCATTGGAGAATCTCTTTTGCGCATAACATTTTATTGAAAATTCAATTTAACTTATTGGCAGGCAATGCATGCGGCATGCGGTGCGTATGATTAATTAACTTAGCGAACGGACTGGCGCCGCGTTGCGCATACACCACGCATTCCACATATACAGCAGCTGTGTGTGTGTTTGTTTGTGTGAGTGTGTGGGGGGATGTGGGGACGGTATGTCTGGATTTATTGATAGTCATCTTGATGTCAGAATGGAAAATGCTCCAGCATCAGGACGGCTGTGGGTTGGTTGCATTTTGAACTTTCTGCCTGTACGTACGAGATGCCATTCAACTTTTGCTGACGGCTCGGGGGCACTTTGGAGGGGCAACTATCAAAACTGTCTGCCGCAGCCGCAACTTATATGTGTGGTGTGTCTATCTTTTCCTCTCTCTATCACTCTTTCCGCAGTTTGTTGTTAAAACTTTTTGCCCTCTCCCTCTCTATCTCACTCTTTCGAAAGTTTCTTTTCGTGCGGTTGCTCGAGTCAACAGACGGGGAACGCAGGGAGCCTGTTTCTAAGCAGTTTTCAAGTCAAGCTGCCATTTTAATTGATATTTTTGCTCTGCTTTGGGCAGGAGGGAAAGGTGCCACGCACACGCACACACACACACACACGTACGTACACACAATGTCGCCAGTGTCCTGGTCATGCCCCCTAAGGGGTGGTTGGATGGTTGGATGGGTGCGTGTTTTTGATTGCTGACTTGTTTATTATATTTCTTTTCTTTTTCATTTTCTTCTGCAACAAAATGAAAGTTGAAAATTAATTTTGAAAGTTTTTGACCACTCTGTTGTATGGGGGCGTGGCTCTCCCGTCCCACCTCTCTCTGCCCTCTCTTGGTGTACGCCTATATTCTGGACTCGTGTCGTGTCGTGTTTGTGTACCTTCTTCAATGATTTGTTGCTTTTATTTCTTCGTTTAGCATGTTTTCAACTTTTCCATTTTTCTCACACACAAATTGTTGTATTTTTTGGGTTTTTTGTTGTTGTACTTTTTACTTATTTTTTGTTGTTCTGTTTCCTTCCTTTTGGGCTGCTGTTTCGAATTGTGTTTCATTTTAATTAGAAAACATTTCGGGTTGTTTTGTTTTGTTTTGTTTCGCTTTTGCTTTTTTCTTAATTAGAAAATTGTTTGGCTCCTTGGGGCATAATTTTTTGCAATGCCCCTGCGCGTTTGAGAATGCGAGATAGAATTCTTATTCCGATGGCAAATAATAAATAATCGCAAAGGAGGCAAAGAGACTTTTATATTTTGTCGCCTAATTAGAATTTCATGTCCTGCCGCAGCGCCAGTGCGTGCCAGTGACTTGAGCAGTGGTCCTCGGCCTCGTTCTCGTACGCCCCATAAACAAGAAAGCCAACTATTAAATTGACTAATTAGGCAAGCATGTGTCGGGCTTCGCCCCCACACACCCAACCATCCACACATACATAAATACATACATACATATATATATTCGCATTCGCTTCCTTCAGTTCCTTCATTCACATTATGCAAACACGCATCCATCGCACTGCCCCGCCCCACCCCTTCGAAGATGATGATGAGTTGATGCGTCTCGTTGCCTGCTACCCGGAACCACTCTGGCCATGCATATTTAATGCGGATGCCTCTTTCTTTCTCTGTCTCTCTCGTTGGGTTCCCCACCAAAATTAGATATGCAGGCGGCTCCCGAGTCCCAAAGCTTTAATGGCCAAAGGGGAGAAGGCTTTAAAAAGGGAAAACATCATCCATCTCCCATGTATATGCCTTTTTGGGCTCTTCTATGGATCTCTATCCAATTCAGTGCTCGTCCTGCACTTGTCGACACCCCTGCGCTGACATACAACTGATGCTCCTACAGCGCTTAAGTCCCAAGCAGCTGCTCAACACCAAAAGCCAGCGGCGGGCGAGGCAAAAACAACAAGAAAGAAAGGTTGATTAGGTGTCACGACTGTGGGATACCCCTTAATTGGATTTATATATCTGATAGGGAGAAATAATAGGCATGGGCAAGACAACGAGGATACAAAAAATGTACTCTTGCATTATATTTATACAAATACAATTATTGTATGCCTTATTGTGGAAGTGAACGCACAGTCGATAATCAGTTCCAACTATCAGCACAGGTAGCGCAGTCTCCGTTTTTGCATTCCTTTATTCTCCCCCCTCCACGCACATTGCAACAGAACGACACCACGAGCTTCGCTGTAGAAAGAGAGAGAGCAGGAACGAGAGAGCAGCTTTGCATTCTACCCGCAAGCGCAGCCACAGCAGCGCGCAGGTAGAAACCAATCTAAATTGCAACAACACTTCTCATCGTTTTGCTCTCTCCATCTCTTCGCCTTTCGAGTAGTTATGCATGCACGATCTTGCACGTCAGAAAATAACCCCTCGAAGTTTGCTCTCCTCTGTTTGTCTGTTTCCATACGAAATAGTCGATAAGTAATTTAGGTAATTTCTGCCTAGCAATAATTTCCTGTTGTATGCTGCGGTAAGTGCAAACACAATATACCCTTGTACCCCCTCTTGTGCGCATTAGTGGCGGCTGCAAAGCCAGCAAGCAGATAGTGGAAAAGCGTGCCCCAAAAATTGATTCCCTGGCAACAAGGAAGTTGGCCGCAGGACACTTGTGTACCACCGGTCCACGGGTGTTCCATTTAGGTCGTTGTAGCGCCCAAAGCCAGGCACAGCAGAGAACAACAACAACACAAAAATTGTTTCATACATGGCAATTAGCGTGCGTTGTCAGCGGCCTTCCCGTCCCGTCTCGTCGCTCCCCTTGGAGCACTATCCTCTCAGAGAAACTGCTTGTGCCCCCTACCCACAGGCTACCCCTGAGCCGCTGCACCGTCCTCCCCGCAAAACAATCGAATTGGCGGCGGCTGTGACATGGCGGCAAATGCGAAAAATTGCCAAAAGGTATTATCTGCCCTCGCAGCACCTGGGGATGCGTGCACTATCTACCCTACTATGACCCCTCGATGCCGCATATCCTGTCCCAGCCCCAGCCCCACCCCCCAGATGCCCTCCTTTGTCTATCAAAAAGGTTAAACGTCAGGCGCCGTTGAGGTAAAGTCAGGCGAAAGGGCAAGCCAATATGCCTGACCCGCTCGACCTGAGTGCCTCAGTCCCCTTTTTATTTCCCCTTTTTTTATCCCCCGTAGCTGCTTTCGGTTCGTTGTGCACAATTGTTGCACAATCAATGTGGCGCCTCCCGCCCGCATCGTGCACGCGAAAAGTTCGGCCGAGTGTGTGTGTGTGTGTGTGTGCGGGCAAATGCGGGTTCCGCTGCCTCTCTTGCTGCCACAATGCTGCCTCTAATGTAAACCCTACGCAGACGCCCCAACTCACATTGTGTGTGGAGGTGGGAGCCCAGGAAGGTGACGTAATTGCGTAGTCTAATGTGAGGCAGCGGCCTCCACGTCGGCGATGGCGGTGGCACGGCAGAGAATTGTTAACCCGGAATCATATGTGTACTCCACAAAGTGGGAGTGATTGCTTTTGTGGCAGTTGGTTCCCTGGGGAGTGCACTGAGTGCCAGGCAGGAGGAGAAAAAGAGCTCTCTGCTCTCTGGGGAGCACACCTGGGTGCTAATGTGGCAAAAGAACCTCCCAAAATATGATAACCATATGGAAAAGAGACACAAAAAATACCCCCACCACACGTTCTGCTTACATACTACAACTATAAGTCAGGTCCATTGCCAAAATTCCATTCCAAAAATTCCATCTATGACCAGAAGTCGTTTTCGGTTAGACGCTCAATCCCCATGTGGGGCGGTGTTGAAAACACCTCTGACCTGTGGAAAAACCTCAATTTTTGGGTTTGCCTAACGAAGCCAATCGTTGTGTTAGTTAACCCTTGGCAACAGCTACCCAGAGACCTTTCACTCCCAGCCACAATCCTTTGGCAGCAGCTGCAGCAGCAGAGACACCCGTACACGCGAGATGACTCTATGCGATTGAAGGCGGAGGAGGAGTACGAGTGAGACCTGGCTGCAGTAGTCGACATTGTTTGATGCTGGTTTTCTCTCGGGCGCTCCACCTTTACAGGTTGATTTTGATTAATTTGTTTGCTTTCACTAAGCAATTTGCACACGAGGAATAAGACTGGGGACCTGCAACCTGCAACCTGCAACTGGACCTGCCACACCTTTCCCCGAAGCTGTTGGTCTGCGACAGATACGAGTATCCAAGAGATGGCCACAAAGGAAGAGTAGGGACAGAGTTATAGTCCATAGGTGATGTGGCAATGGACCAGAAATAGCCACAGAGCCCAGGACTCTCACTCGCACTCGCACTCGCACTCTTTTGTGTACTTAACACATTTACCCTGCAACTGCAACTGGAACTGCAACTGCAGTGCGTATGTTTGCATTTTGCGTGTCGGAGGCGATGGAAAGTGTAGAATCGTCGAGTAGAGACCGGAGAGAGGAGCGGGCGCCGCTTCCAATGTTTGTTCTGAATTGTGGAGCGAGGTTGGGGGCATTGAGGATTGCGAATGGGATTGAGTATGCTATCCGGATGGGAATCCTGACTGTGTATCCGGGGGAGTGACAGGGTGGGATACAGGGGGTTTTAGTGGCCGGGATACGGATGTGCGCACATTTGTTAGCTGCCATGGGGATTATACAACAAACGCCCGAGTATTTACCGCTGCTATAGTTCCTCCATCCCCTGCACTTCCTCTCTCTCTTTCTGTATCTCTATCTCTATTTGCTTTGGAGGCAACTTTGGATACCCCATAGGGGATTTGGATTGGGGTTTTGGTCTGTGCATTGGATATGCTGGCATGCAGAGAGAGAGTGTGAGAGACAGCCAGAGCGTGGCACCACTCTTGTTAAACAATTGTTAACAAATTTCCCAAACGAAACCGCCAAAAATTGTGTTGTGTCGTCGTACCCCTCGTTCTTATGTGCAATCCGTCAAGCTGGAAAGCACAAGCACAAGCCACAACTTTTCTCCGCTGGCAAACTAATTAATTATTTAAACAAATGCTGCTTAAAACTCCCCACCACCCCCACATAGGTTGGGGTTTGTAGCGCACAAAAATCTTTATCGATAAAGTTAATTACACAAACACAAAAATATATGCAAATTCAGGAAAAAAATGTTGTCAACTTTCAAGGTACAAAAAAAGTTTTAAAAACAAAACTGATTTACAGGCAAAAAATAAAATAAAAAGGGACCAAAGTGCCGCCTTGGTTGGGCCCTCAAACCTGAAAAAAATGCCAGTCAATTAATTTTCCTGGCAATCAATTAGATTAGGTGGGTGGGGGAAAACACCTTTTCTATGTTCGACAACAACAACTTTTGGCTTGGGGGAACCTAATTTGAATCTCAATTTGCAGTCGAGTTTATGTCTTGTTTAAAGTTAATTAAAGTCTTTAAACAAATTGAATTAAATACGCTTAAGTGCCAAGTACTTGTAAAATATAATTCAAAGAATTTTCAAAGAGGGATTAGGGGAGATTTTCTCACCTAAGGAGGGGCTTTTGCTGGAAAATGTGGGTCACCGGAACGTGGCAAACGCAACAAATCGAGCAGGAAAGTAAAATCAAAGCAATCAATAAAAATATCTCCACAACACGTACAGGTGCAGGGCTTCCTACTCCAGACTATTTCTAGTCTGCGTTACACGTGTCATGTGCCTCGTTGTCGTGGCCGTGCCCCTCCACCTGCTGCAACTGCATTGCAATGCCAATCATGTGTGGCATATACAATTTCCACATAGTACAGCTAATTTTTGGGGTGGTAGGAGTGGCAAGTTTGCCCTGCCCTGCGGCTGACAAAGGCAACGAACTTTCCCCGAGTGTGCTTTCGTGTTTGCAAGTGGCTCCTCCAACTCCTCCATTATAAGCGCAGGTGAGAGAGAGAATCCCTTCACTTCAGGAGAAAGCAGAGAGACGGAGAGTGAGACACACATGTGAGACACAACATTTTTGGGGGGTAAACACACTTTTTGGCCGAAATAAAGGCCATTACCTGACCCCCGAGACTGGAGTCTGCGAGTCTGTGGCATGTGGCATGCCCAAGGACACGTGAAGGATTCGATGGCAAATGCCATTAGCAGCAGCCTTGCCCCCGCCACGACTCTACTCACACCTGAGCCTGCAGCAGCAGCGGCATCTAAATTAAGATAAATGTATGCTGGTGGCTGCCACACAGTGTGGCGTCGTTCTATTCAGTATTGGTGTGTAGGTGTGAGTGCTGGCAAAAGGTAGCGTGAAATATTTGATGCCAATTTTTCTTGCCACCATCGTCAGCGACAGCAGCAGCAACATCAGCAGCAGCATCTCATTGCCATGCCAATGTAAATGTTGTCTATTTGCAGCGTAATTTGTTTTGCGGCCAACATTCTATAGCCTGCATAGTAGCATCCTGCCACACAGCCATCCACGGTCACACAGCAAGGAGTACGTACCTCTGAAGCATGCCCCTGTGCAATGTTAAAGCCATCAAGCTGTGCCATCCGTTCCATCCTTACATCCTGTTGCGATGGCCTTTGCTTTAAGTCGATGGCATCCTCCATTCAATTTGCATTTTGCGCACTACAGATTATTCGGTATATCTGTTGCTACAAGATGTACCGTGCCACACGATTGAAATTTAAGAAGGAAAAGTGTTTCTTAATGCCCGAAACTTAAGCTATAGAAGGATCCAAGTAGGGTAAAAACATTTCATCAATCGCTATACCCTTAATCCACCTTTTTGGCCAGCAGTTAAGTTTCTTTAGTTTACCGCCACTCAATCCTTTAGTTTGTTACATTCTTAAGGATCTATAGATTCATTTAATAGGTCGTATCGTTTACAGTCTCCACTTCTGCTTCTACTTCAATCGCAATAACCCTCCAAAAGCACTCTCTCTCGCTCTCGGTCGCTGGCTGCAGCACAAAATCCCATTTTACGACAATGGACATTGTTCCTTCTGGTTCTCCTTTATTCGTGACACAGGGAGAGAGTAAGGTTCTTTATTTTACTCGAGAGAGGAAGGGAGAGGTTTTTTATCTCATGCTAGAGACAGGGAGAGAATGAGCCTTGCTTGAGTCCTGTTTAAAACTGAAACTTGTGGTGCAGCGTACATATGTGTCCTTGCATCTCAAGGCGGAGCAGCAGCAGGAGACATTGAATTGACTTTTGCCTTGACGTTTGGTCTCCTTGGGTCTAGAACATGCAATACGCTTCCTTCCTTCCTTCCGATCTCGTATGCAAGCCACAGGACATTGGCACGTGAGTGCTGGACCAATGACTGTAGCTGTAGGGTCCAGCATCACGTATACGCGTCGTTTTCGTTGTGTCTGACTTCCCTTCACTGTCTGACGACTGTTTTGTTTGCGGAATGCAATTCAAGAAATGTCTTGCATATTCTTTAAGTAATTGCAAAAATGGTTTTGTGTCTGCGGTTTTGATGGACATTCAAGGAATTTAGCAAATCGAACAGAGATTGCTAGCTCTCAAGATCAGGGTTTCAACCTTCAAACGAGGAATTCACGTAATATTCATGCACTGCCTACACCTTTTTTGGATGCCACTTTATTCATACAGTTACCAGTGTCTGTCAGCCGCTCACATATGTCTGTCTGTATGTTTGTAACTATACTTTTGGGCATGCCCAAAACGACTTATTCTAAGCAATTTTGACAGCTGTCATTGCGCTAGACGTCTGCGTTGTGTTGTGCGTGGCAGTCTCCTGCTGATTGTTGCCCCCTGCTTCCCACCCCCTCACTGGAAACTCTCCTGCTGTGTCTCAAGACACTGACAATTCATTCAGCGTTCGTGTCCATTCATCTTCTCCTCCTTAGGGGTGTGTCTGTGTGTGTGATAAGCGGACTGACAGCAGTGGAAAGTTTCCCCTTTCGACTGGCTTCCATGGCCTTAAAGTTGCTTTAAAATTATTTAAGTGAATTAGGGAATATGTGTGGCAAAAAGTTTTCGACCATCTCTAATGTAATTGAATATAGAATTTCTAGGGTTTTTGGGCGTAGTTGGAGGCTGTTGTAATGGCATTAGATGAAGGCCATGGAGACAGCTGGGAATATGATAAATGTAGTCCGGTCAGAGTTTGTTAGTTAGAATCCCACAGAGTCTGGGGCCATTTCATAGATCACTCTAGTATCCCCGTGCTTGGTGATTTGCCCCTAAGTGGCTTTCAGCAATTTCCACTAAAGTATACACGTTTCATGGCATAAGCTCTGCTGCTCTCTGTCTACTGCATGCTGACCGCATCGCAAATGCCTTATAGCCAGGCCATAAGCTTGCGATTAAAGCGCCAGCGACAGGGAGTCAAGACTGGTTTGATGCGAAGCTGGGGGGCTGCTCGGTAAGTTGATCTGGGTTTCTGGGTGCTCTAACAATCTGCATAACTCAAAGGGGAGAGTGAAGGGAGAGGGAACGCTGCATTGCCAACGTAATAATCGCGCTGCATCATCAACGCGTTCAGCGTATCGCAATTATGATCAAAAGCCAGTGAAACGAGCGAAAGTGTTCGACTGAAGACCGCATAATGGAGCTCCCTTCTGGGGATTGGCGACTATGGTGGAGCGGTGGGTTGGGGTGTGCAAAACTCATTTCATTTGCACCGAATGGTGCGCGAATATTTTTCGCTGATTTTGCACGAGTTTGCACCTGGCAAAGTTTTGACCTCCTCAGTGCTCTCTGCTCCAAATAGAACACACAGAGGAATAAGGGGTTGAGTAGTGGTTCTGGCGGGGCGGGTGAGGCGGCAAAAACACATTAGAACACATTCTCCTGGTGGGGGAGAGATGGCGATGGCGCGAAAATATCTTTAACGGAATCATTATCGCCATTTTTGGTATGCGCCTCGGCATTCTCAAATAGTTTTGTCCACAAGTTTCCACAAGCGGCAAAGCGGTGTAAAAAAAAAGAAACCAACACCGACACACACACACATACTTGGTATGCCACCAACTTCAGCATAGTTTACCATAGAATTCTGCAATTTAAGGTGATTATTGTGCAACCAAGCAGATGCCACAAATAATCGATGAGGATGATATCTGAAAATGAAACGAAATGCGATATTAAATACTAGCAAAGGCACCTCGATAGGCATTGACATTACAGAGGATTCTGTGTGCCAGTGCCCAAAAGAATGCTGCAAATTTGTTGAATATCACTCAAGGGCCTGGGGGCAAGCGAATATTCGCTTGCAATTTGCATTTAATCAAATAAACTGCAATCAAATTAACTGAGTAATGCCATTGAGCATTTGGCCATTGGATCTGTTTCTAGCTGCGGGTATCGCATAGTGCAAACAAACAAAAGAGCGCAGCGACACGCTAAATAAATAGGCACCAGAAATGGAAATTTAATTATCCAAAATATAGCAAATTCCATTAGGCAGAGAGAGAGCACAGCAGGCAGTCAGGCAGTCAGCCATGCGGCAGTATTGAAGTGAGAGGAAATGCTCATTTTCACCTGCCTCTCCGCTCCCTTTTGCATGACTTTTGGTACCCACTGTTTTGTGGCTTAGATGAGCATATTGTGTGGGAGTATTTGAGAGCCAGAGAACAGTATAAATTCTACTCTTGGGTAACTTTTAAGTCGACATCTTGAGCTTGCATTTCTCATTTGTTTGAGTCTCGGCACTTGGCATCGAAATTCCATCAGCATCAATTCCAAATGATGTTTAAATATTCATTAGCTGCAACGATATATTTGAAATGCACTCACTCTCTCTTGCTCGGGGGGATTTCTTCCATATACCACCACCCATTCCCTTACAATTATTCAGCATTACAGCTGCACCTTAGCGTCGTTGGCACTTGCTGTCGTTGTTGAAAGGCGACGAAAGCCATTGGCGCATTGACATTCAATGGAAAATCCCCTTTCAAAAGCTCCACTCAGACGCACACACACAGCGTACTCGAATGTCGTAAATGCAATTACAATTAGAATGCATGTATATTGGTGCAGTCTGCTCGAAAGCACAGAGAACTATGTGCCACGCCCGCACACACACACACAGACACAGCTAGAGCCATAGCCAAAGCCAAAGCCCTTGGTCTGGCTCAATTCGAGCGCTAATTGCAAATTTATTGACTGCAATAAATGTCAGTAGAGTTTCAAGTTGCATTAAAATGATGCAGTTGCCGGGCATTACCCGACATTTACACTCCCATCCATCCATTCCATTGGTCTGGTTTCGATTCAATTTGTCAGCTCTGTGGATTGGAGGCCGAATTAAGCATGTTGCCATTGGTTTAGACTTCACTCACCATCCTCTGTTTTGCCTATAGTCTTTGCAGGCGAAACCCTAATGTACGGGTGGGTATCCCAGAGATATTTGCACACACACCACAAATGGCTGGGGAAATCGTTTCCGGAGCTGGAGCTGAAACTGGAAGCTGGTAGTCTGCTGGCCTGCGAGCTATTTGATGTGCGGCTGCTACTGGGCAAAAAGCGCAATGTATTTACAAATCAATTCCATTCGTGCTTGGATCAATAATGTTAAACTGTGTCCCGATTAACCAAACTCAGGACGAACGTTATATGCTCTGGCTAACCCACTGAAAAGGTAACCAATTGCGGAACTGATTATTGCTGAGTATGTGTGGCCATGAAGTAAGCTTCCAATTCTAGTTTCTACCTTTAAGTGATTAGTTTTAGCTCCCAAACAGTCACAAACAGCTCAAACAATTAAATATGCCCCGTGGCTGTGGTAAAAAGGAAATATGCACATTGTAATGCCCCTCAACAATTAATTGTTAATTACTTGAAACAACATTTACAATGCCCGCCCACTCGGCGGTAGTTTGTGGTTGTGTGTGAGTGTGAGAAATTAATTAAAAAACTGCGTGCATAACCGAGCGCCTGCATTGCCAAACCAACTGCAATGCCAAATATTTGTAAATAAAAAACAAACAACAAAAAAAATCATAAAAATAAACATGAAAGGAAAACACATACAAATATATTTTCAGATTTTTTGCAATGGCCATGGGCGGGCATGGAAACCCACACAGAAGCAGAAGCCGAAGCGTTAAAAGCCCCCAGTTAATTGCCAGCAAATTTATGAACGTTTATGAAACCCCGCCAAAATAATAACTCAACTCAAAAAACGATGTTAGCAGGCCAGCCAGAACCAGTGGCAGTGCCAGCAGCGCTTTTTGCCAGCACTTGAAAGCACTTCCTGCTAAAACTCAATTGAAAACAAGGAAAAACCCCAATATATTCGATTGAATGTTGCGACTATTCGATATCCAGCAGAGGTATAGCTTAAAAAAATCCATTCACTCTAATAAAAATACTCGCTAAATATCATATTTATTGAGGGATCAAATATCTGCAAAATAAATAATTAAAGGGCATAGCCAAACAATTATTTGCACCACTTTTTTCGGGTATTTTTACGGGTTTTCGATTTTGAAAAATGTTGGCGCAGCGGCACTTTGATTTTCAGGGATTTTGCGAAACTATTTTCGATGTGGGGGAAGCTGGGGTGCGGCGAGGATAGCCCTCTGGAAATTTTTGGTGCGCATAAATTTTAACACCAATTAAATCGATAACTTTTTGTGCATGCAAGCGTCGCAAAATGCAGATTATGTATACGCCGCGTTGCGCCGCTTTGCATGGCTGCTAAAATCGGGCTAAATCGGGAAGGGAAGGGGAGACTGTGTGGCAACGGCTCTTCAGAATGTAATTAGTAAATATATGTAAATGGATTTTGACGCAATTTTCGCAGAATGGTAGAGGGAGAGTGCGCTTCTAGTGCTTCTAAATGGTAATTAATTCTAATTGGTTTCTTTTTTTTAAATGTGTCAATAAATTTGTGTGTGCTGCTGCTGTAACTCTACACGAATATCAATTATGCTTTTGGTCAATTGCATAATCCCCTGGTCATGAATCAAAACCATTGAGAAAATCCCCACCTGAAATGACACACACACCTGTGTGTGTGGGGAAGACACATGCGAGGTTATTGAATAAAAAAAAGGAACATAAATCAAGCCAGCAACTGTCTTTCGGTTATTAATATGCCCAAAAACCAACCAAAAGTATTCGCTATGATTTATGGCAATGGGAACTCGAGCGGGGATTAGCCAAAGGTGGAAGCTGATTACACACAGTCACACACACACACACACACACACTTCCCCCTCAGCTGCTATGTGCACCTACTTGTGGCAGATGAATTTTTCCTTGCGCTTTTGTAGCAAGTCAATTTGTACTGGGAATTCACGCAGTTTATGCCCCGACGCACAAATCATTTTCCATTGCAGCAGCGCCGCAGCCACGGAGCTAGCGCAGGGACTATGCATCTTAATGACCACCCCGCCAGGGGGTACATAGCTACATCTTGCCGCATAAATATGAACTAAGCTCCACACTTTGTTTGTGTGTGTGTGCGTGTTCCTGGGTGGGGCGTGTCCTTTTTACACGAGTCGCTCGCTGAATCGCTTGTGTGTTTAGCGCAAGCAATTGAGCAGCTGCACTAAGTTTGTTATCCGCTTTGTAAGACGAGACTTACCGTGTACCCTGTAAAATTAAAGTTAAACAGCGACACAAGTCTGGAGAGAGTGTAGGGAAAAGTCTAGATAGATTGTGACCCAAGGAGAAAGTGTCCCAAATGGAGAAATGTCCTGCACTTGATGCAATTTGCTCACAAAATCAAAGAAGTATCCGAGACCACTCATCTCTCACTACAAACAGCAATCAGTCAAATTCCATGTCCAGCTCTGCTGCACTCCTCACAAGACTGTTAATTCCCCACACAACCTGTTTGCTGATTAACCCAAATTCTCAACTCAAATGCCAACCAATTTTCGAGCACACTTCCCCTGATGGCGTCTATCTTTGAAATTGATCCCCTGCTGAGCATCTGAAAGTCGTTCAATATTTAGCCACTTGTTGTTTCGGGGGTTTTGCTGCTGCTGCTGCTGCTGGCTGCTGCTGTTGTCCGGTTTTTGGGGGCTTTGTTATTACGCCTTTCAGGCTCTGGCATTTGTCCGGGTGTCCTGGCTCGCTCTCTCTCTCTCTCTCTGTCTGTCTGCGTTTCGTTTGGTTTACGGATTCGCATTCGGATACGGATATGGGATTGAGATTCTGTTGCTGGTATGTTGGTTTCTAGTTGCTGCTTGCTGCTTGTGCGCACTGTTTTGGCTTGTTTATGATTGCAGCAAGCGGTTTGGCAGCAATTATTGCTAGAAGAAACGGCCAAAGAGAACCAGAGAGCGGGGGGAGGGGCAGTTGGAGCGGATATAATGCGCTCGGTTTTAGTGTCATTTGCCATGTTGTTGCGTTCTTTGTGTCGTTGTTCAGTGTGCAGTTGAGCATGAAATATGCCTGAAGTGTTTGCTGGGTGGCGGTGGGTCGGTGTGGACTGACCAAAATGTTGCACCACCCAGCTGTGGACTATACAGATTTCCCAAGGGGATTTCGAAAACTATGCACACCTTGGACTTAACCTTCTGCCATTTGTGAAATTTATGCTCCAATATCAACTCTTTCATTTAGTTAGTTAACCGCAAAGAGCAAGGATTGAGAGGGAGAGTGGGAGAGTGTGTCTTGGGGGTAGTGGTGGGGCGGCTGAGCATTCCGGCCACTGCAATGCAGCTATAAATTGTTACAAACTTTCAGCAATTAGGTAGAAATGTGCTGTACGAGTACAAATTCCCCTTGGGTGGGCCTCCTCGAAACCACAGGAAAGCAGGCCAACAGTAAAATAAATGCGCTTGCATGTTTGAGCCAAATAATAATAAAGAAAATCGTTTTTGTTGCTGTTGCTTGCCAATGCTAAATGAGGATACGGATACTCTGCCAGTCTCTGTCTTTGACTGAGCGAAGGCTGCAATGGCTGTACCTGGGGTGGTTTACGTGGGGTATATTGGCTTTTTAGAAACGATGGTAACAGCCAGAGGTAAGCTTTAAAAATACATGAATCACTCAGCATTATATAAAACACAAATAAACATAGTAAACCCTACAGAATACCAAAATAAAAATGTTAAAAAATAAACAACAAATCACAAGATCACGAAAAAAACAAACCATAATATAATTATGAATTATAAACGCATTTCAATGGCAAGTAATTACATAAATTACTGATGAAATAAAAGCAGAGAAGCCCAGAGAAAACAGCAGGGAATACGCTGAAAGTCATAGAAATCAAATGCAGAAAAAAGTAGGAAATTAGTACCTAGCATTGTGGGCGAGTGGGCGACAAAGACATAACATAATGAAAGCGGAATATTCCAGGAATGGTATGGGCAGGGGGCAGGGCAGCTATAAATACAAATGACAATAAATTGTCATTTTGACCATAATAAATATAAATTAAATAAATTCAATGAAACAAAAACCAGCAGCAGCAGTCAGATTCATCCACCCAATGGAATGCATGAGCCGGAAAAAATAAAAACGACAGAGGGAGAGACATAGAGAGAGAAACAAGAGACAGAAAACAAACAAAAACTGCACCAAAAGGGAAAGTCAACAATTGTCATTGTCAACCGCTGGCTGCCAATAAATTGCATTATTAGAGTACACTGTGGGAATCAGAAATCCAATTTGTAGTCAAGCGAATTCCAGATTCAACGAATAATCTGCTTTTCTTGCGGTGTAAATGCTGAAGCATGTGTGTGTGTGTGTGCGAAAGTTGCAGAGGGATAAGAGTGGTAGTGAGGAATGTGACTGCGGGTGCAGAAAACTATTTGTAATGCAATCAGCAATGTTGAGTGAGCGGGGAATGGTGTCCCACTGTCCCACCCATCTCTCGCTCACTTCTAACCCTCGCAGCCTCTAGATCGCCCTCTGCTGACATGCGTGTTTGTTACAGCAATTGTCAACATAAATAAAATTAAATTAATGGAGTAGGGAAACTCTCTCTCACACAGACAGACTCACGCATGTATGTACAATACACATGCATGCATAGGGACTGTGTCTGGCTGTCAGAGTGGCTGTCAAAGTGACCATTTCATTTAATACACAAAACACACTGGCACATTCGGCTTTTGTGCATGTGTCCTTTGTGTGTGTGTGTGTGTTTTTTGTTTTTGTGCCCTCCCCGACAAGTGGAAATTAAACACGCACCCCGAACACACACACACGCACGCAGCCACTGACAATTGGCATTTCCATTTTGGCTGATCATTGGCAAAAGCAAAACGCACCCACACACACACACGCAAATCCATACTATACCCTGGGGACGCCATTTTGGCTTGGCTTTCCTGCCTGTCGTCTAACAAAGTTTTTTCCTTTGCTCGTCTTTTCTTTTTCTTTGTTTTTCTGGCCTTCAATATGCTCACAATTCGTCGCTTGTGGTTTTCCCCTTTTTTCTGGTCCACTTTCTTTGCTTGGTTCTCCTGTGCGTCTTTCTGCTCCTTTATTTTGTGATGCTCTTTTGTCCGAAAGATAAACGTTCGCTCTGGTTTTTGCTGGTGTTTGAAAGGTGGCAAAATGTATAGTTTACACTGAGCGAAATTATATGGGGGGAAATATTTTTAGGGTTTTAGGAAGAGAGAGAGAGTTAGATTACATATTATACTAAACATTTCATATTCATCCTAAAAGTATTCCTTGGACCCGATTAATCAATGAAAACATTTAAGTTAATGAAAGTTGAAAAAAGCTCTTTAACTTTTAGCTCTTAATATATTTGTTCATATGCTAAAAGGCTTCGGCCAAATCCCAATGCAAATCAAAAATATTTTCTACTTCAAACGCATTAATTTTCTCGAGTGCACAGCAAAACCGAACAGTTTTCCCAAGGCTTTCACTGCTTTTCTGCCCAGTCCTTTGTCTATTTTTCTCCCCTTATAAGCACACACACACATACCTAGACACACATAGAGAGAAACATAGAGATAGAAATACAAATGGCCTTGACATTTCTTATGCTTATCGCTGTCAGTGCAGGCGTTGAAATTGTAATTTGTGTAATCTCAGGTGGACCAGGCAACCAGAGGCGCCACAGAGAAAAATAGAGAGAGAAAGGGAGATTCCCAGAAAGCAGAAAGCTACTAACAAAGAAATAAAGGTGTTGGTGTCGACCTAGTCGTGAGGGTCGTGGAGTGCGTATGACTCCATTTGTGGGAGAGACAGAGATAGAGAGAGAGAGAGAGAGAGAGAGGAAAACCACTTAAACCGCTTGACAAACTGGCGACAGTCTCGGGTTCCTTGCCCCACCCACTAATTAACAGCAGCACATAATGCTAATCCAATGAGGGAGCACCGCCTGAGGGAAGAGGGTGGAAAAACCTGACATTTATATTAAAATTAATTAATTTATTTGTTTTCATATTATATAAATTACATTTAGAGCTTTTGCACTGCTTAAATCATACGCAAGAATCATTTTTCGTGTTGTTTTTTGTTTGAACTAATTAGATTGTTGTGTATTTGTGTGGGTGTATCTGAGTGTAGGATGCTGCGTGGATGGGCTGGGCGGATTTACATGTGACGGGCATTGCCAAAGCCGCCATGGCCGGACTGGGTGGCGCCCTTGTTGAAGCCCATCTGCAGATTAAGCTCACCCTCGTGGGCACGCAGCTGCTCCTCGGTGAAGACGCGCTCGTTCTTGTCCGACATCTTGGGGCCCAGAGTGGGGCCTGTGAACTCGGGATGCTTTTGTGTCTATCCAAAAAAAATACAAACAAGTTTGAAATGAGTCTTCAAATATCTTACAAATCCAAAACTCACAATGCGTCCCAGAGCGTAGAGGGAGAGGGTGACTTGTGGAATATTGCGACGCTCGAAAAGATCGGCTGTCTGGAAGATTTCCTCCTCGGGCACTCCGTACTTCTTGACGGCCGCCTGGAAGCGCTGAATGTTCTCCATCAGCTGGAAGTTGGTGCCCCGCTCTTGGATCTTCTTCACGGAGCCGGGCGCCAGCTTATTGGCCAGCTTGCACAGCCAGATGCCGTCCTTAAGGATGTCCTCATACTGTCCACTGGGCACCTTCTCACCGAGCACGGCAAATACCCAATTGAGGACTTCCTGTTCTTGTTCCTTGTTGCGTGGCTACAAAACAGACAGACAGAGACAGAGAAAGTCTTGTAAGTGTTTTGGCAATTGAAACATGAGAACAGCGTCCAAGGGCCAAGCCAAATCATGGGGGAGAAACGACAGAAATTGTCTCTAAAAATAAATAGGGCCAAATCCGCAGCACAGATTGCCCTCAAGTTCAAAGGTCAGTGGCTGTGTGTCAGTGCCGTGTCTGTGCCTGTGCCTGTGCCTGCGTTCGTGTGTTTCCATTTGGAAAATACCCAAATCAAAGCAGACTACGACAACAGCAAGAGACAGTGTCAAAGCCAGAGACAGAGTCAGAGTCAGCACAGAGAAATAGATTCATTTTCCAATTAATTAATTTTGATTCCAGAACTCGCCACCGCAGCCGAGTGGACAATTTAACAGGACGACAGTTGACAGCGAAAGCCACTAACTGTTTTATTGAAATTTACGCAGAAAAACACAATACATATTTCTGCGCCCTGGGTGGAGTTCAGTCAACCCCGAAAAAAAATACTGAATGATTCGTGGAAAAGAGACTCCAAACGGGGAACGCTTCCCCACTGTCAGGTCTCTCCTCAACATGAATCTAATTGACCTCCGGAACAAGTTTTGCTAATTAAAAACAATGCTAAAGCGTACCCATACAATATTTATGCAGTGTGCAATGCGGCGTATACGCAACAATTACCCCTGAAAACAGAACTATTTTCGTAATTGAAATCTGATGCTTATACACACCACATAGCGCACACACACATCTCACATCGCACACACCCAATTCACTCATTAATATTTCGCACATTTGTGTGTTCAAGTTTCCAATTTGTATGCGATTGTGTGTGTGTGTGCCTTGTGCCGGGGCCAATTGTGGCTTTCTGTTTGCACATTTTCGCGTTAAGGCCTGTATCATTTGATTTGTGGCTAGGCGCATTCGAATATCGAATCGAATAATATTTTTTGGATATGAAAACTGCGCCCACAAAAACCAAAATGTCCGCAAAATGTCAAATTGCATACAAAGTGCAAACATTAAAAAATAATAATAAATTTAACAATTTAATTTGAAACGCTCTTGTTGGTATTTGCTGGTGTTAAGGGTAAAAGTAGGAGTAGAAGAAAATGTAGGGGATATTGGGCTTATTGGATGGGTTATCTTTCTTTTACTACTCTTCTTCCATAGATGTTATCCTTTAGTTACAAAACTCATTCTCAGTAAGTTCTCCTGTTGTGGTTGGAATTATTTGTACCATAATTTTGTGTGCTCTTTATTGATTTTATTGCTGGTTATTGTTGGCGTGCAACACAACACTCTGTTGCATTCACGCACATTCATATTTCCAGCAGTGAAATTATTTATTTATTTAAAAATACACACGTGCATATGTATGTATAATATATGTGCGTATTGATGGGTTAAAATTGAAGCTTGAATCTGCCAACGAGGCTGGGTATCGGGTATCCTGCCACGGGCAACGGGCGCGCGGTATCAGGCAGCACGCTTTAATGGCAACCAATGAACCGAGGGGATTTTAATGAATTGTACGTCAATTTGCATTTGCAATTGCTTCGATTCCAATTCGATTTCGACTCGCACTTTTTCCCGACTCTCTTTTTTTATTTTTTTTATATTTTTATTTTTGTTTGGTTTTTTAATTGAATGTACAAACAATTCGTGGAGCTCGTTGTGGAGTGTTGTTGTTGATCTGCTGATAGAATTGCATTTCATTTTTGGTTCTTGGCATTCCCTTCTCGCTTTTCCTCTCTGTTTTTCTCATTATTAATTGGTTTATCTGGTTGCCCGCTTGACAGTCGTCGTCGGTTTTCTCTTTCGCTGTTTGCCATATATTAAAAAATCATTTTGGTAGGTGATGAACGGCTAAGTGATATCGATTGTGGTCAGTAGAGAGGTTCCACAACACCAACGGCAAGGCCTGACATGCTGTATCTTTGAGGTTGAACACTGGGGAATAATTTGCAGGCTGAAGCTCTTTAATAATTTAAAGTTATCTTGTTTTTATTTTGTATTCCCCTGCAAGGAAGTGGAATGTGTAATTCATTTTATCAGAATATTTCCAGTCATAATTTGTGTTTGTTGTGTTGTGTTTTTGTGGCCTGACCTTCAAATAACCCTCAACTTTGTTTCATTTTGAATGGCGCCCTCTTTTTTTTTGTGTTAGTTTATTTTTCCTTTTTCCGGACTGCTGGGTGGCTGGCTGGCTGGCATAAATATACAAAATTTTCATTTGTACATAAAGATAAACGCTCATTTTTGCTGCTGCTGTTATTTCAATTTGTCATTTGGACGGCTGCCAATTGCTGCGGAAAAGCAAATGAAATGAAACAAATTCTGCCTGACAATAAGTTCGTTTCTTTTTTTTTTTGTTGGCTGTGTTTGTTTTGTTTTGTTGTGTATCAAAAGTATAGGTACTTTTTGTACAGTCCAGTCCCCGCCGCGTGTCCTTGAGAGGATTGTAAAAACCGTGAACTAAGCACACGCGAAATTGCATTAAAGTTTCTGTTCATTTTCCTTTGGGTTTTCTTCGCTCTGTGTTTATGTTTATTGCCTTTTGTTTTGTTGCCAAGAATATTGCGGGCAGACGCCGACGCGCATCAACAAATTATTTTGGGGGTTCATTTTGGCTCAACAGATTGTCGTATAAACAGTGGAAATTGTTGCTAAAAATGTTCCCATAAAATGTGGAAAGGGTGTGAAGTCATCGTTGCATTTTCTATTATAGTTTACTTAGTATTAAACATTCTGACCACTTTTAGAATTTGGGACTTGCAAGTATTCCCAAATATGGTTTAAAGTATTCTGTGTTCCTGAAAAATGCCACAAATCAGAGCTAGCAAATGTAAAATCGTTAATTAAAATATGTCACACCAAAAAATGTAGATTTACTTATAAATATATAATAAAGCATATGGTATTTATTTATGGAAGCATTTTTACCGGCATTCCCATAGGTCATGCAGAGTATTTATTGCATGTTAATTTTTGTGCACAAATTGAAAAGTTTTTTCTGTTGCAACACGTGTCATCAAATCATCAGGCATTAAATATATGAAAACCCCTAGAAATATATTAAGCCTTCAAAGGCCTAGCCAAGAGTTTTTCATGCAACAGTGATATGACATTCCCGAATGGGTCTATAATTCAGATTATAATTCGCTTCAATTAAGCGAATAGTTCTTTCTGTACGTTTGCCTCATTATTGAGAGACAACTGTCAACAGGGAACGCGGACATTTTTGCAAATTAATTATGCATCGAAAGTGCCAAAGGGAACGGTAAAAAGTGCTAAATAATTTATGCATCAAAAGAGTAAAAATATTGTATAAAATATTTAAGCCCTGCCGCAGGTGGACAGACTGACTCCCCGAGTGACTGACAGAGTGCAATGCAACCAAAATGCAGGCCACGGTCTGGGCACTGGTTCTGGGTCTGGGTCGACCCATCGATCCGTGGACCCAAAATGTATGGCTGGTTAACTGGGCGAGTCCAGAGGGAAGCAGCCCCCGACCACGGCCCTTGGGGCAAAGTGTCAACAAAGTGCTTTTTTTATTTTAATTTTCCAAAAAGAGAGTGAGATATGGAAACGACAGAAATACTCGTCCGAGCGATAAATGAGAATGAATTATGAGCTGACAGCTGACTCGTGGGCGGAAAATACTTTTGCTAGTAGATTCCAACACACAAATAATGGATTTGTATAAGTAAAGCAGTCGAGAGGTAGTGGCATCAAAGGATCTGTATTTTAAGTAGTGTAAAAAGTCATAGGAGCAGTGTAACCAGTCTTAGAAGCACTGAAATTCGTCTTGGAAGCACTGTGGTCGGTCTTTCACTCTCGTATGAGACATATGAGAATGATTTATCATATGGCAGCTGCCTTAAAGAGTGGGCAGAGTAGACAATACTTCTGCCAGAAAATTCTATGGCCCTCAACTGACTAGTATTCAAGAGTATATCCACATAATATTTGTGTCTGCGCGATTATTAATTGACTATTTAAATATTTAATCATTTTAAGGATAAATTTTAATTAAATCGGCACACGTTGTTTGCAATTAAATATTTTATGTGTTTTAATTGCTGATTTAATTATAAACACATATACATACATACATACACACATATGTACATGCATAGGTACATATGTATGTACATGTATGTACATATGTACTTATGTATACATTGATGATTACTGAATGTATTTATATTCCATTGATTGTTCCAAGTTTGAATGTATGTACATGTTTTATTTATTTATTTATTTTTTTAATAAGCCGCTTCGCATTAACTGTATATTCAGACATTTTTTGCACTCTTTTTTAATTTAATTTGTTTGTTTCCTCATTTCATTCCGATTTATGTGCTGATATCAGTCTTTGTGTTTCTGTGTTTCTGGTGTTCGAATTAATTGATTCGAGTATATATTCATCAGTACGTGACTTTCGGACTATTTTGACCATTTATAAATCTGTCAGATTCGTGCTGTTCTTAAATTTGTTTTTCAAAAGGAAATATTCCTCTCTAAAGAGGAAAATGTAGAGAGTTTTAAAAGTAAGTTTTAGTCTTAGAGAGAGACTAAATTTTTCTGTCATTTATAACTTTCCCACAATCAAACAATTAGTTCTATTGAAAGTCTCTCTCCGTGCCTTGTCTTAGAGCTTCTGATAATCCGACGGGATATTTGGATTTATTTAGGTATATTTAACACAGGCTTAAGACAATAGATCCTATTTCCATTTCCATACAGGACACTTGAATAACTTGCTATTTTCTCTTCGTATAACTTACAGCCATTGTGTTATTTTATTTATTTAGGAAATGCGAAGGAACTGTGTAATGTGTGTGGCGCGTTTGAAACACAATTTTCAACTGACGCAAGTTGTTCGAAACAGTTTTCCATTTAGGCTAAGCGAAAAGATAATTTACGAAAATGCCGAAAATGTTTTTGGGTTAAACTAATGCCGTAGCCACGAATAGATATAGATTTCGGCCGATGCCAAAATCGCCCAAAATAAAGCCAATATGTGGGAGGCAGCCAAAGGGGCCGGATGGAGCAGGGGAAAACAAATTTAGATGCCAGCAGCGGAAGCTCTTGGTGACGTCACTGTGGGGAGACGTCGACAGAAGTGTGCCTTGTGCCAGTCGATTCCCTTTCGCTTTCCTCATGGCTGTTGCCAGTAGAACAATTTCTAGCAATTTGCCAGCAATTATGTTGAGACAAGAGATCATGTTGGTTCCTCAAAGTATCTCAAAGATACAAATGTATATATGTACATACAGTGGCGGAAAAAATAATAGAAACGACATTTTTTTTCGATCTTTTCAAAATGTTGTTCAGGGAACATTTTTTTTTTTTAAGTTTCATAATTTTTATTGATAGCCTGCATAACAATGTTTCAAAATGTAACAAAAAAATAATTTTAAAAAAACTCGATATACCAGAAATTAATTTTCATAGTTTTTAGGCCCGGAAAAAATAATAGAAACAAAGTCTAATCTTTTCATAACTTTTTTTAAAAATGTTTAAATTGAAATATATTGAAAACAATTCATAAACTAACGGCAAAAGAAGATATAAAATAACTTTTCCCGTTGATCCGGTTGTGTTTGTTGTTGTTAGAGCTTCAGAATGGCTCGCGGAGGACATTGTACGGATTTAGAAAGAAAAAATATCCTTACACCAGGATATGAAGGTCACACAACGTCAGATAGTGTTACTATTCTAAAATGGGTTTAATAAAAGCTTTTTCGACGATTAAGGACAAAAAATAAAGAAACACACGCGGAAGAATGCACGCAACATCGGCTTGGTTCGACACACCACCTTGTTCAAAAATCAAAAAAAAATTCTTTCTCTCTTCGGAAAATTTGAAAAACGATCTCAATGCATCGGTTAGTAGTCGTACTATATGACATAGGTTGATTTAGGTCGATAAAAAATTACACAAAGCTAAAGTAGATGTATATACTTACGAAAATGATATTCAGATAGGTACACAATGCCCCAAGGTGCATTTCTTTCGAATGGTCAAAAAAAAAGTGCTGTAGGCAAATGAAACTAAAGTCAATTTGCTAAGATTTGTTAGGAAATCTCATATTAGGCACCTTAATACAACTTCCCACGACCAAATGTACCCAGGACGAAATAAATGCACCTTGGGGCATTGTGTACCTATCTGAATATCATTTTCGTAAGTATATACATCTACTTTAGCTTTGTGTAATTTTTTATCGACCTAAATCAACCTATGTCATATAGTACGACTACTAACCGATGCATTGAGATCGTTTTTCAAATTTTCCGAAGAGAGAAAGAATTTTTTTTTGATTTTTGAACAAGGTGGTGTGTCGAACCAAGCCGATGTTGCGTGCATTCTTCCGCGTGTGTTTCTTTATTTTTTGTCCTTAATCGTCGAAAAAGCTTTTATTAAACCCATTTTAGAATAGTAACACTATCTGACGTTGTGTGACCTTCATATCCTGGTGTAAGGATATTTTTTCTTTCTAAATCCGTACAATGTCCTCCGCGAGCCATTCTGAAGCTCTAACAACAACAAACACAACCGGATCAACGGGAAAAGTTATTTTATATCTTCTTTTGCCGTTAGTTTATGAATTGTTTTCAATATATTTCAATTTAAACAGTTTTAAAAAAAGTTATGAAAAGATTAGACTGCGTTTCTATTATTTTTTCCAAGACAAAAGCGTGGTCTTCATACAAATCAGGATACACTGCTTAAAAAACTTATGAAAGGAGCCCTAAAGAGGGTCCTATATAAAGCCCTAATATCCTGCAACAAAGCACACTTGCTTTGATGTAAACAACTTTCACCAAAAACAAAATATTTGGATTCAAGTGTGAATCGCCTGTCGTTTCTATTATTTTTTCCGCCACTGTATATATGAACGAGTACTTGTCTCTGTGGTTGCGGGGAGGGGTGTTGTAGATTCCTTGAATATTTTGCCTCTAATTGCAATTGCTGGCTAATTAATTCGCATACATCATTTGCCACTTGCCGACAGTTTTAGAAATTGCTCATGCGTTTGACAAATTGTTTTTCCACTCTACACATTTCCATCTGCACATTTCATTTTCATGAGCATTTTCCATACGAAGGTCGCCTAGAGAAAACTCATATTTCTAATTTTTGATTTTTGGAAACTTTTGGATGGCAAACAACTTTTTGCAGCACAAACAATTTGGCTAAGAGCAAACGCACCACAACAAAAGCCCTCTGGAACTTTTGTTTCTTTCTTTTGTTGCAGATAAAATTTAATTAAATTGCCTTCGACTGGGGGCATTTATTTATTTGGTCTAGGGGCCAAGTTCAAGTTTAAGTTTCCATTCAAAATAAACATAAACCACAATGGCACGGTTGCCTGAATGCCTGCATGGTGGGAGGCCATACAAACATTTCGTTTCACACCTGAAGTTTATAAATTCAGCCAGACATTTCAGTCTGACAGTTGTCTGTTTACTCAGTTGTTCAATGTGGTGGGCATCCTATAGATATGTACATTGTATGATTATTAAATTATTTTTAAATGATGCAGAATTAATTTTATGGCATGAATCAAATCAAAATCTTTGTATCTTTTGCGTCGTTAGACACTCGTCAACCTTGTGGTCAAATAAAATATTTACGCTTCATTTATGAAAAAAAACGCTCAATGAAATCTTTTCAAACAAACTAAATGAATAATTTTCGAAATGTATTTATTTTTCCAAACAAAACTCGTAGAAATGAAAATCGAAATTTATGGTTAAATGAACTTCACCGTGAACCCCGCGACTCGTCTCGTTCCGTGTGTGTCGAATGAAAAGTGTGAAACGAAAACAGAATAATCCACGCACACACACACCCACCACACACACCTACACACGTACTACGTGAGTTGGAAAAACAGCTGCCAAGGCTGCAATCAAAATTAATTGAGCAAGTCACGAGTGTGCGTGTGTATCTGTATCTCTAGCTGTATCTGTGTCTATGTCAAAGTGAAGGCGTTGGCGTGGGCGGTTTGTCCTACAAAAAAGTGGCCGAACGAACATTTGCTGCCAAGATATCTGGCAATCGAAATCATTTTCTGTGTAAAAAGTATCAGATTTATGAGAACATGACTAACGGCAAACGAGATGGGGACAGGGAACGCATTAGAACGCGGCAATGAACGAATATTGTGTGCTCTTTAGGGAATATTTGTATATAATATTCATGAACACTCCCATGACAAATATTTTCGATCAGGGCCTCCCATAGAGCATCAATGCCAAGGCGCTTGTATCTTTTTATCGTGCCCAAAACAATGGACCAACTGTTGCGCATAAATAAGCAAAGGGAAAATGTGCTTTAAAGAATAATGGAAAAGGCAGAAACGGAACGGAAGCAGAAAACATAAGGCAGAGGCCTAAGCAGCTTTTGGTCTTGTCTTCTCCCTCCCTCCGTCCCCTTTTTCACCAATGGAAAACACTTGTCGATGATTATGTTCAAGGCAAACCGCACACAAAACACACAGACACAAAAATCGAGGTCAATTGTTTGTATCTGGATACATCCAGCAATTTGTATCTTCCGCTGCCCCCACACAAAAAAAAGTGTATCCCAAAGATTGGATTTCGCCCCCACTGCAGCACTCCCACTACCACCCCCACCCTCATTCGTTGTGGCAGCCACTTAACTGTGCTAATTAATTCTTTGTGCTTGATTTGGCCCAGAATTTCTTTTATTTATTTTCCTAGAAACGGAATACTCACTGAATCCTACAGTGATTTTTGTCTCTCCTTCATTGATTTTTCTTTCCCTTTGATTAAAGCCTGATGCTAAATTTTATATAATATATTTTTGTTAAATTGCTTTATACAATTTTAAATTAAATTAGGGCACAATTAGGGCAAAAAGTGAAGTAATTTAATGAAATTGATTGCAGCCGGTGCCCTTTGTGCACACTTGGACACACACTGAAAACAATTTAACGCTAATTAGAAGCAAACACTGAATGGCTGTATGGCAGAAGCAATTAATTATGCATGCTGATTATTGATAACACAAAAAACCCAACAACAACTTTATGTAATGAAAGAACAAACTGAAATATAGTACATGCTTTATTCTTCTGCCAGACCAAAAACCAAAGAGAAATGGCAGAGGTTTTCCCCAACGAATGGCCGAGCTCAGCGTAATTTCCCCAGTCTGAACTGTGTGTGTGTGTGTGTGTATCTGTATCTTTATCTCTGAACATGGTCGTAAATGAATTTCGTATGCAAAATAAGTGAAATGTACATTTGATTTAGGCAGCTCTCGACTTTTGGGGGACCTTCCATGCAACATTTAACATTCAACCAAAAAGATTGCTGTTTACAAGGAGTCAACAGACGATATAAAAACGATTCTTTCTGGATGTGGGCATTAAAAGATTGAAGTTATCCGAGAGAAAGAGACTTATGACGTAAATGAATTTCACTCGGTTTCCAAGACTGTAAATTACAGAGCTATCTGCTTGGCTCTGTTTCCATTTCTATTGTAGGATGAATGACCTCCCCCCAACCATTTTCCCCTATTTTTTTTCCAACCACTAGATGTGCTCCTCGTTGGCCATGCAGTTGGCTGAATTTATCTTTTGCTAAGCAAACAATTTTCAATTTAAATAATTATTCTTTCCTGCATACTATCTTGAAAAACACTTTTACCATCGACCATGTGTGGCTCGCTCTTCTGCCCTTACGAATACGAATAGTTGAATAGTTATTATATGGCATAAAAGAGAAAATATATATGTAAGGCAGAGAGAGAGAACTTGCAAAAATATTCCAGCCTGCGGGGGGCATTAAAAGGCAACAAGCAAACAATTTGCGATATAAACTCATAAAAATCCCCCCAAAAAATATACACAGAAAAAATGTCGGGGCAGTTTATTTGTTTCTCTATCTATGGCATATTTTACCTCAGGCTTTTTTTGCTAATAAGCCCACTGCCACTACCACTTGTACTTCCACTTCCACTGCCATTTTCATGCCCATTTCCATTCGCATCCGATCTGTGCCCTCGATTTGAATTGTAGATTCTGCTCACATTTTTTCTTTGGGGTGTTTGTGCTGCAACGTGTGCAGCGTGTAAACAGCAACTATGACTCTGCCTCTGTTTCTGTTTCTCGATATCAGTTTTTGCTATTAGTAAACATTTTGTATTTCTCTATTTTTCCAACAAAATTTGCCACTCATTTCCGTTGCGTACAATGGGGGCTTTGTGTGTGGGATCTTCTTCAGTTTTTCCCTGTTATTTTTTTGCTGGCACAAATTTAATGACAGCTGTGGCATATGTTGCGCCTCCGCTAGGAGCTCATTGAATGCCTCAATATACACCGATGCGAATATGTACAATATCAACTCGATTATGTGTGGCTGTGGGTGTCTGAGAAGCTCTTTTTTTGTGTTTCTTTTTTATTTTTTCGTGCATATTTGATGTGTAGCTAATTTTTGTTTTGCTTATTCTTTTTTTGATGATTTGTTGCCTGGATTCTTCGACATTTATTGGCTTGGAGCTGTCTGCAGTATACTTTGAAGCTTTTGTTTTATTTATAATGAAAGTTGTGTGGGGTTAAATTTATGGCAGTTTCCCTTTAAAATGTGCTCTCGTGTGCTCATGCAATTTAATTTTGCATAAAATATAGCGGCCCATCAACAACGAGAATCTTTGGCTTGAGTTTGTGTACAAATATTTGGGGATGGAAGCAAATCGAAAAGAAGGAAGCAACACACCCGCACACAGATGGTAATGTCTAGGAATGTGTGTAAGCTGGTTTGTTTGTATATGTATTGTAAATGCAAATGAAAATTCTCTTGTCTCCATCGCATGGAAGTGCATTAAAACATGCATGAGCCATGGAGCTGCTGCTGCTGCTCCTCCATCTTCCAGTTTGTGTGTGGCTGTGTGTATATCTTTGTAATCACTTTATTTTGCATATGTGAACTGAGAGCTAAGTGTATAAGCGATGCAGCTGTCTGCGTGTGTGTGTGTGTAAATAAATTGCAAAAATATTTTAAAGGTTGTCTGCCACAACCACGTCGCTCTACCTAGAGGCTGTCAGTAAATGAAATAAAACTAAAGGAGAACTACGCAGGGACAGGGAGCAGTAGCGCAGCGAAGCATCTAGGACAAGACGTCGAGCATAAACTTGCTCAAGGATTTGTAAAATTTATCGTAGACATCATTATGCGACAATTTCTCTAGCTTACACCCACGCCTCAGCTTCAGCTACAGCTTCGGCGTCAGCTAGAGAGAGCTGTGGCAACAGCAGCTGCAACATGCAACATGCAGCTGAGGCCAGTAGCTGCAAGCTCATGTGTTCGTACTGGCATTTTTGCATTTCACGTTTTACATTGGCAAAATCGTTTTTAAAATGCAAAAAAAGAGCTAACAAAAATATTGCATAAGGAAAACCCAACTAAATTATTCAAAACATAAGCAAGCGATGTGATGTATGATAAGGGGTGCCAGGGGGAGGAACTAACGAAATTGCTGCACGGTGTAAGGTGGGGTAGATGAGTATGCACGAGTAGAGTGTCTCTGCCAGATTGCATTATTTTTCCTAATTGATTTTGTAGGATTAACTTAAAATGGAAGTACATACTGCTTGAACTGTTTGAATTCTAGATAAACTGCTTGCACGTCTTTCCTACCACTTAAACTGCTTGCACGTTGTTCATCCCAGGTAAACTGCTTGCACTTGTTCATCCCAGGTAAACTGCTTTCACAGCTTCATCATCTACAACTAAAACGTTGCCTACTTTCAGGCTGCCGCGACTAATTTAGTTGAGAAACGTTTTTTTAGGAGGAAAACAATTTGGTAGATAATTTGAGAACATATCAATAAAGAACTCAGACCAATTCAAATGCGAGGGCAGAGCATCATACCAGATACCAGATACCAGAGCATAAAACCCATTAAACAAATAAACTTTCGTTGAGCGAATGCGGATGGCAGACAAACCGCACAACATTATCCTCGGAGATGCCTCCAGTTTCGGTTGGATCCCTACTCATGCCCATGACAGCCATAAAAACGTGCAAAATGAATCATTATAAATAACAATAAACGAGACGTAAGCCATATTTTAGGCATAATAGCTAATAAAACACACACCAAAGTGGCCAAAAGGCAGCCGGACAGGCCAGCCCAGCCGGTAGACCGTCAGCCGGCATACCATCGCTACCATACCATGAGGCAGCTGGCAACTGGCAACGAAAATGCCCCAAAATCATGCAAGCCTAACAGAAGCGACGTGTCCATGTCCGACTACATTTAAAATGATAAAGGAATGCCAGAAACAACAAACCAACGGAAAAGTAGAGGGAAATAAATATAAAAAAGGTTGCTGCGATGTGCTTCAACAATAAAAGGCAGCGCAGCGCCGGAGTCCCGAAGTCCGAATGGAAAACAAAACCAGACAGGACTCAAACTTGTGGAATGGGAAAGAAGATGAGAGAGAAAGAGAGACAGGCCAGGACTGCTTTTCGTGCCCATTCAGGCGTTGAATGCTGCACCTTTCACCTTCGACATGGTCCATGGGTTCACAGATAGAAAAGGGAGAGACATCCCGGAGAGGAGAGACAGAGACTGACAGAGAGAAAGAGAGCAATCGAGAGTGCTCGGTCAGCGGCTGTTGCTCGTATATTTCACGCTCGAACGTCTTTGGGGTCACACAAATCCGATTTACATGCAAATAAATAAAATTCATGTCGAACTTCGAGTTGCAGACAATAAATTTTTGAGTGCGCTTCAGTTCGCCCCAGCAAAAGGCATAAAAGGGAGTCGCAGCGGTAACCGGAATGGAGTCCAGAAACCGCCTGAGCATCGCTTTGCTTCCTTTTTTTTTGGGTATCTTACTAGCCCCCACAGATCCTCATCCTTTGGCTTTTCTTTTGTGCGGGGACTTACGCGCTGTGAAATTGTATTTATAATGAATCCAAAGTGATGTTGCGTTTTTCCACTTCTCTGATTCACATTTCATTCGAAGAAAAATTCCATTAGCCATCTTCAATTGTTGGTTAAACGTTTGGCAAGCAATTCTCTGGTTAAGTTCTGGCAGGCTCTCTGGCAGTGCTCTAGTTAAATTACATCTCTGGTGCCTGCAATTTCAATAAACTCATCAAATTCCTCTTGGGCGGGACTAAATTGGTTGAGCTTAATTTCATGGTAATAAAAAGAATCAGCAGCACAGTCTCACCAGATGCAATAAAATCATACCAAAATGTCACTACAACTACGACGAGTAATCATAAAAGCAAATAACGAGACATCATAACAGGTATGATGGCGTATTGATACCCTAGGAAATGTTTAGTGAAGAAGCGGCTATACTATAAGAGAATGTAATAGCTTGAGAAATTTTAGGAATTTTTCATTATCATGGGTTTTCCAATGGGAGAAATCCTTTAAAATGTACCACAGATAATGAAAGAACTTTCCTTCATTAGCAGTTACAAAAAAAAACAAGGATAAAGCTGCCAGTAGCTGACAGCGTACATCACCAGTAATGGTTCGTTGGATTTATGCCTTCACTTTATTCCATAAACATTGGTAGAACTCCTAAATTAATTCCTTTCGTTACCCTTTACAGAGCACCACAAAGTCGTTGCCTGAGAGCAAAAAGTAACGTTCCACACTTTGTGCTTGTTTTATTATTTTAAAACCTTCCGAGGAGTCACTGGGAGCGGCCAAGGAGATGGAAATTTCTCCGCTGTCAGCTGTCTCTCTCGTTACTGCTCTTGCCATAGGTAAAGTTTCTGCTCTCTCTCTTTTCTCTTTTGCTGTGATGAGAATGTAAATTACCCGGAAAATGCGACATATATAGGGTTTACGGGCAGCAACAGCATCGCATCAGCATCAGCATCTCGGCAAGGACAACTAGCAAGGCCAGAGGCAGGAGCTGGCGCAGGAGCAGTGGCAGAATATGGGGGGTGGTGCTGCCCAATATTGGGGCGTAGCTGCGTTGCCACAAATGGCTCCCGCTGTCAACTAAAGTGTAAAAAAATAGCAAGTTGAAAGCGTTGAGAGCAGCGGAAGGACGGACTGAGATGCAAGATGGAGCAGCTGCCAGAGGAAAGGAAGGAAGAACGTTGAATGGTGAATGGTGAACGTAGGTCGAGGTCTTGCTCCTGATGGCAGACAACAATGTAACATAATGGCGGTAACATTGAGTGCCTACATAAGTCCTTTTAATTTGAATATTTTACGGTAGGAACTTAGGTGTCTTCACCGCCACCCCCAGACCCCTGTTCTTACTGCCACAGCATGCTGCTCTTTCCTGCAACCTGTGAATGTGGGTTGCTGTCTTTGTGTGTCTCTCTGTGTGTGATTTAAGACGCCATTCAGGAAAACTTGTCGACTGAATTGTGCCTAAAATGTTGATGCCACAAGAAGAGGAACAAACGAGGTACATGGCACGCAGGGCAGAAAAAAAATCCCCGAGCACGTGTTGTAATTGTCGAGTGTCAACGCGATGCGACGCGACCCAGCCGGAAAGCCGTAGCCGTAGCCGTAGACGGAGACGGAGATGCGTGTACGTGTGTCACCCATCAACCGGAAGCGGAAATGGCAACAATGTGCGTTCCGTTTGCTTGTCGCCTGCCAAAATGAAAAATTAAAGTTATCGCCATGTCATTAATGGCCACGGTATCTCTAAGCAACTTTTATCACTCTGCCAGCACATAACCCCCGTGACCTCTGTCTAGGCTGGTGCCTGATCTTAACATATCCCCATGGGGGAGACTGTTGCGTGACACGCACTGCTTGCTGGCTGTGAACCAAAATATCTTATGCAACTCTCATATATAACTATATGGCACCTGAGCCTCTGCTGCCTGTGCAAGTTGCTCAACAATTGAGCTTTGACTTTGGGTTCTGGGCTCCGTTAGTTTGCCCATTCATTGCCATGGCAATGGGATTCGTTTGTTCTGTTTCTAGTCGATGCCTTTTGTGTGTGGATTTAAATGGCACTTTAAAACGGAGTCAAATATAACAAGCACCAAATACACACACACTCATACACGTGCGCCTTTCATGTACGAAAACTCAATAAGCCAAAAGCACACACACACAGGGGGGCGAATGCGGAATGCCAGTAGCAACCAATAGACGTGTTCATCATATGCCACGTAAACCGGATATAATAATAAAAGGCACACCCACACAAACACATACGAGACACCGAAGGAAAACATTAAAAAAGAATCGTCAAAAAAGCAGGCAAACAAACGAAAGAAATGACAAGGAACGAACCTCCTGCCGCGTCGATGCCTCAAGCGATGCCGCCAAGAGGCTGGCAGTTTCTTCTCTCTACTTACGACCTGCGTCTCAAATGCAAAAACACCGGCGATAAAACGAGTGAAAGACTTTCTTTCATTAGCCTGGAAATTTGTCTCGCGTATAATAAAGTTTATCCTGCAACAGTTGACGCTGAAAGGATGTTGTTTACTCATCGATTGGGGAGGGTAAAATTCGCTCAATAAGTATAACTTTTCCATCGATACATCAATGGCAATCGGCGATGACAGATGACAGGTGGCTGGCATTCCGCTCCGAGATATCCAGGTAAATTAATCATTTCTCATGCAATTTCAATTAAGCATCCGGCGTGCAGGGCAAACGGAGGGGGGAAACAAAAGTTTCATTCCACAAAGTTTCTCGCAAAACATCTGCAGGATTTCTCACAGCAGCAAAAAACTCCACTTGAGATACATTTGGCAGAGGCAGGCACTGCAATTGCTTTACTACGAATTTAACGCCTCAGCAGAGACGACCCAACCCAACCCGACCAACCCGACCCGACCCCATGGAGCGGTGCAGTTACTGACACAAAAAACCCGACAAAAAAAACTTCCATTCGCTTGGCATTTGAATGCAAGTCTGGCCACTTTGGTTTACCCACACAGCAGGGGCTCCAGCAGTTACTTTTTTTCTACAGATGTTGCCTTAAATTTCACTCCCTTTGGCACAAACCTCGTACAAAGCAGCAAAAGTGCACACACCGAGGCGATTTTGTAACCAATTCGGGTTTCACTTTAAGTTTTTGAAGGGTTTTATTCTACTGTAGCCTTTGCTCTGTTTCTGTTTGTATCTTTATAATATCTTCTTCAGTTTTTAGTTACTAACATTCTACTATCAGCAGCCGAGCAGCAAACTATTGGGCTCTGCTTTTTCATGGAAACCGAAAGTCAAAGAAGTAAAGTCAATTTCCATTTTGAAAAATCCAATTTCTTATGCTCGAATCTGATGCTGCTGGAAATGTATCAGGTGTATCAACACAACCACCGCCAGCTGTGATGCCTGTCTTGGCCAATTCCATTGAAAACCAGCAGCATCGTAGCATCGGTCATTCGGTCTGTTTGTCTATCAATCGAGGTGGCCAGAGGCCAGCCTTGGTTGCCATGGTTCCACTCGCTGCAGAGCAGAGGCGTTGCTCATTGCAGCATGCCCCTCTGCCTCGGGTGCACCTTTAAGTTTGGTGTTTTTGTGCTGGAGGGCCAAGTTTTGTGCAATTTTCCATGCTGTTTACAAAATGAACGGGGGAGCGCAAGAAGCAAACAAAACAAATTGCGAAAGAAAACTTTGTACGTTTTCCTCGTTTTGGTTTCTCGTAGCTGAAGAATCTAAAGAGAGAGACAGAGAAAGGGTTTGGGCGAAAGGGCTATGTATAGATATGCGATAGAGACAGCAATAGAGAGACAGAAAGAGAGAGGTAGAGAGAGAGAGGCACAGATAACGAGAAAAATGCAATTTTGTGCATGGGGAGTAGTTTCTGGTTCTGTTTGGCGCAAAGATGTTGCAGCTGACTTGGCATTGTTTCCCCGTTGCCCCCTACTAACCATTTCCCCACCAAGTTCTGTGCTCTGCGCCTTGGTGAAAGGTGAAAGTACGAGAGTATTCCTTTGTTGGTCATTAAATTACACTTTTCCTCCATTTTATTCGGGTCTCATTCCCGAGCTTTGTTTCCACGTCCACTGCTTTTCAATTGTTCTTTTAAAAGTTGTTTAAAATTCAGGACCAGGACATCTCACTCCGCGGACCCACTTACCGTTGCACACTTTCAATTGCAGACGAGTCGAGTGTGTACTTAAATCCAAGATTCATTTTGCCCAGCCCCTGCCCAAGAGAAAAAGAATACCGATTGCATTAAGAGCTGCACCGAATTACTTTCCTGCCCCACCAAGTTTCTTATGTTTATCGAATGGAAAAAAGGGTAAAGGCAGATGTGGCATGTGGCGGCTGTTCGGAAGTGCAACATCAGGTGATAACTGAGGCATAAATACAATGCATTCGAGTGCATAATATGTGAATGATTTAAGGGGGGAAAAAAACAAATGAGTGACCAGATGATGCCACATATTCGTCGGGGCAGGTGCTGCATGCATTTGAAACTGTGGCAGGCAGGGAAAGTCGTGGAGGTGGAATTTAGCTATCTATACTTGGAGATATTTAAGCTAATCTTTAACTAGGACACAATGAGATTTGTTTCTTTACTTTCGTTTCAGCACTCTGCCTTCTGAAACGGTTTCCTTACTACCAATTATCCAAGCCCCACACTCCATTTAAGCTTTTCTGTGATAAAGCCTTTTCCCACACCTGTCATTGCCCACCCTTTTGTTTTCCCCCTTGGCTTTTCATTTTGAAAATCCTTTGCATTCATACAATAATCAGTCGAGTGCACTTGCAACCGCGAGCATTGCCCATTCATTGGCAAAAAAAAGAAGAGGAGGAGGCATGGGCTTGGCACTTAAGCCTCTTCCACTCATCGCCTTTGTGCGCCTTTGTAATCATTTCCTGAAACACAAAGAATGAAAATTGTTCACCTTAAACACCCAATTATAGCAAAAAAAAAAAAAAAAAAAGAAGAAAACGAAAGGCATACGTAAAAGAAAGAGAAAATGTTCCATTTAACGCAATCAAGTTGATAAGAAATGAAGGAAAATGTTTCACAGCTGCCGGGAGGCATAGAATAGGGCTTCCCTATGTGGTAGGGGGAGTGCGTATACCCACAGGTAAGAAAGGGAGCGCGTGCCTTTATTACACCACAATAATAATGAATGCGGTTAAGTGGTGGAGGAAAAAAAGTAAAGGAATTACTGGAGCTGCGGCAGACGGCAGCTGGCAACGAGCACAAAAATCCCTCAATATGCAATTTACCATAAATTTGTAATTTACTGTCAAATTATTTTCATAAGCCATTTGCATTTATATGGCTCAAAACCCTCAAAAATACACAGACGGGGGTAAAGGCAAAGCATATGTGAGAGCACTTAGACAGGCACTTTCTCATTTCTCCCCCAGTGTTTTCTCCAATGTTTTTTTTCTTTTTTGTTTTATGAGTGAAAATGTGCGACACCCGAGACTCCGTCGAGAGTCGTAGTCGTAAAATATAAAAATTGATTTTCCAACCGAGTCATTAAATTGTTTAGCTTTAGACAAAAAAATTCATCAGGAAATGACTGGAAGTCATCGCCCTGGGAAATTGTGCAATTGTTTGTAAAATTTTGAATGTTGTCAAAAGTAGCAAATGAATTTGCATCGATAAAAAGCATGTTAGTTTTAACATAAAAACCACAATTTTGCTTTTTATTACACACACACAAAACAGAAAACACCCATACACACAGAACACAGAAAACTGATTGTGATTTCCCAGGCGACAGACACATAGAAAATTTAATGCAATAGAAAAGCCAGTTGCAATGCCTGGACATCCAAGTACCCATTAGTGTAGTTTCTAACTAAAAGTATGAGCTCCTAGCGACTCAGGAACGATGTTCCTTCTGTACCCTGTGTAAATTTGGCTAAATTTAATTTGTTTAAAAACCCCATAGAATAAATCGTGTATTTTTCTACATACACAAAGGAATTGATAAACGGCAAAAAGTATTCCAACAAAATATAATCAAAACTAAATTCAAATGTTTGCATGGGCAAGTCCCAGGGGTTGCTGCTGGCCAAAAAAGAAATGAGCATGAAAAAAGAGACGAGGAAAGGAAAGGAGCAACGGAATAGGGGGAAGGAAAAAAGCATTTAGCAAATGGATAGAAAAGTTGTAAAAATAAGTTTATTTGTAGGAGATAAAAGCAGGTTTCCCACATGGCATGGCTGAAGAGAGGATGTAAATGGTGGGGGCGGGGGCGTGTAATTGTAGCCATGGAAAAATCCAACCCAAAATCTCTCATATATCATGTTCATTCCACCAAATTATAGCTTCATTTGTAACCCTATACCAAGGGCAAGGATTCCCAACCACAGGAATCCAATAGAAACCAATTTTACTTTGCCTTTTCCTTGCCTACATTCTACTCTCCTTTTTTTTTTTTGCCTACTAATTTAGCGACGTTTGCTAATTTGATGGCAATGGCGTTGGCGATGGCTTTCGTTGGCGTTGATTACACGGCAGTAGACAGGAGACGGTGGAGACAGTAGACAGGGGAGTAAAGCAGCTGCTGCTACGCCTTCATTAAGGCCATTTGCAAAAATCATTGCCAGAGAGAGGGGGAAGCGTTCGTTTGAAGAAATATGCAAGTTGGGATTGGCAAAAAGGAAATGAAAATCATTGGAACGATAAATTTAAATTAACATACTTAATTTTACACAGCACTCCAGCTGCCAGGGGAGGCTGGGGGGATGCCATGGGGGTACACCGGAAACCCAGGCGCTCAAAATGAATTGCGACAATTGATTTTCAAGTAATTAGCATTGCCCGACGGCTGGCACTCGCTCTCGCTCCCCCAGAGGTCCTCCTACCCACTGGCAACATTTGCAGGGAAGTGCGTTAAATTTCAACGAAAATTGCCCTTAATGAAAATGCCAGAAAGTAAATAGTTTCAATTACAGGCAGCCAGTCAGGCAGGCAGACATTCAGGCAGGCTTTCACGCTGCGTATACGTGATTTTTGTTGTTTATTACAGCATGGAAAAGATGGCGACATCTGTCGAGGCTGTCGAGGGTCTCCCCCACTACCTTTGAAGTTATTATTGAGTCGAAGAAATTGCTTTGCCCAAGCCAAACAGAAAAAAAAGAGAGCCCACTTTGGTGATAAATCTATTTTACGCTCTTTCGAGGGTGTGAGCGAAGGCGTAGGAGGAGATCCACTCAGACAACTTGAGATTGATTGTGCGGTTCGTGCGGTTACAGGATTTGTGCTTCAGCATCTCGCGGTGGCGTCTCCTTAATTATATACAAACTCACTCACTCCTGTCTTTGGCAGTGTGTTTGTGTGTGTGTTTTTCTTGCTTCCAGTTGGCTGCGTCCATGAAGCCATCATACGATAATGACAATAATGTAGCTTGTTGAACATTTGGATGGATGTGAGATGTGCTATGCAGATATACTCGACATATAGTAGATATGTGAGTGCTTGTTCTTCAAATGAATGTCATGAGCAGACATTTACACTTTCATACTCTCTCTCTCTCTCTCTCATCCCCCAGCACCTCTTAACATTATAATCTACACACACACACACAAAAACATGTACACATTGAGGAGGGGCCGTGGGTAGGGAGAGAAACAATTTCACGTAGTCCAGTATGTGGTGCGTGTGTGGCGGAACGTGAACGGGATACTTCAACAGAGCACTTGTTCACGCCACTGACAGTCGGTGTTAGCTAAACGCAACAGCAACATGCCCCATGCCCCAACAGCAACAGCAACGTGTTCCCCCCTAGACATAGAGTGCACTTGTCATGTGTCGGCCTGTGTTTTATAGGTGCCCCCCTGTGCACCTTGTTTCTGTTATTAGCAGCTCTCGTTTGAATTTTGATTTGAATCTCATCGCTGTGGTTATGCATGAATGTGCAAAAAAGAAGGGTATCGAAGAAGCACAGCAACTCTCATTAAGATGTACATCTTTATGTGGCCAGAGATTAAAAAAGGAACCTAGGGAAGTGCTTCAATGCGTTAGACTTTTGGGAGAAACCCATTTACCCGTTTGTCTAACCATTATGTAGCCGCTCTAAAGCAATTTACAAAATCTTAATTGCATGTGGAAAGCCTTAGAGACAATCTCGACGTCACCATCAATCCACAAGTCGCAGATGGGGGCTCTGCCGCCGCAAGGTGTTAAAAAGTGCACATTTGTCAAAGGCCTTATCGGTGGTGGCCCCAAATCCCCAATCTGTGCTGCTGTTCTGCTCCCGTTCCACTCTCTCTCCGTTCTACTCCCAATTCGGCTCCGTTTATGCCCTTTTTTGTTGCTTATCTTCTGGTGTCATCATTAACCGCAATCAGCGAGCCTTTTATGCCAAATGACAGCCAACAATTTAAAATGCTTTATGCGTCATGTGTGGCCTGTGCGGCATACCTCTAAATATTACCTGGGGAATTAACAGCAACAATAACAAATGGGGCCAACAACGAGAAAGAATACATAACAAAAACTTTCATTTAATCTGTTGATCTGCCGCTCATGTGACAGCCCCCACTCCAAACCGTAGCAGTCCAGCCCATACCGCTCGAGGCACCGAGACATGGAAGTTTTTTCCCACTTTCGTACAACTTTTTTGTGTTGGGTTGAAATTTTAAGACAGCTTTGGAGATTTTTTCACACAACTCGACAGACAAACCGAAAAAAGTGGCAAAGAAGTTTATAATTTGTTGGGCAGCAATACGACAGACGGGGGTGATACACTTAGCGAAAAAGTGTTGAAGGAAAACTGAAAGCTTTTGCAGAAATACAAATTTTATTATATCAAGCAGCTCTGAATCTATAAAACACCATTAAGCCCCACCTGCATGCTGCACTGAAACTACCCCAAAGGCCAGCAAGGGTATTCGCTGGTGTTACGGTTCTGCGCCAAAGTGCGCCAAAGGCTTTAGACGATTTCCCGGGTTTTCCCTTTGCTCACCTTGGAAGCCTTTCCACGCGCATTAGGGTCCTGGCTTTCCCAAACTTTCTTCTTCTTGTCTTTCGACTGGCAACGGAGACGTGGGGGTGGCGATGTAGAGTAGGGGGGAAAAACAGCCAGCGGCGGATGAGAAAAGTTTTTTGGGCGGCTTGTTGCGAGAGAACCTACGCGGCGTGTTAAAATCTTATCAACAAATGCAGGCAATACAGTGTCGGGCATACACGTATGTACTCTGCACCCTCCACTGTATGTATGTGAGTGTGTGCGTAAGCTTGAGGGAAATTAAAAGGAAAATGCGTTAATCATGGATGGGGTGTGGGAAGTGTGCGAGGGAGTGAAGTGGAGTGGAAGTGAATGTGGAGTGGAGTTTTCTTACACAACAGAAATTTAATTTGCGTTAAACGAGCGCACGCCACTGATTAAAGGCGATGGAAGGAACACAGGCACAGAGACGCGCAGCTGCTGCTCCTTTACGGGGAGACCCGATGCGACCCTTCCTTATGCCGCGCCTAATTTTATGCAACAAAAACTTTTACACGCGTCGTCGCCTCACATGTGTGAGCACAGCGAGTGTACATGTGTGTGTGTGTGTATGTGTTTGCTGAGAAAAGGTAACTTTTTTGGGGGCCAAAGTTCGTTGGCAACAACTTGGAGGCCACCAAACAAAGGCCCAAATGAACATTCGAGGATACGCACTTAATCCGGGATGACAGGCGCACGTAACGACAGGCAGACAGAGGGACAGACAGACAGACAGCCAGGCAGGCAGCGGGACAGGCAAAAGATAAGCAAACTGCAAGTTTTCCTGCCGTTAAACCTTTCTCTTTTCCTCGGCTTACACTCTCTCTGGAGTAAGTAATGATGAAAGATTGTAGCCGTAGCCGCCATTTGTGCGAATGTGATAGGAATTTAAATGAATAATGCCCCAGGCAGCAGGGGCATGGAAATACTACCTAGGCAGCGAGCAGGTGACTTCGGCAGTAGTTTTTCTCACTTAAACTGTATGACTAAACAAATCATGTTAATTGGAATTTAAACTGTATGATTCGGAGAGATTTCAGAATGAAATGATGTAATGAACAGGTAAATAGTTGGAAATTCATAAAGATTTTCATTATTTTTAACTTTAATTGAACTTTATTTGCACACCGCTAAACACATAAGCCCTAGGCTTAACTAAATTAAATTTAATGGCAATTTAAACACTATGCCTAACCAAATTCCATTTGCTGCTAACAGGATCTTAACTGGCAGCCGCCATAGGCGCTGCGGGATGGGTTTATGGTTGTAGGGATGTGTGCCTTCGCTGTGTGAATATTTTTCGTTATTTACAAAGCACTGCAACTATTTAAATGTCAACGAATTTGAATGCAACTTCCTGTGGCACACACACACTGAGGACTGTTGCGGGGCACGGGAGTTCTAGCAGTTGCAGTTGCTATTTTGGTTTCAATTTGGTGACACCGTGTGACCTGCCACACCACAGCCCACATGCCCTACGCCACACACCACACCACCACTACCCCCTAACTCTTTGGCAAGCAGTTGCCATTTTGCAGTCCCCTTTTGTTCATTGCCAGTATTCAAAATGTTGGCTGTAGGTTTGCTGTTTTTTAATTTTTCATTTTTAGGCTGCCACAACTCCCTCTCTAGGCAACTTCAATAGGACTCCGGCAACTTCGTCTGCCCTTTGGCAGCGCCATGCCACATATTATTTACACTTTTAAACGCGCAACGTTGCGTCACGTTGCACAACGCACTTGCGTCTGGCCTGGCTCACATTTTATGAATTCATTTCCGTTCATTTACGCCTGATGTGTCGACGGATGGAGGCAGAGAACAGAGTTTGGGGGACGGGGACAGTGCCAGCGCCAGTTAGCGGAGCCTGTAATTAAGTTAAACTGTCTGTTAACCAGAGAGACAGAGAGAGAGAGAGAGAGAGAGAGAGAGGAGATCGTTGCCAAGGAGCTCCGACTGTTGGACTGCCAGACTGGTTAGAGGGTTAGCAACTGGTTAGATGGGAGCTAAGTTCAGAATTGTTGTGGCATGGGTTGAGGCAACAGGGAAAGTCAAGTGTGAAGCAAGTGGGTTTATGGTTATGAAGATGGTTCAGGGTAGATTGGGCACTCAAGTACCCTGGGCAAACAAGTGCTCTCAAGGCATACACTTAATATTTAGCAGGCCGCAGACATCAACTGAGAGAGGCTTAATTCGAACACACAGAACAGCCAGAAACCCCAGCCACACATTAGGCAACAAAAGTCACAGAGATTTCTCATCTTAATTCTCATTAAAAGAAAGCCATTTCGCCCGAGGATTGCTAATCCTTGTGTGTTTGAATGTGTGTGTACCTGTGCCCACTTTCCACAGATCCAGTGAAAAGCAAACACAAGACAAAGTGCTTTTTTAATTTATAACTTAATTTGGTAGCCATGAGATATTGTATACGCGTATGTATAAAAATGGATTGCGGGCATGTCACGATTAAAACAAGCGCTCGGAATGGGTGCCTTAAGCTTTATGCCACATGTCCTACATATGTATATGTGTGTATATGCATATGCATGTGTCTGGGTGACACAAACACAATGAACGGAATGCTGGAGGGGGCGGGGGACTTGAGGCGCTATAACGAAAAATGGCAAGTAATCCGCAAAGAGGAGGGGGCGGGGAAGTGCGAGGTGAAACCTCGGTGAACCGCATGCGGCAAAAAAGGCATGGCGGAATGGCTGGGGAGGGGGGATAAAAATCGCGTCACACATGCGCCATTATTAAACCCAACTCTGTCGCTCGCTCTCCTTTTTTTCTCTCTGTGGCGAACAGAATATTAATTAATTTCTTTAACACGCTCTCTCCGCGTTTCTCCGCCACACGCCACCAGCCAGCTACCAGCCAGCCGCCAGCCGCCAGCCACCCACCATCCACCCATCCATCCATCCGCCACAACAATGAATGAGACAATGCGCTCGCTCCCTTTCTGGTGATGTAGCAGCTCCTAGAATTATGCTATAAATATTTAACTTGCGATATTAATGAGAAGCTGGTGACGACAACGCTGGCGAATGACTGCAGGGGACGCAGGAAGAGAGATGGGTACGCTGGCGACACGAAGAGAACCAAACCGCCGCCATGTTAATGAATTTCAATATGGCGTCAGTCAACGACAATCTCTACACAAGTGTCTGCGTGTGTCCGTGTGTGCGTGGCGTGGGCTTTGTGTTAGTGTGTGTGTGTGTGTTTGGTGGTTGCCTTGCAAGATCCTTGAATTCCTTGCACTTGATGGCTGTTAATTAAAAGACGCTTAGAAAAGTTGTCGCCACGCCACGCCATGCCATGCCACGGCGCACGAGTGGTGATGGCAAAATGCGTTACAAGCCAGCAGCAGCCCAGCAGCACTCGAGAGCAAAACTTTTAAGTGGCATCAGGTTCTTATGCATTTCAAATGGAAATCTTATCGCCATCCCCCAACCCTACTTGAAAGAGAGCGCACCGAAAGCCAGACAAAAGCCCATAGACTTGCTGCCATTCAGACACCTACTGAAATTATGGGAGCTGAGAGCCTGTCTTCTGTTGTCTGCGGGCAGCAGTGGAAAGACGTGTTTCATGTTTCATGTTTGCAGACCCCGACCCCGACCCATGGCCCCTGCCCCTTACCCTTACAACTTGTATGTTTGCTGCCCTTCAAAACAATTCAGTGGGGGAAGTGCTATTGGGTACTGTTACGACTGGGGGATGCCATTTATACGTATTGGTCGGAGAGACAATTTCAGGGATACAGTTTTGGAATGCTTTAAACACTGAAATGAGGTCTGTTGTTGGCATTATTTGCTAGCAGTTTTGGTGTTTTTTGAAATATTAGTTTTATGTTTCCATATTCGGTGGGTATTTTCTGAAAATGTTGCTAGTATTTTTCCTAAATTTTAATAGTTTTTTGTAAATTTTAGTGTTATTGTTGGTATTTGTTGACTTTATTTTTTATTGCAAGTAAGTTGTACATACAAATATGTATATGTATGAAACACTGTTGTAATAGAAGAGATCTCATAACTATGTCTTATATGTGCATATGTAAAAGGATTTGGTATCACTGTATATCTGTGTATGTGACTCATCATTCCCTCATAACCCAAAAATACAGGTCATTGAAACGAAGCGCGAAAAAAACTTGTATCTGTCATTTCAATTGGTGCCTGGAGAATGGCAACAACCCCAAGGAGAATCGTGGAAGTAGTAGGAGGCAGTATGCACACCGAAACGGACGACATGCGAGTTGACATTTTCCTTTCGAGTATTCAGCCCATTGGGAATTATTTATTCCCCTCTTTTTTATTTTTTCGCCTCTTTTTGTTGCTGCGTTGAGTGGCAAAGTTTTGATTTTAGAATGCGAAAAGCTACCCATATGAAATGTTAATAACTTCATCTTTGACATTTCATATGGAATTGCCTTCAAACAAAAGGAAATTTCTAGTAAATAAAAGATGGCATTGCCTGGCAAAATATTCGCATTTAGGTGATACGGAAACAGCGGAGATCCCGAGGAGATACATCAATCGCTCAGACGAGACTTTGAGCTGGGAGCTAGTGGAATTTTGCGAATTTCCATCTCCTTACCATACCTTCCTTTTGTAAGCTGAGGGGATTATTAATCTGCTTAAATTCGATTTAAAAATACCAATTATAGTTTAGGAAATTCTTGACTCAAGTTTACTCTGTCCCTTCCGATTTGATTATCCGAATGATGTATCGCTAAGGCGAGACTTTAGAAAAACGGATGCTAATCGGATGATATTTTATTTAATTAATAAAGTCTGCTTGAAAAATTAAGAGCAGCCTTAAATAGAATTTTTCCGGGCACAGCAAACCTTAAGCCTGCATGCTGGCCGCAGGACATTCAAGCTCTCTTTTCGCTCTCTCAGTCTCTCTGCATGGTGCCAAATAAAAAGAGCCACAAAATCCATTAAGACACAGCCAGCGGCGGGGCAGTGGCAGTGCACGACTTCATGCCTCACACCCAACCCGAACCCCCTATGGGGCAGAACCCTTTTTGGGGCCGCGCATAAAAGTTACTTCCGCCGCCAGTCGGTTTCTCGGTGGTGGCTAGCGGAAAAAAAGGCTAACAAAACTATTAAAATGCCGGCGACATCATACATTATTTATTTCTCCTTCTTCATCTGTGTCGCCTCTCTCTCTGTCTCCGTCTCTCTATCTCTCTCCCGTTCTCCCTCTCTTGGCCATCTATTTTCCTATTTGTTTATGTGTTTTCTGCTTGCTTTTTCTGACCATGTCTGGCGGGGGCCTTGGCGGAAATAGAAATCCTTAAACAGAAAATTGCAAAATAAAATTTTCACTTTAGCCAAACACATCCACTGGGGTCCACGATCCACGGTCCTTGGTCGTTGGTCCACGGCCAGCAGTTCAGCCGTGCATGTTGCCCTAATGACGTGCACCGCCTGCTGTGCCTGCCTATTCCTACTCCATCCTCTCTGTCGTGCATTTTATGCAACTTTTGTTTTGCTTTTCCCTTGGTTTGGACTCTGTTTAGAAGGTATTATGATGATGATAAAATGTTTGCAATGGAGCGCAGAAAGGGTATCAACAGCGTCTGTGTGGTTTTGCTATGCTTCTCTTTTTTCTCTTTTGGGCCTCTCCAACTAAATGAGCATGTGGCTAAGGCTCTGGTCGTGGAAATGGACGTGAGTGTGGATGTGGACGTGGTCCTGCCTGTCTGCCAGCCCCAAGGGTTTCTCTCTCTCTCTGGCTCTATGACAACTTTATTTCAGTTTTCGCATTGTTGTTCTTGCTACTCCTGCCTCTTCGGCTGCCACTGCCTGCCTTTGGCTGCGGCTGCCTTTGCGTCTGTCTGTGGCATTAAGTCGCCTTTTTGTATTTATTTGTTGCATTTCCGCTCTTTGCCTTTGGCCTGGCTTAGTCATTAGCCCCGAGGCACTGTGAAGGGTATTTAAACTGCTGCTAAATTTGTAAAAAAGGATTAGAATGCGGGATGCAGGAAGAGTTTTCCGATGGGTAGGAAATTTGTTTAACTTAAGGACCCACTGATGGAGGGAAATCCAATCCAAACAGAGTTAATTGAGAGTCTTTTACGGCACGTTTTTCCACCCCATTTCCATTCCCATTCTCATTCGCTGCCCTATTGGAAAATTCATTAAACGAATACTGAGAAATGTTGGCAATTTTGTATAATAAATTTGCAATGTTATATTAAATTTCTTATTTAGTTTTTTCCTCTCCCTTTCTCTATTTACCGAGTCGGAGACCATCAAAATATTTCATTTAAATTTTTGTCTTCTGAAGACCCGAACAAATTAATGGAAAAAACTAAGTAAAAAGAAGAAAGAGAGCAAGGCGGAAAGCAGAAAGCAGAAGGAAAAGCGAACAGAAGAGACAGCCGTGTAGACAGGACAATCACCTGGGGGAAGGAACTGGACAGCAACAAGGGAGAGCAAAAGAGAGCGAGAGATGACAAGGCGGCTGGCACTTAATTTAGGAGATTTACATAAAGGTGCCCAAAGCTTGCCCCCTGCTGGTCCATCGTGTTTGCTGCAGGTGCAAGTTGGAGTTTGCCCATCATTATGCCAGCCTTACCCCACCCCACGCCCAAGGCAAACGCGCACAACCGACACAACTTTTCATTGCAGGGACAAAAAAGTTCCCTTAAAAAATTGTTTGGCATATGTTTTGAGGGACACAAGGGAGCTGCTCCTGTTGTTGCTCTTATTTTAATAAAAACAGGAAATGCGCTTAAGCTATTAAAAAAGTATTTAGAAAGTATTTGCCGAGGCAGAGTCTTTAGACTTGGGGATATAGCGTTCGCGGTCGTGAGGCTCCTTCGTGGCTTTCCATCATCATGGCCATGCGTCAGGTACTCATCATCATCATCAACTGGGGGGACGAATAAAAAAAGCCAGTGGCAAGATAAATTACAAGTCCGCTTGATTAATGATGGTAAATAGGCCAACCAAGTGTCCTCCACAGCGACGACGCTGTCCTTGTCCCCATGAACTTTGCCTTTGCTTTCCGCAGGTATTTATTTTTGGAACATTTTTGGCACAACTTTTGCCTTGTGGCGGAGGGTTTTAATGTGCTGGAAGTCTTGGAAATTGTATGGCTTTTTGCAATGTCAATTAAATGTAATTGCTCTAATAGGCTTGTGGTAAGCATCTTTAAGTGGGGTTTTGACTACTTTGTGGAGGGAAAATTCAATGAAAAGAAACTTCTTGTATCATCTTTTGTTGACAAAAATCGTACTAATTAAAGCCTTGTCGAACTAATATTTGATACTAGCAAACAAAGGAGTAAAAAAAATCAATAAAAATATATAAGAAACAATCAGACTGGTGTCTCTGATGAAAATGGCTTTATTGCAATTGACACACAAAAATGTGTACAATGAAAACCAAACGCAAACAATGGAAAGGGAGCGAGTCCTCGAAACTTGCAGGCGAGACACAGGCACACACAGACAAAAGTGTGTGTAAATGTGCAAAAAGAGAGCGAAAGATAGAGCATAGAAGGAAAGAAAAGATAGATAGATGGGAGGTGGAATTGGATCCGAAACTGAAGCCTTAAAAACCGGGGTGGCAAGCAAATGACAACAAAGGAATTTTTCAATATTGCAGTGCGTTGCGTATACGCGCCGCGCCGTTGGCCAAAACAAATAAAATTAAACAAAAGTGACAGGCAATGCGAACATCAGTGGTGGGACTGCCAGACAGACAGACAGATAGTCAGTGGGGACTACGTAGCGTAGCTAAGGATAGGGAGTCCAGGAACGCAGAACCAGAATTTTGGCCATGTTCGGCAGGGAAACGGAAACAAAGCGCAGGCGGAAGTCATTTATTTGTATCTGTGTGTGTGTGTGTGTGTGTGCTAGTGTTACTATGTGAATACAAAACAGACATTTTTGGACAACATTTGCCATGAATTTTCCGCTAGAAAGCTTCCTCTTGCCAGCCATGAAAATTTGCTTTGAATTTAACACAATATTCTTGCAAGTCTCTTAAAGATGAAAATTCACTGCAGAAATTCTATGCATTGGAGCATATAATGCATAACTATTTAACACACAAATGAATAAGCAATCAAAGTAAATTGATTCAAGATAATTAAAGGCACAAATACTTAATAATTGTGGAAGGGAAAGGCTTCAGAATCTTGGTAAATGATCAAAGTAATACTTTAAATACTTGAAAAATTAAATTACATGAGTTAAGATCAATTATGCTTTAATTTCACAAAATAAATAAATAGAGCAAGGTCTGTTGGACATACACAATTTTCTATTTATTTTACTGCAATTGGTAACATGAAACTTAATTAACCCAACAATTATTTGGCCACCAGTTATAATTAACAACAAAGAGCGGTAACTTTTTGCCGAAATTCATTTAATTTTATTAAGATACAACACGCATTATCTCTGCAGCGAATATTTATGCAAAAATTTGTTCGCATTGTGGCAAACAATTTTATTTTGGCGCGTGCCTAATAAGCGAGCCCAAAATTGTGGTTTCCTCACGCCCCGCACTTCCCACTCCCCACATATGATTTTACAGTTTTTGCCAATTATATTTGCTGTCCAAAAACGTTGATTATTTTGTGTGTTCCAGCCATTTAATTAGCCCAAAGGTACAACATTTTGGGCATATTCTATGCATATGTAATTTAACTAAGAATGTAGTTTTTTATTAGCAGTTAGCTTGGTTAAATTTATAAGCAGGGTTTCTGCAGTTGTTGCATTTATTAAACCAATCACTTTTGTTACTTAACGGCGATTTCAGGCATGGAAAATTCTGATTATCTAAACGTTTATCTTAAACCCTTAACCACATGGAAATAGAGATGAAAACACCGGCAGTGCTTTGGAAGGTGTGCAGATCCATCAACCGAATGGTATCACATTTCTCTAACACACTTTAATTGTCAGAAGTTCACACACACACACACACATACATATGTACATATATGGAAAACCAAACACCCCCTAGGGTCATAAACAACTTTACAGCTAATCAAACAACACAGTGTGAAGAGCGCAAGACAAGAAAAAGTGCCGGAAAAACTGCAATCCATAGCGACCTCAGCAACCTCGGCAAAAATGATTGATATCACTTGTCAATATTTCATAAAATGTTGATTTGTTTCATTTTATTGTTTACATACTTCACAATTGTCACTCACACACACACCCACATATGGAAAACTTTTCTGGCTGCCATTCCAAACGATGGCAGAAAAGGGAATACAAAAAAACCCAAAAACATGTTAGTGCCACCTCCGCTCCATCTTTGATTATCAAATCGCATGCAAAAAAAAAGGAGGAAAAAGAGACAGAGGAAAACGCATTTTGCTGGTTTGTTCTGTCGATGGGGCGACGCATTCATCACTGTAACAGCAGGACATTGGCAAGCGGAGAGCTCCGGATTATGTCCCATATATAAAATGGATTTTGCTTTTATATTAATATGCGCATAAATATGTTCTTTTTGTCTTGTATTTGAATTTTGTTTGATTGGGTAACAGGCAGCGGGGCAGGAACATAAATTATGAAGTTGCTGAGTGCTACAAATTATTGGGAAATGCTTTCTTGGTAAAGTGAATGACCGATGTGCTGTCTAAAGAAAATGGGGCATTAAAGGCGATAATTTCAATAAAAGAATGAAGGTATTAAAGGGATAATTACTGGATTTCTCTGTATTACTGAAACGATTTTCTCCTTACTTTCCGCCCCACTTCTCTGGTAAACAGCAACATTAAAATCATTTCATTCGCATTGCACACTCATTTAGCATATAGCCGAAACTCATTATAGAGAGAAATACCAGCAGGAGGCTGACAATTAAAATAAAAATCACTCTCTCGTATACCCAGACCCCCTCGCAGCGGTGGAGCTGGAAAGGATAATTTTCCACTAGATTTTACACCCACTCCCCCGTACTTCCCGCAACCCACCGTTCGTTACAATGTGGCCACGCCCCATGGCCCATGCTTAAAGTGGAATGAAAAACCGGAGAGGAAAACTTGGCGAAAAGTATAAAAAAAAAGGAAGAAGAAAGCAAGAAAGAACAGGGTGAGGAAACAAAAATTACGCATACGCCCCGTGGACTGCAGCAGTAGCAGCTGGCAGATGTTCCGCCGTGCCCCATGCGTTGCGTATGCTCTACGTGTGGCATGAAGTTGTCTAAAGATAAATACAAATAGCAAAGTTTTGTGGGGCAATTACAAGAGAACCCCGAGAGCTCACAGGCGGAGTGAAGGAGATAAAAAGAAGAATCTCACATGCAGGCAGACAGAGAGAGAAAAAGAAGCTGAGCGAGAGAAAGATAGAACGCCTAGAGTTGGCAGAGTAAAATGGAGCCCTAGAACACCATGGCAGAGAGAACCCCATAGAGAGATAAAGAGAGGAAGGGAGAGATAGATAAAAGGAAAAGGTGAAAAAAAGCGAAAGGTTTTTCATATGGAAAAATGTGTGGGTTGTTTTTTTTTTTTTGGTTGGGGGACAGAGTTTGGGTTTCAGTTTCATGCATAAACCAAATGTTAATTGAATTCCTTGATAAGCGTAAAATGAACTTTTGTCTCGATGGCCCGGAAATGGCATCGAAATGAACAGATGGAAGCAGCACTGCACTTGGTGCTGCTGACCGCAGGACCATTTCTCTGACCACAGCCCACCACTCCCATCCCGAACAGCAGCCGCAAAAACATTAGAGAAGCTGTGGCGATACACATCATCGCATTGCCTTCGGATTGCTGCTTCATTTGTTGCGCTTTTTGTGACCATTTATCGTACGAGCAGAGCAGATCCCTGCTGGTTTCTCTGTGCGGGCCTGTCTGTGTGTGTGTGTGTCAACGCCAATTTCATTTTGGTGCCTGTTTGCAGTTTGCAGCATCTATGACTCTGGTATCTGGTATTGATGGTCAAGCATTTATACTTGTCGTTCAATGTCCTGTGGCATTGTATATCTTTGGTCATCTGCACTCCTTCTGTTGTGTCCTGCTGATGCTGCTGCTGCTGCTGCTGCTCCTCCTGCTGTTGTGTCCTGCTGCTGCTCGATATCCCAATGTCCTGCTCGGTTACATGCACTTGATGATGGCTTTTGAAACTCTGTTTGGCATTAAATCTTGCGTTGAATGCAGCATCAACGTGGCGTTAAGTTATTTGATTGTGTGGCCAGGCGAAACTGAAACAGAGACGAGAATACGCAGACAGAGACGGAGACACGTAGATGGAGACGGAGACTAAGGACGAGGGTCTGATTTATAATTATATCCCTATCCTTTAAGTGGCAGTCTTCCTTGGAGTTATAGGCACCCCTTTAAATCTATCCTTTCTGCACCAGTGGCCAGCCATATAAATATTACAACCCCTCCGACAAAGCTTAGCTTTCGTTTTATTTGAGTTTCGGTTTTGCTCTGATGTTTATTGTTGCATCTGTTATTGCTGTTGCTTTGTATCTCCATCTGTACTGTTACTTTGTATCTGTGTATCCGTGTATCTGTGTATTCGTGCATCCGTTTGCTGTTTGTTTTAGTGGTGGCTGATGACCAAGCCGCTTATGTGTGTAATCCTACCGTCCAGCGGTTTATTTGAATTTCCCCCACCACACAAAACACAACAGAGAAACACAACAAAAAACCAGAGCACACACAGTCAATTGTTTTACCTTTGTCCAGCGTGTTTTTGCTTTTATTCTTTTTAGTTTATTTTTGTGTTTTCTATGTGCTGCATAAATTATGCAACAGTTGCCTTCAGCGGACAGCTCTCTCTGCCCCTTTTTTGGGCACAACTTTAAGCCTAAATCAAACTGCATTAAAAGGTCTAATTAATGAACACTCGGCTTAAAAAACTTATGTCATATTTAGCAGCAGACAAAAAAGCAATGTAGAGTCGTTAATTAATGTTAGTCAGTGAATTTTGTTGGAAGTAGATTTAATAGAGACATGGAAAAGAGTAAATTGATAGAGTAATGAAACAGAATGAAACAGTAAAGATAAGTGTGCGAAATGACACAGTGACAAAGTAAAGGGAATTAGTATAAATATTTTTCAATATTAGAATATTAGATGAGTAAAAAATTCTTACATTAAGGCCCTTCTCTTGGCTTTAATCTAGTCACTTCAATTTACAATGTACTTCATATTTTACAACTAGTTTTCTATAATCCTTCTTTGCCGTCTCTTCATTGATCATTGTCTTGCTCCCAACCATTTTCCATTCAATGCCAAATTTTCCAGCAATTTCGCTTCCCTCTTCACTCTCAATCTTCTTTCTGTTTGATTTTTCTTCCATTTTGATTAAAGTTTCTCTGTTTGTTGGCTTCATCTTGTTTGCCCTTTCGCCTTGCATCTTTTGCTGTGCATGTAATATCGGATTGGAGCTGCTGCTGCTGCTGCTGTTGTTGCTGTTGGTGTTGTTGCTGTTGCTGCTGCTGTTGCATGCTGCATTGTTCTAATGAAAAATGGCCAGTGGCAACAATGTTGCTCAGCGGGTCATAAAACTTGTGCAACAGCAAACGAAAAAAAGGGATTCAGAGAGAGAGAGAGAGAGAGAGAGAGAGAGAGAGAGAGAGAGAGAGAAACAACCCGCAAAATGTGCTAGATTGCAGTTTGCTTATCTATGCGTCCGTCTATTTTTCCCTGCCTTCCGCCTTCATTTCTTGGCATCTTAATTTTTCTCGCTTCAGCCATAAACCAGAAACCAGTGGAATCCTGCTGCAAGTCCTCGCTGCTGCTCATTTCTTTCATGTTTTTGCTGTATTTCGTAATTAACGCGCGTAATAAGATCACGATTAAGATTTTGCTTTCTTTTGTTTTTCCCCTGCAATGGAGAAACAGCCAGCAAGCAGTACAGTGGAGAGTCGCTGCTGCTGTACTTGCTGGTCGCAACTTCATTAATTTTAATGCCACTTTCTGCTTCTTCTTCGTCTTGTTGTTGTGTTCTTTTTGTGTGTGCAAAGAAATGAAAACTGTCCGACAATCTCTTGGCCATAGTGAAGGCGAAAATTAGCATAGATTATGAACAGTGTTTCGGTGTCGGTTTCTTAGTTTTCTCTTCTCGATGTTTTCTCTCGTTGCTTTCACAGCCACTGGGGAGTCAAGTTGTTGACCATGATGAAGAGCTTGTTATAGTTTCCAAACAGCTGCCGCTTTTTGCTTTCCACTCTTACCGTGTCTGCCTGTCCCCCCTGTCAGCCTGTCCTTCCCTGTCGAAGAGTGAGAGAGAGAAATTACTTAAATGAAGTTTATTGGCTTGATTAAGTCGAGTCGTAGCCGTTTTTGGGGTTTTCGGGGGTCTAGCCTGATTGATTGCTTAAGTTCTTTGAAGTTCCATCTTTTGGTCACTTGAATATTCATGAGACGTCACATGCGGCGCATACTTAATATTAGCCCTTGTGCCGGGCTGGAAACCACTCTTGAGTGCTGCTGCAGCTCCATCTATATCTTCCTCTTGTGTGGCTTGTATAAATCTCAATGCTCTCTGTCTGACTGCAACTCCCATTAATTTCACAGTCTGCATAATTTTTTTTCAATTAAGCATTTCCCTCTTCACGGCCTGATGCACTCTGCGCCCTTTCTAGGTCTGTCTGGGCGCATCAGCAGACAACCAGATGAGATTGCCTTTTCATTAAGATCCAAAACCAAGGCGAAATCCAACCAAACCAAAGCAAACGCAACCAGAGAGTGGAGTCCCTAGCACGCGGAATGTCTGCTCTCAAGTGCTTCATCTTTTTGTGTGTCTGTTACTCTTTCGCTCGAACTTCCATTCCCCCCTCTCTATTTTTCTCTGCCTGCCGTAGTCATCTCTCTTTCGTGTTTGCTCTCGTTGTGAAAGTTTTTGCATGGTGTTGATGGAGTTGGTCTACGGCTTCTGCACTCTACGTCTTTGCCTCCTGCCTCCTTCTGCTTGCCTCTCTGATTGCCTCAAGAGCCTTAGAGCCGCTTTATCATCTTCTTTTTACCCCGCACGCACACACTTGATTATGTGCATTTACAGTGAAATTAATTTCTACTTTACAGTTACTCGGAAACACACACACACAAAAAAAAAGAAAACGCAAACGAAAAGGAAAAGAAAAATTGGAGAGCGCAAAAAGTTGGCCATGCCGCTTGCGGCTTTGCACTGACAATTAGCCCAAAAACGAAAACAAAAGTTCGAAATGCACATGAAAAAGTTATCCACCTCCCACACAACCCCCCAAAAAAATGTCACAAATGCTGCCGTTTGTGACATCACAAAAAAAATAAGAGAGTGGTGGAAGGCGGTTCCTGAAGGCGGGAGGCGGGGTGTTGTAAGCGGCTTATCAAAATACTTTTTTTGGTCGTCTGTCGAACCCCTGCGTCGCCCTTTTTGTGTTTTATCATATTAGCAGTGCGTTCGAGTATATAAAATTTATTTCTGAAACTTTTAACGAGATTTCAAACCCCCTACCCTCCCAATCGTTTACGCAATTTTTTGTGATGCATTTTGCCCAAGGGAAAATCGGATTAATTACATGTGCGGTGGCCGAAACCGAAAGCCGAAAACCGAACACCAAAAACTTTAATCGCGTTTGGGGTTTATGCATAATTCAAACGGCCAACTCCAAAGTCAAATGATTAACGGGTGGGTGGGCTGGTGGAGTGTATAAATAAATGCAATGGCAATCAATTTATTGCTTATCCTTTGACCTTTTGGACACACAGACCAGTCCAGTCCAGGCCACTCCGTTTATGATAAATGATATACGAGTGTATGCCAGTCGCAAATAAAGTCGAAATGTAATACAAATTGCGTTCTCCACTTTATTTACAACCTGTTACGGCGTCAATTCTAACACATACTTAAATGTAATTTTCCGTAAAACGGCACCCGAAAACCGAAAGCCAAAAACCAAAGCAATGGCCAAAAAGAGCGCACATGAAATATAACCCACGAGGCCAAAAAGGGATAAAGCGCGGCGGTCGTTGCAGAAAGCAACAACAATGAGGATGAGGATGCGGATGAGGATGAGGGCCAGCGATAAACAGAACCAGGCAAAAAAGAGCGGGGGAGAGGGAGTAGAAGAACGAGTAATGGCTGGTAGGTGGATGGGGGAAAACCTCCTTTTATTGATGCTTTTTACATGTCATAAAATATTTTTATAACATACTTTCAGAAGGCCTTGCAGGCCAAAAACATTTTGTAAATGCTCTGGCACTCGCTCCCTCTCTCTGCACAAAAACCCACAGCAAAAACACACAAACAAAGAGATACACACGCACACAGAGAGATACTCCCACGCACACACAGATACTACTCACGAGTATATGATGAAAGGCTAACCACGATTGAAATTTAAACAATTTAAACTTGTTCGCCCGTACACTTTTTGTTCATTCATTTAGTCAACTTGTCAATTTACAAAGCATAATTTCTCCAAGGGAAAATGATAGATCCAGAGAGGGAAAATCAACTTTTTGCATATTTTCCTGGCATTCCTTTATGTGGCTGGTAAGTTGTCAATGAAAATGCTTTACCCAGGAAAAGGGTTGTCCCAATAAATTTATTTTAGCCACATTCAAAATGCAAATAAATATTTGTTAAACTTTCAACTTTTTCACCTTTTTATTGTGGCTTTTACTCGTTTTAGTTTTGATCAAATGTTACTTATGCTTGGCATGGAAATTAGTTGCACAATTCGAGAATTTTTGTTAACTTTTAAGCTTTGATGTGGCCTTTTTATTCACAAATCAAAAACCTTTTGATCCACTGTATAAAATCTAACAAAAAAGTAAGCGTAAGCTGCTTTCACTTACTTTGATTAAGCTCATGTGCTACAGACAAGGAAAGCGTCCCCCTCTCTCCTTCTCTATGTTTTCCATATCTACTTATGAGCTTGTGCCCCAAAGCTGCTTTTCATCTTTAGTTTGGTATGAAATTTGTATAAGTAATGCCTGAAGTGACTGACAAGTAAACGTCAGACGTGAGCTACAGCTACTCCAAAAATGAGCATAATAAATGTCGGAAGGGAAGCAAACCAAAAGCAGGAACCAGTTAAAGGGTTACCCTGCATCGTGCATCCAAATACCAGAGTCAGAGAACATCTAAATGAACTTCGCTGCTGAATGGAAAACAGGCGCTTCTGGTCTCGTGGAAGGGGAGTCACGTTTCAGGCTGGACGACAGGCGACATGCACAGGCCACAGGACGATCGAGCGATAGGACATCACACACACACATTCCGTCCCATCCACGTTTAGCTACGTGAGGTCATTTGGTAAATGTTTTAACAATTTAGATAAAGTTAACACATTTCGGTGCCCGGTTTTCTTCTTTTTTTTTTGGTATTTTGTAAAGAGCTTTTGGGACCCTCCAGGCAGCGAGAGAAGTCTGCAAATGGGCATAAAATTAGTTGGGTCAGTCGAGGGATGTGACCAGGAGATGTGCCCAAAGTCAGAGTCAAAGTCAACTGGCAGATGCCCTTGACACACGGCCCGAGTGTGTGGCTCTCTCTGAGCTGAACTTGGCCTTCAAGCAACTCATTTGTGACGAAATTTACTGCTCAAAGCTGTGACTGATAACCGAAGGAGAGAGCACAAGAAAGGTGCCCCAAAAAGGGTTACTTGTAATGCAGATGGGCATCTTGTACTCATAATTTAGTCAAATTTACATGGAAATCATTCCACTTCACTGACAGCCACTGGTAGCCACTTTAAGTTTCAAACGAAAATCACAGGCGAGTGTTGGCAATTTGAATAACTTCAAAAAGGGACATTGAAACCTATCGATGCACATGAATCATGCAGCACATAGTCCGTGCGTGTAACTTGAGGAAATATTCAAGTAATTAGTGGAGATATTAGTGGTGCGGCAACAGCTTCCGTATCAGATTTAGTCCCTCGTTTAATACCAAGTTAAATTTCAAGAATTATCTTATTTTATCTACTGCTTTTATGTGCTTCCTTTTGTTGGTATTTCCCCGAATAAGCTGCCAGCCCTCCACAAATATGCCCACAAATTGCGCTTTTATTGCGCATTGTAATCAACATGAAAGAAAATAGAATAAAACGCAACTGAAAAAGGGAAAATTAAACTGGAAAAACAACCGCAGAGCAGAGTAGAGCAGAGCAGAGCAGGGCAGAGTGGAGCATCGCTGAGCGAAAAGCTCTTAGACACATTCCCATTCATTATGCAGGCCATGTGCAGGGGGCAGCAGTCTTCAAGTGGATGCCAGCTATCCAAACCGGAGGATGCAGAACTCCAAAAAATGGAAACTACAGGCATCTACAGACATTAGCATCCCAGCAATTTAGACAGGCTCCCACCGGACAGGACTCTCGAAAGGGAACGGATTTCAAGCAGAGGAGCAGCACTTGAAGAGTGCTTAAAATATAATTTTATGTTTTCCTTTTTTTTTTGCCCTCTCGGCTGCCAGTTAACATTTCGATTATACTTTTTAATGAAATTTCCAGACAAATTCAAACTGAATACCAGGAGGAGCCACGAGCCACGAGCCACGGGCCATGGGCCATGAGCCACGAGGAGCCATGGGCCATAACTGCATTCAATTATTAAACCAAAAGCGAAACGAAAACCAAAACCAACTTCAACTTCGATTGTATTTCGTGTTTGTGTGTTTTTGTACCTACAAAAAAAAGCGAATAGGAATTGGGGTTAAGTGCGTCGTCGGAAATCAAGGAAGAGCCACTCTCGTTCGCTCTTGTTTTGTATTTTTGTATTTTTTTGTGCATTTCTAGAGGCAGTTCCTCTGCATCCGTCAGCAGACTGCCGGACTACCGGCCTGCCGGGCCGTAGTCTCTAGGCTGCTCTGCTGCTGTCCTGTCCAGTTCTCCCATCCCAGGCTTTTCCTTCATTTTACATGAAGTGGCTGTGCCAGTTCGCAGGGCGAACGATTGACGTGCCCAACTCTGAAGGGAAAACTAACTGGGGATACGTACAGGAAAAACAGCCAGTCAGGCAATCTCTTCGTTTCTCTCCCTCTTTCTCTGGTTGCTTTTTCTGTGCTCCGCTTCGATTTGGAACTGGCAGTGGTTGAATCTGCTAATTCGCCAGAAAATCTTCCCCAGTAATTGCCAAAAATTAATGTAGCTTCAACTGGAATTTTGGTATAAATCATCCATTCACGAGTCGATGCTGACTTTTGATATTCGACATCCATCCTCAGATGTTCTCCCAGACGTATTCCCTTCGCTTGGGTGAGTACTGATTCAAATTCTAATTCTGTTAAGCCTTCACATCCCATGTCTGCCAGCCAAAAAGCAGTTTGCTTTGGCTGCAATAAAAAATCATCTCTACTTCGGTAGCAATTTCCGTTTAGGACAGCAACAGCAGCAGCAGTCCTGCCCTGCCCTGCCTTGCCCTGCAGCTTAATTATTCATTTAACGTTTGATTAGAAATTACAGATATGCATATACCTCTCTCTCTGCTTCTTTGCGTAGGTTAGACCTCTGTCTGGGCAGACGATCATAATGATGATTGCTGATGAGATTGTTGTTGGCTGTGCTCGAAGCTCAGTCATCGGTTACTAATGAGCAAACACAAATTGAGGACCCTCCTGCATCCTTGTGTATCTCTCTCTGACTTTGCTCTTTCCACTTTCCATTCCATGTTTGCAGGAGTTTCCGTTTTACATGCGTGCTAAATGATACTTTCGAGGAGTTTTCCTGGGTCTCAAACTCTGCCTCAGGCTCTACGCTGAGTCCAAAGTTTTGTGTGGGATTATTCGTATCCCCCTGAAGATGAATCCTCCACCAATGGAGAAGGAATGTCCGCAGCTTTCAGTGCAATTTGCAGCTCGTGGCTCGTCTTGGTATGTCCTTTTCTGTTTTTTGTTTTGGCAGAACGCCACGCGCTTTCAATTTGCCTTGGCAATGGCGACTCTCGCAATCTGTCTGCCTTTGCCATGGCCACAGTTTCTGTTGGTAAATCACGGGCTGGCAATTGGTGACGCGTGTCTCGGGCCTGTTGACATGGCATCATCATCATCATCGTCATCAGGCAGGCAGCAGGCAGGCAGACAGGGAGCGAGGAGGCTGCGGCATAAGCCTTGGACCAAGTCATTATGCATGCCCTTTGATGGCACTGCCCTCCCACACGCTCTGTTGGGGGCTTGGCAAAAATGAAGCTCATTACAATGAGGCCTATGCCCCATAGACACACACACACAAACACACACATTCGAGTGGAATGTGCGGCTTGTGTGGGGGTAAATGGGAGGCTTAGTGTCTGGCCAACTACTTGAATTAATTTATCTTATCGCCGGCTGCAGTGGGTATCGCTATGATGATGAAAAGCAGACTAGAGAGGGAAGCAGGGAGCAGCATCATGCATTGTTGACGCTCAAGCAGGTCCTTCCCCATCCACTTATCAGCATCCAACGGCAATAAAACGGCAACAACAGCCGCACATCACGAGCTTCATTTGAGGGCACAACCCAGCCCCATACCATTACCATTTTTATATGCCACAATATGACTCGTTTTTCTACACCATTTGATGCCACTCGAGTGACTGCTGGCCATCGAAAAAGTGTTGCACACTCAAAACCGCGATGGTTCTTCCAACAAATTTAGTTTGCTCGCTTTAAGAATGTTTAACAATATGCATGGAGCGGGGGAGCGGGGTAGCGTGTGTGTGTGCCTCACATTGTGGCAAGTCAATTATTTTCTTGTTTAGCAAATTGCTACACATTCAGGTTTAGTGTAGACATTGTGGCTGGCTCCCAGGCACTCTCTCTGGCTTTGGCAGCGGTCTCTTCTGGTCTCTGGCTTTGCTCTACAACTTTGTGTGTGTTCTTGCAACAAACTGGCAGAACATCCTTCTCAACATCAGCATCATTGCTATTGACATCATCATCATCCCCATGCTCATGTGTCGCTGTTGGCTTTGTTAAAGTTTTGTACATATGATTTTTGGGGTTAACAGACACGTTTGTTAGCCAAACACACACACACACACACACACACACACGGAGAGGGCGGAGGCACAAAGGGAATACGCAGAAACATAAAAACTTAAATTGCTGTTGAGGTCTTGGTCTTGGACGCTCTATCCGTTGCACATCTCCATCTGTTTTTGCTTCCAATTAAAAGTGATGTGAGAGATGAGAGGGCGAGTAGGAGGAGTATGAGAACATTTAGTTATGTCTTAGCAGAGGCTTACAAAAACCCGAAAGCCGATTAAAAATGAGAGATTTTAAAGGTTGGTAAAGGCTTATCCTGCCTTCAGTTTTCAACTGAAAGATATTCAAGCCATTCAAGCTGTTCCACATCAATCTTGATTGAGCCATAAGCCATGCACTGAAACCTAAAACGTGTCAGAATTGAGCTGAAAGAGATTGCATCCCCCAGTAATGAATAATAGATGGAAGTGTGTGGAGGAGGAGCCAGGCTCATTCTGCTGATGACAAACTGAGGCGGAGGCAGAGGCGGAGGCAGAGGCGGAGGCAGAGGCGGAGGCTACTATGGCTACAGGGGGCCAGGGACACATCCCCCACGGTCACAGATATGCAGAGAGAGAGCTCAAATTCATAAGAGTAACCCACTCCATGGACGATGTCAATGGGTTAAGAGAGAGAGAGAGAGAGGCAACTAGAAGGAAGGCAACAAAATTGACCAATTAAAGTAGGGTGGGTGAGTACAGAGGGGGGGGTTACAGAGGGGCTTGGGGCTCGTACGAAATAGTTTTAGGTTGTTAAGCTTTTGCATAATTTTTATGCAAGCATGCGTTGTTATTTGCCTTGTTAACAGCTGCGTCAGCAGGAGTCGAGAGTTCGGCGGGGTACACAGGACACGAGAACCCAGAGCCCTGAGAGAACTCTGGCCCATGGCCCATATGCATTCATGGGAACCTCAACGACAAAGTCAACGTCATTGTTCAAGTGCACCCATGAAACAGGGACACACAGACTCATGTGTGTGTGTGTGGAGCTGAAAGGATTGAGCAGGGAGCAGAGCAGCCAGAGGCAGGAGAGGCAGCAGAGAGCAGAGTTATAATGCAAATATGCCATAAACTCAAAATGTCAGAGCAGAGTGCAACAAGAACAACGGAGAGCAGAACTGGCAGTAGACAAGGGACCAAGGAGGCAAGGGCGGAGAAGGAGAAGGACGAGAGGACAACAAAGACGAAGGATGAGGACAACAACGGCAACATCTCAACACGAGATGCGGCATGGATGCTACTCTATACAGGCCAGGAAACAGTCGACTGGGCCTGTGCCTGTGCCTCTGCGCTTGCGATTGATGGATGGCTGGATGGATGGATGCAAAGCGAAGCGAAACGAAAGTGGAGCATGGGCAGGGGCATGGGAAAACGACCAAGAAGATGCCACAATCAACGTCATTATCTGATGGCATTGAGCGTGCTTAAATTGTCACCTCAAGGAGGCAGACGGAACGCACAGAGGACATGGCTGCCGGGACTGTGCTGCTGGCACATGGCCGAAAAGGAATTTCAATTAAATTTTCTTCACAGTGCCTCGGAGCTGATGAAAATATTTAGCCATCTATTTTAAGTGTATAAGTAAATAAAACCAAATCTGTTTAATGAAACACAGAGAGGCAGACGACAGTTTGCACCCAAATTAATCTTGTTGTAGGTCGAGCAGAGAAGAGAAAGGACAGCACACGACAGGACATGGACATCCTGGTATGTCGGGTCTGCTCTGCTGTAGGTCTGGACATCAGCTTAACACATTTCACAGACTGTCTGTCAGTGCCCTTAATTGGCTTAATACATTAAAAATACTTATGCAAAACGGACAAAAAGGCCAGCCAGAATTCTCCCAGAAAACTAAGGAGAAAGCAACTGATTTGCAGTTTGAAAATACCAAAAGGAAAGCTTCAACACACCACACAAAATGAATCATTTCCCTGGCCCCACACTCCATGTGGGGCAAACCACGTCCTGACGCACGCATTAATTATGAAAAATTATCTATTGATGTGACTCTGGCTCTCGGGGGAAGCAGGGTGCCGCAGGTTGGCACTGCCAGGATGTGTATGCCAAATCACGTGGCAAAAGTTCATTTCTCGACGACCATTAAAATGAGCAATGTGCTCCCACAGACAAATGGACAGACAGGGAGGATGGACAGCCAGGATGGACATGCTGCCCCAGCATTGTGTGGCCTAATGTTCTTTCATCATTTTGTGGCTTTCGCATAATTGCAGTTTATTAGGCGACTGCAGAGAATAAAGATGATGGAGCACAGGGAGTAGTGTTAGATTAACTCGGACATCAAGGGATGTACTAAATGGGGGGTAGCTGTTCTTCAACAGGAAAGGGACTAAGATTGAAGGGAATAAGCTAAGTCAGGGGGGGAGAGAGAAAAGGGTTTGAATTTTTGCCTGGTGTCCACGATGCTGTTGCTAGAGCCAATCGGAATTCTGCAACATAAATTACTTTATCAGCTACACCCAAGTTTTTTTATGGAAGTGGAGAATTTCCATAAAAAGGTTCTTGCATTTTCTTGGAATTTGTAAGATTTTCTAGGACTTTTTTACATTTTCTTGAATTTTCTTTGGTTTTATGAATTTGCCAAAGCCTCAAGTTCTGCCTAATGTGATTCAATTAATTTATATAATAACGCAAACGCAAACATATCAATTATTGATATTAATTTCAGCAATTATGGCTCAACAAATGGTCAACAATTAATGATGGCTGCAATCAAATGAAAGAAAATTGAGGCGCTTAAATGCATTATGGCATGTGGATGTAGAATAAGTGTTGAGCTATTTATGAATTCTTGTTAATGAATATTTAACTAATGACACTAAAACGCACTCGAAACGCAGTCAAAGGGATTGAGAGAGAGAGCAAGAGGGACCCTTTACAGAATGCAAACATTTGCGGCTTATACAGCAAAATGCCATTAAAATCATTTATATGTGCAAATTAAATGCAAGTTTTGCAACGCTAAGCGTTTCATTGATTTAAACAAATATTATAAACACACAGCACACACACATTCATCCATAAGTTTGTGGCATAATTGCGAGTTGAAGCTGTGTGTGAAATTCCAAACAAATGACATTAACAGAAGCCAAAACCCATGAATGGAGGGGAGGCAGAGAAGTGTTCGTTGTGCGGTTGCCCTGAGGGGCTATACACCCCTTCCTACCCTTCCCTCAACTACGTCCGCTTACCACATTTAGACGATGTCACTAATTTTATAATGCAGGCCGCAAGACATAAAATCTACAAAGGCAAAGTGCTCAGGAATACAAGTATCTGAAGCATCTGAAGTTGCCACATACCAAAGGAGAAGATACAGTGCGTTGCATAACAATTAAAGTACAAACTATCCACACACAACGATTCATAGCTTAATTGAATATTTAAACTGATTTTATTTATTTCACTCATCTCGCTATAATTTCTAACATCTTCCTTTCACTTCCATAGTGCCTTTATGCTTCCTTAACGCACTGTACCATGTGCATATATGTTTGTTTGTATATATGTATGTGTGTATATCTAACCCGCTCTAATGGTTTGTCTCGGTCAGCATTTGGTTTCGTTTTTGTGGTCCTTTTCCTCTCTACACTCCGTATGTATTCTGGCCTCCTGTCAAATTGCTGCGTTGACAACTGACATGTGTCTCCATCTCTCTCTCTCTCTCTCTACCCTCTCTTCTCTCTCCCTCTCTCTCTGTCTCCCTCTCTCTATCTTTCTTTCTGCTTTGTAATGTTAGCTTTATTATAGCCTTTAATTACTGTTGGACAACGGTTGTCACGGCCGCTGCTGGCAGGCTTTCACTTGCTTGAATTTCAAAACCTTTCGTGTTTACGGCCATTCGCTTGTAATTTTATAGACATTTCTCTGTCTCTCTCCCTTGCCCTCACTCTCACTGTAGAACCCTCTCTGTCTATCATGCTCGTTGTCTCAGTTTCATAAATAATTAATGCCTTTGAGGTATGTAAACTAACAGGAGACACTATATGGAATGAGTGTCTACTTTATGGCCTGTAAATAAATTTCACTGCGTGAGTGTAATTGTGTTTGCTTTTTGGCCAAGAACCTACATACATATACCTTCTCTGTAGTGGTAGTATCCCCTGTATATATATAATGGCCATAAAGTCAAGACTCTTCGGGGTTAATAGCACTTGTTAGTGGACACAAAACTTTTCTTTCAAGGGGTTTCATATCCGTCGTTAAAAATACATAGGATTGAGCATGTGCGCTCATTTGATTAGATTATAATTTCTTTTGTTTTTAGTGTGGCATAAACATCGAGTTAATTAATTTTGAGCAGCCCCCGGGACATACAAAATATTTTGAGGCCCTATAATCAAATTCATTAACATTAAATCAAGACAGGGGAAGCCATTCGAAAGTTATTCCAGTCCAGCACAAGCCCGAGCACAGCACGACACTCTTTGATTAGAATTATCATACAAATTGCCAGAGAATAGATCCTGGAAGACAGAGTGACGGACAGTTTGACACACAGATGGAGTGGCATCCATTTGGGACCGAGAGTAAAGCTGCAGGCAAAAATTAATTTACATTTTGCATCAGGCATCAATGTGATTAGCCGACCAGCAATACTTATGACAATGGTGTGGCATTTAAATACATGCCTTCGAGCGGAGGATAAGGCATGTGGCAGGGTGCAGAGGTAAGGGCAGTGTGGCATCATGTGCTAGCTGCAACGTTGCTGCAGCAGGCGTAAATTGGTGTCTAATAAACACATAATCAAGGTTCATTTGCTGCAGGAGACACTAAATTGCATTAGCACAAAGGGCTGACACACACACACACACACATGGCCAGGACTCTCTCTGGCCTCGACTCAGCCACAGAACTTGCCTCCCCGTTTCTCTTGTAGTTTGGCAAATATGTGCTGTGCAGGCAGCAGGATATTTGGCCTACAGCCCTATTGGGCTCTTACTGTGGCCGTGTCGTGTTGCATGCTCAATGCTTGCCCCTGTCCTTGCCCCGAAACATCGGTGACAGTTTAGTTTATGGGCCCCGTAACACCAGCTAAGGCGTATCTTAGTTACATTCGAATGCATTACACATGGATACAGATACGGTTTGTAGTTCCTGCCACCTGGTTATGGCTTATAATGAGCTTTTGTGTCCTTACAAAGCAAATTGTAACATCGATAAGGCTTTCATCTTTGTCAAGGCAAAGCCTAAAGAAAAATATGCAGGCAGAAGGTACATTTCTATAGGCAACATGCAGACGATTTATACTCTATGTTTAGGGAGCTACGTCTTCAGGTTGTGGCTCCCCTTTTAGGCCAGGAAACGCTGTGATTGCCACTCAGCTCTCCTCTAGCCAAAGGTGAATGAGATGCATTCAGGCGAATTGTCAAATATCAAGAGCTCTCTCTGATCAAAGAGCAGATTGCAACATGCCGCTGTCCTGGCCGCAGGTGCTACAATCAGAATCAGAGTGCCGCCACCCAGCTTGCAGTGGAGGTGTCCAGCTGTTGGTGGGGGGGTGGTGACATGGCCTGCTCTTTCCACTAATTGCTTTGGGGCGTCGGAATGTTGCATAGTTTGGCTGTTCCCCGCACACACACACAGAATGGAGCGGGGTGGAGTGCCGTGGAGTGGTCCTGCTGCTCCAATCACAGTGCCATTGTGCCGTGTGCCCTTAAGCAATTTCTATGCCGTATACTAATATTCCACTCCCCGCCGCTAATTAGGGCAATGTATAGAGCATAAGGAGAGATAGAGAGAGAGAGGGGAAGAGTGGGAAATGTTTTAATTAATTAACAGATGGTATGGGCAAATGCATTATTTGTATTATTAATAATTCAGCATTAACAGCACTTAAACGGGTACCTTTAATGTATTCCTCTCTCTATATTTATTTAGAGTCAACATTCATTCAATGTCATGTTTATTGCAAATTTTCTTCAAAATTTGAGCAAACGATGAGCAAACAATAACCGAGAACGAACTCGTGAATGAGCCAATCGCACAAAGACTACATTCGTCGCTTGAAGCACACTGTCCGCTGGCAATTCATCGATGATAACACGAAGCAGTCGAGTGCAAGATACGCCTCTGGTCCGATGTCAGCCAAACTTTCCATTTGGGCGACGAATCCTTTGATTCGTGGTGCGTCCGCCACTGCCCCAGAGTATTATACATCTATGCCGCAGCCGCAGGGTTCATTTGTGGAAAAGCTAACATTTCGCCCGCAGTTGGTTTCTGAGCAGGTGAAGGGACTGCGTGATCGCACGGTAAACAAGCGGTCATAAAGGTAATCGGAGACTCAACCCGCAAGGCCTGCAAGAACGCCGACTGGTTGGCCAAGCAAGACTTATCCATGCTACTTGAGGCGCGGCGATAAGGGCTGATAAGGGCACAATGGAAGCTGACGATGAATACATTGAGGTCTGCTTCAATCATGGAAGATGATGACTGTGGACTGAAACTCCGATCGAGTGCCAAAAATCAACGTACTTTCCATTATATTTGGCGCATATCTCTTACACAATTAATTCAATAATTTAGCTACAAAATAAAATGTTTATTTTGCAATTAATTGAATGTTTTGCATGCCTTTTTATTAAATTATTCGCAAGCCACAAGCTCAATTCGATTGAGTCCATATCTCGGCTATAACTCGGACACTTTCAATCAATACAAATAAGGATGTATCCCTCCTTACCACACTTGGCCTTGAGTTCTAAAAATAATTTAACAAGCGAATCTTGATTCAATGGCAAGTCCCCTGCCCCTGCCCCTGCCCCTGCCACTGCCCCACCTGCCACAAAACCCATTAAAGGCATCCATTATTTAGAGAGGGAAAAGGCGAGTGCTGTGTGGCAGTGGCACAGTTCGTTATTGTTATCATTTCTAATTAATTAAAATGAAATTTGGGTGGCTGCCACCAAAATGGAATATTTTTGCAATCAATTGAAATTCAATTAAAATACGTTGCCAGCTGGCTACTTTTGGCCATTTCTGGACATTTTCAGCCGTTTCAGCCAAACAAATACAAAACGCGAAAAGGTTAGACTAACAAAAGGGTTAAGTGAGTGCGTGTGTGGCAGGGGAGAGGTGTGGCAGATCGTAAAGCCATTAGGCAGTGCCCCCAAAATCCATTTAGTTCAATTAAATTTATTCATCAATTAAAAACAAAAGCTAAGCAACAACAACATCGAAAACGGGGGCGACATAAAAACCGAATTTCGAATTGATTACCAAAAAAGCGGAAACGGAAATGCGTGTGCACGCCATTTAAGCGTGAACCCCACACAGTCATGCCACACACCACCCGCACCCACCCAGCCAGCATGCCACCTCTCCATGCCACAAACTCTGCAATTTTCGCCCCCGTTTTTCGGACATAATAAACTCGGGTTATGGGCACAAATTATTCAAGCGAAACGCTTCAATGCATCACTTTTCTTACCAGCACCGAAAAACTTCCACTTTCGACGAGACCTTGAGGCAACATTGTGACCTTGAGCACAACTGTACGGGACGCAGAAAGCCCAGCACCACCCACACACCCACTTGTGGGCAGTGTGGCCCCATCAACTGCATGATTGTGTTCATCAATTAGTTATAAATCACACGCCTTTGGTCATGGCTGGAGTCTCCACGCCAATCGACTCGAACGAGAGGACGGACTCCGTCGCGGACTGTGGAAGTCGAACGGAGAGGCCCATCAAAGGCCAATGTTGGTTGCGGCTGAAATTGAAATTCTGCCATAGTTGTGATTCCCTGACGGAACAGTGCGTGACGAAATTATAAGAAAGGAAAATTGATAGAAATTGAAGAGCGTATTTAAATATTTAATAGAAATCTTAATCGAAATCAAAACGAATTCAGTGTTCAGAATTCTAGTATTTTTTTTTGTGATTCATCTTTACTACACTCATGGCACGCACTGTATACGCTCAGGCACATCTGCGGCTTGTTACAAATTGCAATGTTTACAGACAATTGTGCCCCCACAGTGCGTATGCGTCATTTGGCGGTTGGAATGACCTCCGACTTATCCGCTTATCCGACATATGAGCTGAGGATTTATGATGATCCTTAAAGTATACCAGTCCACGATATCGTAGCACTCTCTGTCAATAGCTGATTAACTTTTACTTTTGCTTTGCTGCTGCTGTTGCTGTTTCTATTTGCACAAAGTATCTTTCATTCAGTGAGATTTTTTTCCCCTATGCTCTTTGTGTGACTCTGTTTACTCTCATCACAGCGCCATTGTCCACACACACACAGAGAGTTTGTTTGTGTCGACGTGGTCAGTGGAATGCTCTCGTAATCACGGCATAATTATTTGTATAACTCATTTAAGTGCTGGCCCACATGCAGATGTGTAGGCACGTTGGTTGGTTCCTCATTGGGGTTTGGGTTCTGCCTCTGGTCCCTTCCCTTCCGTTCTGTTGTTGTTTTGTGTTGCTGTTGCTGTTGCTGTTTCTCTAGCTGTTGCTGTTGTTGTCGTGGTGTGATCTGGTCAGCTGCCAGGCTTTGTTTGTATGCACTTTTGTTATGTAATTACCGTTTGGCTGAGAGTTGGATTCGACCAGAACCAGTGCCAGTGCCAGTACCAGGCGGTACGGCAGGCTGTAGTGCAGGCTGTGCTAGGCCTTGTAGGGCCAACTGTTACAACTGTTTATGCTGGCGCTAAACATACAACCAGCCCAGGCCAGGCCCCCCCCCCGAATAGTGGCCAAGGACATGGACCAGCCATCAGCTCTCGCTCTAGCTCTGAATTTCCTTTAATTTGCACACACACTGTACTTGTGTTTCACTGTACGATGAGCGAATGTCAACAGGCAGCGGCGCAAATGCATTTCACAGTTCCTGTCCAACAGTTGAAGCTCCCCGGCAGGGCACTGCACAGCACGAGACAGCCAAGAGCAGCAACATAAGAGCACAGAGCGCCAGTGAGAGCTTTTGCTGTCATTTCCTGCGGGACACGATTTGTCTCTGTGTATGTGTTTGTGTGTGTTTGCCTTTGCCCCGGATACTGTCCTGATTCTCCCACGGATAACTTGTAAAGAGTGCGAAAAGAAGGCCTCCTCACAAACTCACACTCTACACTTCACTCTGTCATGAAAAGGAGATCTCTGGGATTTGCATAATCGTCCCACTTACGTAGCAATTTTCGCAGAAAACTAATCACAATTTCAATTACCATTTAAAAAAGAAACTGGGCAATCAAGTGCAGGCTCTAAGCCTCAGCCTCAGACCTCAGACCTTCAACTAAAAGTATTTAACTTGTTTTGGCTTTTGGTTACTGTCCAAATTTACAGTTTGAACTTGGCACACACAGCTATAACCCATGGAGTTGTCCCAGAGAGGGCGAGTGAGAGGGCAAGGGCTGACTGCCACATAATGTTGTCATTAATTTTTACGATATTTACCAAGTTTAATGCATTTTGCCGATGTTTGCGCACAAGTTTAATGTGGCAGGGGGAGGAGGAGCAGGAGGAGGCGGAGGCATGGCTATGGCCATCTCTGACTTTCAGCATATTTCTTCGTTAGCTGCAGCATACCCAGGAGAATCTACAAAGAGAGAGCGAGAGAGAGAGCAAATGTAAAGTTGTTGATGGGCTGAGGCTATGAGGGAGAGGAGAAAATTGCTTATCATGAAATGTTTCAAAAGCACTTTGCAACGCAAAGAGTGGAGCCAGTGGACAGGGGGGGCCAAGGGGAAGGAATCTGTGGCGTACGACTAGACAACGCGTAAGGTTAATGGCAAAAAGTTTATCTGCAATTACGATATGGGAACGCCCACACCCCCCACGCTGAATATCATCCATGCAGCCAAGTAAATATTTATTGGCTCTACTTTTAAAATGCACTTTAATGCAACGACAACGGCAAACCCCAACGACAACGACAACGACAACGATAATGGTGCTGGCATTGATGGAGACATTCCACGTTATGGCCAGTCGAATCTCAGCAGATAAAGATACGAGCACGAGGATATACAGAGACATTGAAAAGATTGCTGCTTGGGATTGGAAATGGAAACTGCACTCTGATCATTTAATGTATATTTAATACATTTGCCTGGGCCATAATTCAATTTTAAACTTGAAGCGACAAAACTTGTCACAACAAACAGTTGGCCCTCAACGGACACACAGCTGGTAGGCAAATAGGAAATTCCATTTCATTTTCTGTTTGCCTCCAATGTGAAATTCAATTAATCAAAATACGAATAAGATGAGAAAGTTCCTCGAGGAAAGGGAAAGGCACAGCAGCAGACGACATCATATTGCATCAGAAAGTAGACAAAACGATAATTTATCATTTTCCTACAGGACCTACAGGAAATACAATTGCCAACTGACTGGGACACTTACCGAGCAGAGCAGAGCAGAGTGGAACAGGGCAGGGGGATTTTGAAATTGGAAGCGCAAATGAAAATAGTAGTAGGCAAAAAGGGCTCTGATGTGCTGGCCAGCAGGTGGAAAGAAGCGTGGGAGCTACCTACAGTGTCCTGGCAAAGCCGAAAATTCTCGTTACATGCAAAACTCAGGCTCAGGCTCAGGCTCAGCCACGGACATGGGCCCGGGGCCTTGTCACTTGAGCTGAGGCTAGTGCTGTAGCTGAGGCTGAGGCTGAGGCTGACAGAAACATGTCTGCAAAGGATAGTTGACTAAGGAAAACGGACACTGCCCCCAGGCAGTGGACGGAGGAAGGCAATGGGAGGGTCGTTTGGTTGGGTGGTTGTCATGCAAACGATTATAAAATCATCATTTATCACATTATGTCACTCGTTCTGCTCTCCTTTTCTGGGGCGACAGTCTGATGAGACATTCTCGGCTTTGACCCAAAACCGAACCATGAACTATGCGCCTCAAACCCTTCTCAGAGACAGTGTACAGATTGGGGAATATGCAAGAAATAATGACATCAAATATATGACAGCATGATACCTTCACAGCAGACACTGGCACTTGCAATTCAATTTGAGGCGTCTCCCAATTTATTCGAAATGTGGCAACGGAAGTTTTTCCACTTGCAACCTTTTTGCATTCCTTAAATTTCGAAGGAAAAACTTTTGGATTTCATGTGTGCCAGGAGCATCCAACTCTAGCTCTCTCTCTCTGTTTTCCTTGAACACCTTGGCATTTACAGGGAAACAATGGAACACCAGAGAGGTAGAGAGAAAGAGAAACTGTTTCCACATGGAGGAAAGTGGAACAACTCTCGAATATCCTTTGGGAGCAAACCTGCCCGTCGTCCTTCAATGACACTAAGTAAAAGTAATTTTCTAACTACATCAACATCATTTTTCTCTCTCGGTTTTTGTGCTCATTTTTCTCGAATCTTTTTTTTTTGCTTCGCCCAAATGCAACTTTCACTTTTGGGTTCGTGTGACATTAAATTTTACGTGAATTGCTTTGCTTCATCCTTTTCCTTCGCTTCTGCCATTCCTGCTTCTACATTCTCATTCGTAGATATATTTTGTGCACCTTGGACTACTGCAGGCTAAGCGTTTGTCTGTGTTTTCTCAGCTGGAAAACTGAAAATGTTGCCCGCTGGCGGTTGGCTAAGTTTTCTGAAAAGCGGGCGGGATAACCGAATTAGAAGGGTCGCTCTGGCTTGCTCGCTTCAATGCCAGTGTTGGTTAGTGTTTTGAAACACTGGTGCAATGCTAGCGGGTTTCTTTTGGAGCTTAATGATGGAGAGATAGACGAAGAATTAGTAAAAGGTAAAGAGATAAAGCATAAGAAGGTGATTTAAAAGGGCTGGCAGGGGATTTGTTGAAAATAAAAGGGAAAAGGGAAATTGAGTGAATGTACAAGTTGTTGCGACAGTGTTAGATAATGCATAACATGCATAAAAACTAACTCCTGTTCCAATATTGAGTAGCGCCATTTGCATCATTTTTAATGAAAAAACCTTTTTAAATTTTCTTGGATATTTCCCTGTCTAAAGAAATTTACATTTAAATTTATGAGCATTGGCACCTCCCTTTTGTTTAATGTTTTGCAATCTCAAACTGAAATTGATAAAGTTAAATTATTAAAGAATCCCCGTGTGGAATAGGGAGCGAGCTGGTGGTGATCCTGGGGGATGGGGGCCAGCCGTGCAGCTCCAGTTGAGTATGCCTGTCAACATGTCAGTCGTGTCCAAAAGCAATTTGTCAAGCAGTTGTGATTGGCAGCTAAAGCGACGCAGTGAGCCATGTACACAGGAACACACACACACACGGACAGGAACATACATATAGCGGTAGACAGAGAAACAGAGAGAGAGAGATAGTAAGAGTGAGAGAGCGGGATCCATACGAGTCACCTAGGAAGAGTCCGGAGCCGGAAATGCGCAGCATAAACAAAATGGTGACACATGAGCCGAAATGCCCCAAAGCGCCTGTCAAGAGTCAAGACAACGCCAGGGAGGCGTTGGAGGCGTGGCAGGCTAAGAAACTTTGCTCCGGTCTGCACTGTGACATACGAAATTCAATTGTCATGTGTGTGTCTGTCTGTGTGGCACTAATACGAAGGTTAACGCTATCGAAGCGTTCAAAATTAATATTCAATAACGCCTAAATAGATTTAAGGCAATTGTTTCTAGGCGCCACACACCTGCCACAAGCTGCACCTTTTGCGTTATGTAAATTGATATCATAGAATCATTTTAAGGACACACAGCTGCCTCTCTACATCTGTTTCTATCTGTGCTTGGGGCTATAGGTTGGCCTTAATTGGCCTTAACCAAATCAAGTTATTAGAAGAGAAAATTCTATCACGGACGTCGCTTAAGCTATCTCCTTTTGCCCCTCCCAAAAAGGCAAAGGAAAGGTATGTATGGCGTGTGCCACAAAGCATATCTCTGCGCGTCTTTCAAACTATCTTTTCCTTACACCTTGAAAATACAACACCTAAAAAATTCAAAAGAGAAATCTTTACCCTCAAAAAAGGCAATAAGGAAGCACTTGCCACGCAGCAGCAGCTTTGTTTGTGTGTTGTTATGTGTGTGTGGCAGATTGCTGGCAAAATATTTACCATTTGTGGGGGACAACCTTTTTTATAGCGCTAACAAGCGATAAAATTGTCAACGCTTTGACCTGTGAACCTGAACCTCTGATGATGGCCTTTGACACTGCTGCCGTTGATGTTGTTATCCCATGTCCTGTATCCCTCAATGGACTTCCGGCCACAGTATCTTGTGGCAGGTAGGCACATCAAATCGAACGTACGTTGGTGCGTATCGAGAAAAATGTAATTAGGTCATAAAGGAAATTGAAAATCTTTAGAGTGAAACACATTCTGCGCACAAAAATTAATTTAAACTTTGGCCACATTTACTCATTAGTTGGGGAAGTTTTTGGTGTGGGAACAGGGCCATATATATTAGAAGTAAAGCGACGGACGGCACCCAGAACTTGCAGCTCAACAAGTTTTGCAGGAGAGTGGTGCAATGGGGAAAGTGCAACTAATTTGCCTGTGATTTGTGTGGGGAGCAGCAGCAGCAGCAGCAGCAGCAGGAGCAGGAGCTTCCACCCCCGCTCCAAAGATTTATTCGAGTTGGCCAAAGTAACATAATTTGCGAATAACGGGAGCGCGAACCAGCCAAATGCCTCGCCAGTAAGGCAAAATGTTGGCCAACTTAAGCTCTGCTCTGGCTGGGAACAGAGGGAAAAAAGCGCTGCAAATGTGAAGAGAAGAAATGATTTAAAAACTCGCCAGAGAGCACCATCTAGGTGGCTGGTACGAGTGCTAGGCCTAAAGTTAACAATGAATAAACCTTCTAGGCAATCTTCTCCTACTGCTCCTCCTGAAACCTCTTCTGCCGTGCGGAAGTTGGCCGTAAATAACTTTTGTGCTGCTGCTGCTGCAGCGCTGCCTCCTGCTTGTGTCGCTCCGTTGCATTAGTTGCATAAGCCAAAGACCATGGCAGACCCTAGACCGAGACTTGGCCCAAAAAGTGCACTCCCCACCATTCTGCCTTTCTTCGTTTTCTCGTGCTCATTCTCTGGTGTAAGGAGCAGTGGCAGAGAGACCCATAAATCATGCACGCGTTGCCTTTGGTGTTAGCCTCGTAACGGAGTAAATTTTAAGCCGATTTCCGCTACATGGCCAAAAGCCATGGGCCAACGCCATTCTTCGCTGGATGATGTCGCATCGCATGTCGTGTGTTGGCCATCAACGGCAATGCGGATATAAAAGTTCACGGAATAACAGACCAAGCAAATAAACAGAATATGACTTTATGTATAGGGTAAATGATCGAGATGTCAAAGTTTATAGGGCAACACAGTGGGGAGTAAGAGGAAGTGGAATCGAATATCCAACTTCTCGATTTCTGCTACAGAATAAGAAAGGATTCCCTTAAACTCGATCTTTCATTTTATCTTAAAAACTCTCACAAATTAAAAGCAAAATTCTCGGCATACGCTAATGTATTTTTCCAACTTTTCCAAGCTCTCCCACACCCTTATGTTCAATGGAATGCCAAACAGTCCTCTGCCCTCCCCCCCAGCATTCCATTACCTCATCAAAATCGTATAAATATCACACATACGCCGAGTGGCCATCACACATGTGGGAGTGCCATATAATTTCGCCATTTCTACGCCCGATAAGCACACACAGAGACCCAAGCAAGGGTCAAAGCTAAAGAAGAGCCTGGTTATATCTACATAAAATGCCATCTCAAATACGCACAGCAACAATTTTAATAGAGCAGCACTTAATGCATAAAATATGAGCATACAAATATTGCAAAGCCACCCAAAAACCGCAGCGCAAAAATTCTAGACGAAAATGTAAGGACATTGCGTGCAACGGGGAGAGTTACTCGAGGGGGATTTGCAATTTAATTGCGTTCCAAATAGTGTAAATTGAATTTTTAACGCCAAGTCGTTCTTCCTTCGCAGAGACATGCATAGTTACACGCATGTGAACACGGCGATGGGTCGGTCGAACCACGGACACGGACCCCAGACCCAGAGCAGTAGCCAGAGTCGAGCGGGAGCCACTGCCGAGGGCGGGACTAAGCGGAAATTAAGTTGTTTCACACGCAGTCGGGCGGAGGGACACCCAGCACACACACATACCCAGTGGCAAATGGCAGGATTCTGAACCCGAGGATTCCCAGCTCACCATCTTGTTATTTGGCGTGTCGCTTGCCATGTTGTATGCCCCGCGGTCGGGCAGCCAAACAATTCACTATCTTGGGCGCCCCACACCGAGCACGTTCCCACACACCAACACCACACATGCATGGCTCATGATGGTCATGTCCGAATACAAATAACGGCGAAAAAAAAATGGTTGGGGTGGTAAAAACGGGTTAACTCTACGCTGGCTGGCTCATCCTTTGGCCCTGCCTCTTTCCTGATTTCTTTATGCAGACAAATGGCCTTTTAAATTGCTGGCGTGTAGACTGTCTGTCTGCCTGTCTGCCTTAACCTCTGCCTTTCTGCAGATTTACATGCTGATTTGATATATGAATCGCTGCCACACTATCAATCAGCGTTTTCATTGCCCCACATGCCAGGGGGCAGCATCGATAACGTTGCACTTACGCACAGATATCTGACAAATGGGAAGGGGCAGAGGGAGAGAAAGAGAGCCACAAATTGGGGAACTTGGAGGCACATTAAGTGCTGCGATTACAATGAGGAAAAATATAGAAAAGAGTTAGTTCTGCTCTTCTCCCTCTGCTTTTCACGAGCAGATTTTTTTCCAGTTTCATGGTCATGGAAAGCCCCCTCCCGTTACAACTCCATTGAAATCCAAGCGTTATTTGTAGCTTGTTATTGTAGCCCATCAAAAAATTGACGCATAAAAGTGTAATCCCATCAGCAATCACCCATCACACATTCCCCATCACACATCGTGTGTGTGGCAACATATAATTGCTATAAACACATAATTATTACAATCGTATTGCAAATCAGAGCACGGACAGCGGAGATGAAACTGGATCGTGCGGTGCGGAGAGCGAGAAAATTGCCGTCATCAAATTGGTTGTCAACGGAACCGCAAAATGTAGCATGAATCACGGGGCAGGGCAGGGCAGGAAGGAAACCTAATGCCAGTGCTGCTTCCGTTGGATGCCTGCCCCGGGCCAAATCCCGGCTAAATTCGCGGCATCCATTCGACTCCATTCGAATCCATTCGAGGACACGCAACGAGCAACGCGCTTGATTAATTGCGCTCGGTAATGTGAGGAGTAGGAAGACCAAACCCACACCCGCACATATGCAACAGCCACATGTGGCAGCAACAGTAACAGCGGCAGACTCAGGGCACGACACGCAGCATTCCCCCAGCTTAACCGAATCACTAATTCCACTTGACTGGAAATCAATTGATCTGCTTCTGCTTTAGCTTCTGCTTCTACTCCTCCGGGGCTTCTCTTTCTTTTTTTTGCTTTTCATGTTTCGTAAATTTAATTTCTGAAGCAACTTCTTGTCCAAGCAAACGTAAAATGCCTTGGCCATTGGCCAGAGAGATTCGAATTGTAGGCGTGTAAACGCTTCAAGGACACACACATAAGCACTCGAGGGGAACCAGCCCATTGAATGTGTTCTGAAAAATGCCCGCAAAAAAAAGAAAGCAGTTCGGAATCTCCCACACTCTCTGAACGATTACACACAATATTCGAGTATTGGAACAGCAAGTCTTTTATTGCACTTGTTCTTGTTGTTGCTGCTGTTTTTGTTGTTTTATATGGCATTGTTATAGCCAGAAATTGCTTCATGTTCCGCGAATGCTGAACGAAAATAAAAGCCCACACAAACACACAGCCGATGTCCAGCCGTTCATCCGCTCGAAAGCCAAACCGGAAAACAAAAACCCATAAAGCAAATAAAATAGGGCGGACCATACAACACATCCCTATGACCATTAAAAAAGGATTAAAACGATAATTTAATTGTGATTTTGGTCAAATATACAATAGATTCTACCATGCCCAAAGCCAATAAAAGAAAACTTTTAAATAAAGCGAAATGTCGGCGCAGGTGAAGCCTGTCTTTATGTTTATTTGTAGAGCTGATGGTCGGAGGCTGTTTATCTGTTTACTAAGACATTTTCAAGGCAGAACTCACAAGTTAAAGAGGTTCTGTTAGCTTCAAAAAACGAATAAATATACACATATTTATTGAAGATGGAATGGATTCTCTTTATACTTTTCATGATGATCTCTCATTTTCTGTGCAGATTTTTTTTTGTGACTTTTAAAATAAAAGTATCTCTTTGCTGCTGGTTGCCAGTGGCTGGCCAAATGCATTTCCACATGTGGATTATTCCTAATGTTGCAGTCGTCATTGTTGCCATTCGATTCGTCCTTTCATCTCCATTGTACGGTACTATATGTACATGTACACAGGCATATCCTCGCACATATGTGGGCTTTGTCCTCTCGTTAACAGTTTATGCCTTTGTCTGAGAGGAGGCCCCTTTTATGTACCCTTTTTTGCTCGTTTACATTGATGCTTTTTACAGCTTCATTCCCATTTGGACTCAGCAGCAGCAGAAGCACACAAACAAAGTGGACAAAAAACACAAATGAACACACGTGGCACACGTGGCGTATACGTAATGCATTGTTATGTCTTTAAAAATCCAACTTCTTAAATATTAATACATAAGTGTGTTCATGTGTTCGTGGTGCCAGAAAGTTTATTAAATTTCCAAGAATTACATACACAAAAAATGCTTCACCATAAATGATCAGCAGTACATCCGTTGAGATCCCTGACAAGAGCTCTCAACGCAAAATAAATGATAAAAATTGTGTAAAGATTTTTCACTTTTTTCATGAATTTAATTTGGATTTAAGCAGTCAGCAGGGTAGAAAAAAACTTGGATGCCAGCTTTATAAAGCTATAAACATGCAATATACTCGAATATCGAATACATATTTATTTTATGCATTTTTAATATTGTTTTTCCAAGGGTAACTTTTTCATTGCTTGCTGCTTATTTGGGAGGGGAAAACTTTCCCTTCATTTGCTTTTTTGTAACGCGTTTTTCCAGTTGAACAAGGCAATCAATAGAACAACTGCATGGCCATGGGGAAATTATTACAAAGAAAAACAGCAACAAAAAATGGCAACGAGACTTTGCATCGGGTGGTGGGCTACTCATATATTTTGGGAGGCGGAAAAGCATATTACAAAAGCCAAAAAGTCTCTGGTCCCTTTTTGGTCAACATATTAAAAACGCTTTTTGAAATTTCCACTTGACCAAACCAATTAAAATCATAAATTTTCAGAGCCTGTGGTAAAATTTTCATTCAAATATAGCACAAGTCCTTCTTTTGGCCTTTGTATTCCTCCATTTTTACTATATATTGCAATATATGTAGATAAATTCAGCGTGTGTGTGTGGTGGGGGATTGGCAGGGAGTCCAGGGTGGGATATATTTGCGTTTAATATTTTTCCGTTCCGTTGGCGGCTGGCGGCGGAACTGTAAAAATTTCACACGAGAACGCGTAAAAAATGGCAAAAAATCTCTGATAAAAATATGAAATATGAAACCCACAACGAGCACTTTAATAAGTACTTGGCCAAAAATATACAGCAAGATCGAAGCAAATAAATATATATGGGTGTGTGATAGTACGAGACATGGACTTGACTTTGTGATGTATTTCGAGAAGAGAGAGACAGAGAGAGATTAAAGAACGATTTATATTCCATAAAGCATCCAGTTCAGATGCTTTAAATTTATTTTATTCTCTTTAACTTTTCCGTTCATCCCTGCTACAGATCCACTGTGTGTAATTCCTCTCGCTCCTTAATTTGCTATTCCTAGAAATGGCATCTCCAGGGGCTGTGTCACAAGCGATTAGGCCATAAAAATGTAACCTTTGACCTTTGCTGATTGCCCATTCAAACATACACTTACACACACTCACACAAACGATCGATCTATGACTTCCCGTTTGGCCTAGTGGCAAGCGTTTTTGGTCAATACAAATAGTAATAATTGTTTGGAAATTTGTTGCTCTTAAAAATACATTCAACACACCCTCTCTCGCGCTCGTTCCCTCTTCCTCTCACCCTCCTGGGAGACATAAAGGCTCTGACATGCTCTGGCATTGTATATTTCTGTGTGTTTTTGTGTGTGTTTGCTACTTCCGGATGTGTGCGTGAATGTATTGCGTATTGGTCGCCATATTGTTTTCGACATGTGCATGTTTTTGATGTCAAGTGGCCGTCTACTTGAAAACAATTTTTGCGTATGTGTGTGTGTGTGGGGAGGTTTTGGTACTCTTCGCGTAGGGGTATTTTGATTTTAGGGATATGCAGGGAAGCAGAGAGCGATAGCAGCGAAAGTTGAGCGTGCTTGTCTATCGCGCACTATCTCTTCCAGTGTGGCTTAGCAGTCTTAAGGAACTCTATCTCTTCTCTCGCCCTCCCCTTTTCATGGCTTTATCCTAGACCGTCTCGTACTTGGAAACATTCCTCACCTTTTGCTGTTGGTTGCTGCTCGTGGATCCAAATCGAAGCATTTAGTGAGGGAATGCATCATCAAAGAGAGTATCTAAAGCACCGAACACCCAGAATCGATGTGTTCTTGCTTTTATGCCTGCGAGAACGCATTGTCGTTGTCGTACTTTTGATTGTTCGCTTCGTTTTCGGCTTGCTTTCAGTTCAGCTCTCAGTTCAGCTTCAATATTTGAGTCTGCAGTTGTTGTTTTGGTGTGGATGTTTTCGTTTTCGTTCGAATTGCGTCCATGGCATCCATTTTGTTGATGTCGTTATCAATTAAGCGACACGTTGCGTAGTTGCCAGCTAGTAGCCACAGAGCTGGAGTCGTCCAGGCAGCCAGTAGTGAGAGTCAGCGTCGTCCTGCCAGCAGGCCAGCAGAGCCACAGTCGTCCTGGGCCCTGGCCACAGTTGGCGTCAATTGACTGAACGAAATGGCCAAATGGGAAATGCCATGGCCATTGAGGAGGGTCAGAACACACACGCACACACACACAGAAAAGTTGTTGAATTGTGTGATCGGGGGCCAAGCCCCACAAAAACAAGTTGCAGTTAACATTTTGGGTGTACAAACAAGGCCATTTCTTCTGGTTTTCCAATGGAGCTAAGTATTGTTCGAGGAACTTTTGAAGAGTTTGCCTCTTGTATGGTTAGCCCTTCCCGTAGCTATCCTGCAACAATAGCTCTCACTCCCTCGCTATGTTTTAACAACCACTTGGCTCACACTTTGCCTAATGAGCATGATTAGACAACTATTTCGGGGAGGTTGTTAGAGGAGTGGCTTGACAGTGAGTTGGAAAAGTATTACTTACACCCAACACTCGCACAATTATGCATGTCAAATTAAGAGTAACTACGCCCAAGTAATAGAATCTCTGTGTTCTCTATGTGTGAGCTGTAAACGAACACGGCAACGGCAACGGCAAAGGCAACAACGGCAACACGGCAGTAGGGCCATAAATCTTCAATGTGACTGAGTTCTGGGCTGTGGGTTGTTCTCCTAGGTCCTAGCAGTAACTAATGATGTTCATAATCGGAGTGGCATGTAAAAGGATAATGCTGAAATGCTGATTAACACACACACACACACAGAGACACAGACACTGAGATACAGGCAGCGGTAAGGCAGGACACAACTTCATTTAAGCACTCTCTCTCTCTCTCTCTCGTATTCGTGTGTGTTTGTGTGTGAAGCGGAAGTGTCAGTAGTGGACGCCATTAATTTAGCGGAAATAAACAAAACAAGAAAATCAACAGAGAAACAGTAAACCGCAACAACCAGCAAAAGGAGAAAGGGAGAAACGGAATGGAATGGAATGGCATGGGCAGAGGACTCGAATGAGGCTTGAATCTCAGTACTTGGCATCGTGTACTCGTGTTTGAACAGGATATGCTTCGTGCTCTGCTTATAATTGGAGCATAAAGTGAAGCTGTAAGAAATGTGCAAGGCCGTAAAAGGCCTCACAGCGCAGTCCGAGCAGTCCAACCAGTCCAGAGGAAGTGGCAGAAGTACAGAAAACAGCAAAAGAAAAACAGAAACAGAAACTGAACATGAAAGCGATGGCCTGGCATTATATTCGACCCTAAGATACCCTGATTAACACACCAGAGAGAGAAAGACGCTAGCTGCTAAGCCATACTGGGATAGATAGAACAAGATGGAAAGGAAACAAAGCTTCCAAAACAAAACTCTTGGAATAAAGAACATCCTCAATTTATGCTTTATACTTGGCATCATTGCCATTTCATTGCTCTTCTCATAATCCCAATACCCTCCCAAAGTGTATGCAAAAATACAAAGAGGGAGACAGAGAAACATCAGCAGAGATACATTTACAGCTTGCTGCTGGCCTCGTTACATACTCAGCAAAAGAGTTCTAGATACTCTCTCATACACACATGTCTGTGTATGTCTCTCTCTATTCCTATAAATAAAAGCCCCCTCGGCTTGCTCTATCCCTGTGCGTTACCCTTTCTCTACCCACTTTTTTTTACATCTTTTCTGCTGGTCCGCGTAGAGTTAATTTATGACCTACAATACACACATACGCGTGTACACAGATTGTGGCGCCTCCACTTAAGTGTTAGAAACCCAAAAAGACTTTCCAATTTCAAGTCAGTGCCGAGTCATGAATTTTAAGTGATTTCCCGCTTTGCTTCTGCTCTGGTTTCCGCCTTTGCTGTTTGCATTCTTTTCCACAATTAATGGAAAATTTAATTTCACTCGGCTCCAACACACGTTGCGTGCGAAAAGAGGGACTTTTGGAAAAAAGGGTTTAACTTGTAATTAAAAGGATTTTTATATAAATATTTTACTCATTCGAGCAGCAAAACGGATTTTAAAACATTTGGAGAATGTTTCATTTCGCTTTAATGTTTTCTAAAATGCATTTGAAAGCAATTGAAACCCCACAGCTAAGCTACTCTATGGGAAAAAATATTATTACCGCTTTAAGTGGACAGTCAATTATGTATTTTATTATGCAAAACAAATGCTGTTTGCTACTGTCCAGACATTTCCATTACACGCTGTTACTGTAACTGAAACCAGCAGCAGCGTTGCATGTGTGTGTGTGTGTAAGTGTGTATATGCTGTATGTACTCATATATCAAGTGGTGGATATACTCATAGAGATGAGGGGCCAGGCAAGGGCAAGGGCCCCACTCTGAAGTCCCTGGTCCTGGTCTGCTCTCACACCCACTTAAATTGGATGGGCAATTGTGGTTTTCTATTAAAAATGAGTGGGCTTCTCTCAGGCAAAGTGCACTGGGCCACACACACAGTTAGACATACATATGAGCGTGTACTTTTATGTGTAACTGTCTGAGGGAGTGTGTGTGTGTGTCTATGTGTCTGTGTGTTGGCCAACAATTTTATGGCTTTGACTATTATTTTACCATTTTTTGTCGTCTGCCGGCTTTCCTGCTGCTGCTCCTGCTTTGTGTATCTGTGTGTCGTCTGTCTATAAATATTTATTACAATTTCGTTTTTGGGATAGAAGATTGAATAGAAGAGGATCCAAACTGTACAGAGAGAGAGAGAGTCAGTTAGATGGATTTCGACAGATATGTATGTATATGTACTCATCGTATATGTACTTGCAATGACAGCAAAGTTTGCACACCCAAACCAGACCCTCCCTGCTTCCCATTCAATTAGGGGCCACATAACTCAAAGTAAACCCAAAAACCCACATCAGTGCACAAAATTGCTGATTCAATTGCCAAAAATGCGGGTCAACAATATTCCGATTCGGATACCGAATCCCAGAGAGCCACAACCTAAAAACTTTCGGGACAATCTTTTCGTTTCGCAACGGTTTTTGCGGGCAAGTAAATAAATTAGGGGCGAAATCATTTTTAATTATTTGCAAATAAAAGGCATCGCCGCGCATCGTCCAAAGAAACTCCTTGCCTTGGCTTGCAATTAACAAAGCGAAGAGAGTACCGCACCCGAAAAATGAGCAAATCATAATGAATAAATGTCGCACCGGAAGTAAACGGAAATCTCGACCATCCCCCGAACATTTCCGCTTTGGTAATGGCAAAGGGCAACGCGCAACGCGGGTTATTCCTCCCCTTCCTAATGGAAAACGCTGCTTGGCATAATAAACTTTGTCTGGTTTTTTTTTTCCCCGTCTTTTGTTGTTGCGTTCAAAGCGTGTTGACTTTGTTAATAAGTTTCGTAATAAGTTGCGAGTGGGGCCAAAAGGATGACCCGTGAATGTACAGAAACCGCAAAGGCATAAATAACCCGACAAAGTGGATACAAAATAAAAAGGAGAGAGCTTAGTGGTTGCAGCGAATACCCTAGAAAAATAGTCAAAAGAGGAGCAACGATTATTGATGTTTGATTCAATATTTGACATAGTTTTCCACGATAAATTCAATCCTCAGAGATATATATACATACATGTATATAAACTTGTTTCTTTCTCTTTTGGAAAATCACCACTAATCCGAAAGTCCTTTAGCAGCAGAGGAAGTATCATTCAACTGTCGCCAAACCGCAAGCCAAAGTTCTAGGATGGCAAAGGCAAAAAAAAAGATGATTAATTTACGCGTCCATTTGTCCATTCGTCGTTGTCCTTCTGCAGCGAAGGGACTTGCCTTCCTCCATTCGGTCTCCAGCTCATTGTTTGCGCAGATTTACAAAAGCAGCCGAAACTTAATTTGATTAACTTTGAGTAGGTTTTTTCGTCGCCTTTGTCTTTCCGGCTATGGCCACGGCGAGGGCTTTGGTTCATCAGCAGCTGGGCCAAGAAAGAGGGAAATGAGAATAGAAGTGGACTCGACTGGAAACGAATTGGTGTGGCATGGTGTGGCTTGGTCTGGCATGGTGTGATGAGAAGAGGATGTTGACGTTGATAATGATGTGGCTGCCCATCATCGGGGGAGAGGCTAGAGCCTCTGTTCATCCTGTCCTATCCGTTGGCCATAAAAAGTTACAGACTTTTAAGTGTCCTCTGCGCTGGCATTTTATTTTAGTTTATTGGTTGGCAAATGGCAAATGAGAGAACTGTCTAAGAGAATGATGTGGAGCGTGTTTATTGCAGGGGCGTTCTACATAGATTTGGGGTGGTTGGGGGCTGGGCCTCGTAAATCGGTATTAGTGTGCTTAAATGATGTCCGCCATCCAGCCAGCCACAATAGAGGGCATGGCAACTGCACAGACAATGAATACGAATCGCGAGGAAAGCCAAATTGAATGACAATTTTATTTGAATTTAATTAAATGGTCAAAAGTTTTTCAATGCGAAAATTCGAGTAAAGTTTTCCCCAAACAGATGCTGGCCGTAACACAAATACCAGGCACAAAAACAGTGGAGCTTTGACTGAACTTATTGATGAAAATGTTAGTTCTTACAGTGAACTGAATCACTGTACCTGAAGCTTTTGTCTCTAGTTTCTGCAATTTCTGAGATTTTTCGCAGTTTCCATTATTAAATCTTTGACTTTTGGTTCTGTTCTGACATGTGCTGCAGTTGCATCTATATTTTATGCACTCTATATTGAACTTTTCATAACTCAATTAAACAACAACCAAAACTCGGGAATTGCCTTTCATATATGCAACAGCAGACTCCCAGAGCAGCAGAGTCAGAGTTTGCATCTGAAAGTGGCAGAGCTGTAGGGAGGATTCTAGAAGGAGTTCTGAGGGCTGTTCTAGGTGGCTTCTGGGGGGTGTATCTAATGTCTTTGCCATGGCAATTTGGTTAAAGGCATTTTGCTGTTGTTTTGTTGTTTGGCTCCACCATTGTTGTCTGCCCCTGCCACTACTGCCACTACGCCGCTGTTGCCACTGTTGCTGTTGGTCTTGGTAATGTTTGTTTTCATTAACATTATTATTGTTGTTGCTATTGTTGCACACACACAAACACACACACAGCCAGTACCAGCAGCCACATTGACGCAGCTACACTTGAATGCATTTTGTGCACAGCAGCAGCAACAGCAACAATAATAATACCAACAACAACAACCAGCAACCAACAACAAGCAACCAGCAGCAACAACTGCAAAAGCCCCCAAAGGTATAATTTCAATTTCAACACTTTACAAACACGCCACACGCCACAGTTGCGTCATTAACTGCAAAGTTTCTGCATGCGCGTCTCGTCTGCCATCCACTGACAGAAATTAATGGACAAAGAGTTCGCTGGCATTCTCCTGCCATCGATTGGGGCAGTATTATGCAAATTCTTGCAGTGTAATTGTGTAGTACATGCTGCTGTGTCTCTTTGTTTCTCTGTGTCTGTGTGGCACTAAGTGCGCCGACGGAAATGGCCGAAAGCAACGACGACGACGACGACGGAGATGGGTTCAACGCAACGTCAGGTACAGCAGCAGCAGCAGCAGCAACTAGTATCTGCAACAACAGCAACAGCAACACAAACAAACAACAAACAACACTTGCCTAGTAGTTGCTGTTGTTTCATAAAACTTTATTGTGGCATGTTTGTTGTTGTTTTGCACCATTGCTGTCAGTGAGACACATTGTTGTTGCTGTCGTCAATGTTGTCGCGACTGCTGCAATGCTTCAAGCCATACATAAAATCATTTCTGCCCCAACAGCGAAGACCCATTGACTAATGCTGACACAACTCCTGGCAGCAACAGCTACTCCAGCAACACTGAGACTCAGCAACAGCAACACTGACACTGCAACAGCAACAGTGACAACAGCGACTGAGTGCAACAGCAACATCAGCACTGGGCGAACATTACAACAGTTGTGGACCATTAAGTTGACGCTTTTCCGTTGCATTTGCTGTTGCTCCTTCTCGTACTCCTCCTCCGCCTTCTACTCCTACAGAGATTGGAACATGCCAGCGTGAAGTGCCGCTGTCCATCCAACTGTCTCTGTGTGTCTCTCTTTTAGCCTGTCTGCTTGTAGGAGAGCGTTGATAGCCGTAACATCTTGTCGCTGGGAGAACAGCAACAGCAGCAACCGCGTGTAAAATAGCAACCGTTCCGCTTGGTTATCTTTGCCGCTGTTCAAGGTGAATCCCAAGGAACAGGAGGTGCAATCGATATTTGCTAGACAACTTCAAATGCAATTTTATTACTGCAATGCATATCTTTCCATCATCGTACATACCTCTACATATACTTACAAACATAACCCTATGTGTGTGTATTTTTCTATCCTAAATGCTGGCCGGATGCACACAAGCTGCAAAAACAAGCATTGCAGTAATCATTTGCGGGCCTTTATTGAATTCCCGAGCAGCAGCAGCAGCAGCAGCAGCAGCAGCAGGAAAAAAGGATCAAGCAAAAAAAAAATACAGCCCGGAACCACAACAAGAACACAGGGGCCAAACCACCCACACTTCCGGTGGCAGGTGTTATCCCACGAACCGCCCGCTGCTGGGCTGCCGTTTTTCCCCAGTGGCTTTTTGCTGCTTGGTGGCTCTCCTACGCTTTTGCTTCTTGGTTTTGCCCCTTGTTATTCCTTCCTTTCACACATCCTGCCATATCCATCCATGCTTTGGGGCTCCACCTCTCATTTTCCTTCTCTTTTTGCTGTGCTTTCCGTGATGTTTGCTTTGCTCTGCTCTGCCAGAAAAGAAGTGCACGAACGCGTTGCATACTTTAAGGCGAAAGTCAACCGCAAAGTGAATTTTCTACCATCGACAGATGCCCAGCCCCGTACCCAGGGATGTGTAGGGTGGTGGGGGTGCAGTAATCTTGAGCAATCTTAATGCGGATATATTAAACTTATTTTTACAGCATTCCTCTTTTGCTGATTCCTCTCTTGCTCTCTCTATCTCTTCCTCATTCTGGTTTCCCAAATCCTGATTCCTTATTTTCATATACTTTGTATTACTTTTGGCCCTCCGCCCCTATCATGTGCCTTGAGCCACTTCCTGCTTGTGCCTGCTTTCCACAGATTTTGTAAGCGCGATAAACTAGCCGCCTCCACTCCCCATTTTCCTACCCTCTCTGCTGCTTCTCCTGAGCGCTTTTCAACACTGTCTGTCCGTCTGTCCGTCTGTCTGTCAGACAGTAAGTGGTGCGGCGGCATGTGGTGAATGCCACGAGTGGTGCATGTATGTGTTTCCACCAACTTGAGGCGCTTGCCACTTCCGCTTTTTGGTGGAGAAGGAGAAGGTCTATAGGAAAACACACCAACACAGTCGCAGTAGATGGAACTACTACTCGTACTTCTGCTTCTTCTTCAGCCTCTTCTTTCCGTTTATTTCTTTCTTTTTCCTTCTTTATTTTCTTCCTTTTTACCACTTATTTTAGTTTTATTGCTCGGGCATTTTATTGCACAAATTTTAATATTTATTTTTGCTGTTGGTTTATTTTTCGCTCCACCCATCTATGCCACCCATCTAGTGCCTGGCCCTGCCAGTTTTTGTGTGTTTTTGTGTGTATGTGGCTTTGATTGTATGGGTACATGCCCCTACATGTGAGAGAGATGCTTTGTTTGCTGTCTGCTCGGCGTTTAGTTAGCGTTTTTCCCAATGCATGCCGGCTCCCATTTTAATGTTTAACAAACTTTGATGCCGCTGCTACTGCTGCTCCAAGATTCAGGCTGTGGGCTGTGGGGTTTGAGCTTTGATGGAACACCCAAGCAAACACCAAAGAAAATACAAGCGCAATTCTGCTGCTCCTCTTTTTACCTCTTCGGATGTTTGTGCGAAAAGTTTTTGCGGAAATTATTTTAAACTGTTAAAGAGGTTTTCTTCAGCTGTTGTTGTTCTTCTCTTTTTGTAGATATTTTTTTTCGTTGTGTTCTGATTCTACTGGTGAGCTTTTGATTGCGTCTTTCTGCACAGCTTTAGTACGTGAACTATTTGAAACAATTGCATTTATAAATAATTCTGCAGAGAATGAAAATAAAAATCTCCGTGCTTGGTTTTATGGTTTTTTTATTTTTAGAACCAACACGAAATCATGGTCTTTATGTGAAAAATGTCATAGAAATGTTCAGATTTTTCGATAAAAGAAGTGATACAAATTAAATATAAATGTTTGTTATTATATTTATATTATTTGAAGTGATGGTAAACCTCCAGAATGCCTCTATTGCTCATTTTTGTTGCAAATTAGGTTCAGAGGTAGCTGCAGTTGCAGTTTTACTTGTTACCTTTCGGATCCTGAAGGTGGATAACCTTCTCATATTTTCTCCTATGAAAAATTTAGGAAAATAATGGGAATATCTTAAACTAATTAACTAATTCATTATTACATCCGTCAGTTACTGCTGCCCCCATGCGTTCCACAAAACGTTGTATAAATTGCTTCCAAACATACCTTTCTAAACCTTCACATAAAAATACATCCCAGTAGCTGCAATTTTTCAGACATCATTCAGACTATTCCAAATTATCAAAAATTAATTGTGAAAAAATATACAAAATTCTCAAGTAATTACCAAAACAATGAAGTTCTCTTCATAATACTCTTGTCCAGCAGCAAGAGGACTTGGACTTGCTGCCCGAACCCCCCATAGAGAGGATTCTGCGGAAACGCTTTCTGCGCAATGGGAATGTGCATTTCAAGGGTATGATGGCACCAGAGAGCTTTCAGAGCATGCGACAACTTCTGGCGGATCTGACGATTAAAATGACACGGCAGGTCCCACTGGAGCCAGTAATCGAGAAGGTTGTACGACTGAACCCATTGACTTTCTGACGGACTTTGTCGACGGGGACGTGTGTGTGGCTTGCTACAAGACGGAGAAATTATTGTTGAAAGATATAATGCTATATCGAGGCTTCGAGGAGAGATCAATCTCACTGCCATCATCGTTGTTGCAGCCAGCAGCTGCATCAGAGTCCACCAATCACATTGGTTCGCTGAATGGACTGGTGCCCGAGAACTTGACATGGACACAGAAAAATGTCAGATTCATCACTGCACGATCCCGCAGACAGAGGAGGATTTTGTCATCAAAGTCATCGATAAGGCCAGCCTGGCCACAATCACAGACTTGCCGCCACAAAATGAGGTTGATATGCTGAAGGCCCTGCAGAGTCACACGAATATTGTAGATTTGGTCATGCAGTTTGAAAATTATCAGCATTTGGCCATAATGATGCAATGCCTGGACTATGCCACACAGGGTGTGGGCCCCACGGTTAAGCCTTGTTTACATCTCGATTTTTGTCTTAGTTTGATCGAAATCGTCCAGCAAATTTAAGCTAACTTGGTGTGCATCCACGAGCATAAAATTATCCATAGGGACATAAAGCCGGAGAATATGTTGGTGAGTCGGAGTGGCCCTGATGTGGTCCTGGAGCTGAAGATTTGCGACTTTGGCCTGGCACTTGCCTACGAAGGGGAGCTCTTGACAACGATCTGTGGCTCTGTGGATTACATGATTGAGGAACACGGCTATGACTACAAAACAGACTGCTGGTCGCTGGGTCAATTAATTTTATTCCTTATGTGTTACACGAGGACGCTAAGGAATACGAGGGACAAGAGCAGCGGCTGCAGCTGGGACTGAATGTGCTGATATAATCCCTGCAGGTAAAGGAGCCCGCAGAGCGATTGAGTGCCCTCGAGATACTTAATTTCGATGACGAATATTAAGCTACAAAAATTCGACTGTGCCAATAAGTTTTAAGTTCTGTTAGTCCTTCCCTAAATGGGGATCATTGCCCTACCATTGAATGTTCATGCTTTCGAGTCGACTTAAGCCTTAAAGCAATTGACAGCCAATTATTGCACTCTGGTAAGGTCATCGTCTACTCGGCACTTGCTCATTTAATTTACAATTTATTAATTTCACAGGAAATCTTTCAGCAGCTCAGACTTTTTACTGCCACAGGATGGAAGCTGACTGGACGCAGCTCCGTGGCGCCATGGCAACCTCATTACAATACAGGGGAATTGTATTGTAAATAATAATTTGCTCGGGCTTACAAGGGCATTTTTTGCGCACTTAGCGTATGCGGGAATTTATGAATAAATCATTTGATCAGAGCGCCAGAGGACCGGAGACTCCTGTGGCCATTCGTCCAGGCCATTGGATGACCTCTTCAGCGGATAAAATGCAATATGTATGTATGTCCACCTCCACCACGCCCCCGGATGGCAGCCAGGTGCCGACTGACGTGGAGCTTGTGCTGTGTTGAGTTTTAATTAATCGAGAGAACTCATAAAAATATTTAAATATATAAAAACTACAGCCACCCACACAGTGTCCTCCATTTCAAGAGCTCTCGGCCGAATCCCAATGCCATGAATTAATGCCTACGAGGCAACATATAAAAGTAAAATAAAATAAAATACAGGGAACCATGCCAGGATGTCCTTGCGCCAATATTAAATTATTATTGCTGCTGTTTTTTGAGCGTTTATTTAATTTGCAGCGGCAGGAGGATTTAATGGCGATATATTTCCATGCAAAACTAATTCTTGTGGAACTTTGTGTAAAGGGAAGTTATGTGTAAATATCAGAAGAAGATTTCTTGTGGCTTTAAGAGTATATTAAAGAGGGATTATTTACTCCCAAGAGATTTGAATTGTAACTTTTCTGATCACTGAGAGGAATAACATCTTTAATCCACAGTAACAATTGTTTTCAACAATTTTAAGCACAGGAAATTCCGTTTTAGCTCAAGTAAATAGGGTATAACGCTTTATTGATCCCATATCCAGTGGCAAAGGCATTCAAAATTCACTCTTCTCTCCCCTCTACTCCTTTACTTATCCTACAGAACACACACACACACACACAGACAATAAAATATGTTTCACCAAAACTGCAATCAAAGCGACATAGCACAAATTTTACAGATTCTTGCACATTAAAAATATGCTTGCAACTCCAGCAGGAGCAGAAGGAGCTCCCATGCCACGCCTCCCATAAGCCCATTTTTAGCATGCCAAAAAAAAACAAACACGAAAAAAGAGTCGCTCCAGAAAAGTTTATGCCAAAAAAAGGGGGAAAAAAATGAAATCGAGAAACTGGAGAAAGGAGCATCTGCCTGGCAGGACTTTGAGGCCAATGCTAGCGATGCTGCTGGTATGCTGCCTGCCACATGCCGCATGCCACATTGCCCCATGCAAACGCTGCAACGCTGAATTTGATAATCAATTACCGTGCCATAGCCATGGCCGGCAGGAAGACCTCTGCAGCTAGAAATTCAGTTGGAGCCACACATATGGGCCACATTTAGGAGAGCAGAAACGACAGACAGACAGGCAGGCAGACGACCGCATGGCGGTCACAAGAACACAAGTAAATTCCAAAGAATACACTTGACTTTGGTGGCTGCACACAGCCAGAGAGAGAGACTGTGGCACGTATGAGTAATATGGGTGGAGGGGATTGTTTATGGGCCATGAGGATGCTGCAGGTTGCTGGTTCCAGGTGGTAAGGCATACACCGCCTCATATAAATAACCCAATTCTGTTGCTTCTGTTGAAGTTTTTCATTACAAAACTGCAAATTGGCTTCTCGGCTGTCCTTTTGTCGTTGGTCCAAAACCAATTAATGAATGCTAAAAATTCTACAAATCTTATTTAACGACGAAACGATTTATGGGACATTGTCTGTGATATGCAGAAATAAATTGAATTTTGTCCCAGAATGGGAAATAGTTTTTTAATGGTTTACAGAGAAGTTCAAATTACAAACTTTTCACCCTTAGTATTTATTCTTCCTTTGCTTTTCCAATTTTCAATTAGAGTTGCAGTTTTTTTTTTTTTTATTTCGATTTCGATTGCTGCTTGTCATTAATTGACGCTGCTGTCAGCTTTGGCAGCAATCCACTTAATGAAATCATTTAATCAGTGTGCCACACACAGTGCGACAATCGTGCCACAAAGTGGAAATGAAAGCATTACAAGCTCAGCATTAGAACACATGTTCAATGTTCAATTTATGCACTACACTAATCAATTCTGGCTCTCTGCGTGCTCCACTCTGCACTCTACACTCCCATCTCCGCTGTTCCCCTGTTGCCCTACTCTACTGTTCCACCTAATGCTTCACTGCCACACTCTCTGCGCTCTGGCTTTGCTTCAATGCTTCGGTTTGAGACACTAAGGGAATTGCGGCCCGCCAACAGCTGTCCTTAATTACATGGAAATCCACACTAGTGTCCCACACCATCAGCGGAGAGAGTCCCCATAGAGTCATTCACCTTGCCAGCCAAAAGTGAAGAAAGCTAAAAAAGGAAGTGAGTACTGAAGGGTGTCATTATAGGTCGTGAGCTTAGATACCCTAACCAATAAATCATGTTTAAGGTAATACACTTTGAGAGTTTATTTCTGACTATTTGTTTAACTGTCACTGAATCAATCAGCCAGAAATATCTTATAAAAATGCTCTTCTCTTTGCTTGCAAAATCAAAATACCATTTGAAAGGGCATCCACAAAAGAAAATGGCAATGTGGCAAAAGGCAGAGCAGGAGCCGGAGCTGGAGCAGCAGTGCCACAAATCGAAATCAAGTGAATATAACATATTATTTCAACAGGCAACTCCTCATTCATTCAACATATAATATTACCACCCATTGCGATGCATGTATGTAGTTGATGTATGTACATATGTACAAAGCCCCAAAGGGAGGGTGGGCGAGTGCTCAGTGGTGCCTGAGTGTACGCCTAGGGGTGGTGTCGTGGTGGGCATCCGCGAGTAGGCCTGTGGAATTGAGGTGAATAAGCGGAGCACTGGCACAATCCCACCCACTAAAAGGCAAACAAAGGGAAATCAATCTTTGTACATACTTTTAGAGTATGCACACGGTATATCCTCGCACACACACACAACATATGCGATGAGTCCATGTGTCGGTGTGTGTGTACTGGCTGGTTTCTGTGGCGGGGTGGGGATTTGGGGAATATTTGCATGCCTTTTGTGTACTTTTTCCATATGATTTATGACCTAAATTGTTGCTGCTGCCGCTCACACATATACACATATAATTACTCACGTCATGTGTGTGTGCGTTGTCTTGGGACGCCAGTCCAAAGTATGTTACACTTTTTGTTTTGTTTTATCTGTTAATAAGTGGGCGTGGCAGACGCCTTTGATTATGGTTTTTGGACACACGAATATCGCAACGGTGGGAAGGGGCAAGCAATTTTAAATATGCATTTTCTATGCTGTTTTTAAACGCTTGAATAAACTAATTGACGGAGTGGAGGATTGCCATGATTTAGTTCAAGTTTAAGCCAAATTAAACCCCAAACAAAACAGATAAGGGGTTGGCTAGCAATCACTCTCGTAGAAAAAGGTCGCCAGCAATGACCTTCCAGCGAGCAATTGCAAAGCGATGTATCAGCAGAATGTCAGTCAATGGATTAGGTCAATCCACGCCAGCTAATCCCACATGCTGCTGCTTCCCCAAGCTGCTGCTGATGTTGCATTTACTGTAACCCACTGGCTAATCCAATTCCGAATGAGAATATAAAACCCAAAGGCCGAGCATTGCTGTGATTTTGTCTTGGCCCAAAAGGCCGAGAATGGAGTACCACAACGCGTCCATCGTTCTCGGCAATGTGTCCAGTGTGCTGCGTCCGGATGCGCGACTGTCCGCGGAGTCGCGTCTGCTGGGTTGGAACGTGCCGCCGGATGAGCTGCGTCACATACCCGAACACTGGCTGTCATACCCGGAGCCACCGGAATCCTTGAACTATCTGCTGGGCACGCTCTACATCTTCTTCACGGTCATCTCGATGCTCGGCAATGGCCTCGTCATTTGGGTCTTCTCCGCCGCCAAGTCGCTGAGGACGCCGTCAAACATACTCGTGATTAACCTGGCCTTCTGTGACTTTATGATGATGATCAAGACGCCCATCTTCATCTACAACAGCTTCAATCAGGGCTATGCCCTCGGGCACTTGGGCTGCCAGATCTTCGGCATTATTGGCTCCTACACGGGCATAGCGGCGGGTGCCACCAACGCCTTCATCGCCTACGATCGCTACAATGTGATTACGCGACCCATGGAGGGCAAGATGACGCACGGCAAGGCCATTGCGATGATCATATTCATCTATCTGTATGCCACGCCCTGGGTGGTGGCCTGCTACACGGAATCCTGGGGCCGTTTCGTGCCCGAGGGATACCTCACGTCGTGCACCTTTGACTATCTGACGGATAACTTCGATACGCGCCTCTTTGTGGCCTGCATTTTCTTCTTCAGCTTTGTCTGCCCCACAACAATGATCACGTACTACTACTCGCAGATTGTGGGCCACGTGTTTAGCCATGAAAAGGCGCTGCGCGATCAGGCCAAGAAGATGAATGTCGACTCACTGCGCTCGAATGTGGACAAGAGCAAGGAGACAGCCGAAATCCGCATTGCCAAAGCGGCCATCACCATTTGTTTCCTCTTCTTTGTGTCGTGGACGCCTTACGGCGTGATGTCGCTCATTGGCGCCTTTGGGGACAAGAGTCTGCTGACACCCGGCGCCACAATGATACCCGCCTGCACCTGCAAAATGGTGGCCTGCGTGGATCCCTTTGTGTATGCCATCAGTCATCCCAGATACCGCATGGAGCTGCAGAAGCGCTGCCCCTGGCTGGCCATCAGCGAGAAGGCGCCAGAGTCGACGGCCGCTGCCTCCACCAGCACCACGCAGGAGCAGCAGCAAACGACGGCGGCCTAAAATCAATCAAAAATGGATTATGATGATGAACTGCAGCACGCTTCTCCCGGAACACGAACTCGTAATACAAAATGCCAGGATACAAAAACTTCTATAAAATTCTCAAAGTCTATGCTGTAACTTTGTGGTGAAAAAATGTGTGAAATACGTAAAAATTATGATTATGATTTGTAGCTATTACTTTTTTGATGTTAAATAATCAAATATAGTGAATTATTGCAAGTAAGAGGGGGCAGAGAGAGTTTCCTCTTAGTGCAACACTTTGCTTAATCCACTTCCCCTCAGTTGTGCTGGCGCAGGAAAGTGCCCTGCCCTGCCCTGCCCAGCCCATTGTCTATCAAACCGGTTGGGCACTTGAAGTTGCCTTTTGCGGGTCACTCAGTCGAAACGAAACCTGCATGCCGGTACGCTGCCCAAAAAGTAAAGACAGTCGACAGACAACAACAAAAGCATTGGGCAATGCAGTCCAAAAAGTGTTGTCCCAGTTCCAGGCTACAACATGCAATCCACAAAAAAGCTCGCTCTCTCGCGCGCTCACGCGCTCTCCCGCTCTCTTTTGTTACAAGAGAACGCAAGTTTGAGATTGGAAGGCGCTTGCGCTTTGTTGCGTGAATCAAAGTCCACAGGAATGCGTTCCGCCTCTAAATAACAAAAACTTGGCCTCCACATGGACTCTGTTACTACGTAAATACCTGCACGTGCTCCCCAGGGACTCCATATGACTTGGGCTCCACTTGGCATCCATGCACATTTATCAAAGGGAAGGAAGCAGCAGCTGACAAGCCACTTGGCCACACAACGAAGCCTAGATTTTCAGTTCCACAGTCTTGCCCTATGCCAATGACACACACACAGCATCCACATGGCCTCCAAGCGCCTCTACCCTTTGCTGACTTTATTCTAGCCATCGTCAATGGCATTTAACAATTTGTTTGAGCCAAAGCGTTGCACCGTGTGTTTGTATGGCGCCTCATTATTATTGTTTTCCCAGCCACCGCATTTCTTTCACTGCCACACACCGCACCGCATTCGCTCTCTCTCTCTCCCTCTGTACTTTAACCCACTCTCCCGCTTCACCCCGTTATCCCTAACGCTTGCCTCAACCGGGTTTTTACTTGGTACCTAGCACGCTTTTCCACTTATTGCCTGGCGGGCATTTGCCAGATCCTTTTTCCTGCGTCGTTCTGTGGTGAACCCAAAACCGCATTCAGACAGACAAACAGACAGACAGACGAGCGAGCGTGCGAACGAGTGAGCGCAGGAGCGAGGCCATAAACCAAAATCGGCCGCAGCCACCGACGACGCTGGCAAATGGTAAAAACGAAGCAAAATTAATGAAAATCACACAAACACACAGAAATACAGCTACAGCAGCCCACACACACACATACAAACAGACGCACACACAGACAGCAGTCGTGGGAGGTAGTAAAACGGGAGCCGGGCTGCAGGGGAAGAGACAATTAAAATGGCACCCACAGAACGTCCTTGCAGCCGCACACAGGGAGAGAGAGAGAGAGAGCGGCAGTGAGTGAGTGAGTGAGTGAATGCCGCCAGCTACCACACCACAGCAGCAGGAGCGGCGGCAGCAGCACGGGGCAAGCACATTTGTCTTCCACGAAATTCGCTTTGGCTCTCATTAATTAAGATAATTAGGCCTTTTCGACGCCTTCAAAGTTCAACCAGAAGAAAAAAAAGAGCATCCATGCAGCAGCAGCAGCAGCAGTAGCAGAAATTATCATACAGGAGTACAGCCTACGAAGTACGGACGAAGGACGACGCATTTAGTGACAGTTCAAAGTTCGTTGTGTGCACGAAATCGGCTTAAAGCATGTCTCTCTGTCTCCCTCGCTGGTGTGGCTCCGGGTTCAGCTGCTTGTGTGGTTGCACTAGCAGGTCCTGCTCCTGTTTGCCGTGCCTACTCGTGGTCCTGGAGCCATGGGCCTACAATTTGCTCAAATTCATCGCGTGGGCACACACACACAACATGCACGAATTCCTTTAATGAGTGGTTCATGGCCCGGACTCAAGAAGGTTCCACCCCCTCGCACCACTTTGCGACCTTCCACTTTGCGACAGCGAAATGCAGCCGCAAGAGAGAAAGAGAGAAATTTCCCAGCGACTAATCTTAGTCACCACTAAGCCAAGGGGAATAATCGCATTAAGAAGGCACTCCAAAAATTTCCATTACAATTTGTGTATTCATATTTTATATTATTCCCCTGGCACCCACTGCCGGATAATGTTTTAATTTAAACAACATTTAGATATTCCCCCACTTGCTACATTTCTTAATGCTGCCACAAAGTTTCAGCCAATTACAAAGTTTCTTAGAATTGCATATTCATACTCGTAGCATGCCCCTTTCTATCCGTCCCTCTACTTTGATGCGACAATTTGATTTCCTTTTTGATTGACAAAAGCCAATTTCTTTTTTATGCTGGTACCTTCTTCTTTTTTGCATGTTGCACCGAAAAACTGATTAAAATCTCATGCAGCAGCTGCACTTCCCGATATCCCATAAAAATGTCAGCTAAATTAGTTATAAATCAGCGAGGGGGAGGCACCCAAAAGGACGACTTGATATGCAAAAGACACAAGAGGCAGCTCGCAGAGCACAGGGCTCTAACCGCAACTTTGTGAAGCTCAAAATGAAGCCATAAATTATACGAACTAATAATTATATGCCATCAAATTGTTGTAAGCAAAGTGAGGAGTCAGAGGGCTAAAGCCAAAGGCGAAAGGCGGAAGGAAGGCTGAAGTCAGCGCCAGCGAGTTTAACGGCCAAACATAAATTATAGACATTTAAAAAAAAAGGATGGGGGCCATGCAGGGTCGGAGATATACTCTCAGTATACTCTATAGGGTGGAGAGGAGAGCCACGTTCATCTAGCTCGCGGCTGGATGGCAACGGCAACGGCAACAGCAACAGCAACGCCGCGTGGAATATGCGATTTTTATCACAGTTTATGCACTGCACACAAAGTCAACATAATAAGGTCAACACGCACAAGGACTAAGGACGAGCACGAGCACGGGCACGGGCACTAGAACGAGCACGAGATGATGATGGTGTGGCCTGGCCTGGCTGGGTGTTGGCCTGGTTGGGTGTCGGTGTCGCTTTAATTAAATGGCAAACATCCCGAGCCGAGCGCGCGTCAGAGAGCAAAGTTCGAGGTCAGTCAGCAGTCAGCAGTCGACAGTCGCCAGCCATGATGAACACGGCAATTTCGTTTTGCTCTTCCCTGTGCCATCACTCGCTCTACCTTCCACCCATCTCACGTTCTTTTTTTTACAGTCGAGCAATTTGCAACAAAATTAGCCCCCGAAAAACGTTAACCCATGGCCATGGCCCGTTGAGGAGCATTCACATAAACAAAAGATTGGGTTAATCCTCCTCCCTCCACCTGCCTCTGGCGTGGCCTTCAAATGCCATACGTCTAAGTGACTCTCCAATGGGCACCATCATGACAAATGCCTCGTTGCCACCTTCTTCGACCGCTGCTGCTCCTACTCATCCATAAGTATCTTTGCAGTCGTAAAGTTGCTAGGATGTAGGATCGCAAAAAAAGAGCGTTTAAATTTTGTAATTTAAATGCAAATTGACAGGCAAATGACAAACATTGCAATTAACGAGGGACTAGCGGGCGTATACGCAATGTGGCCACAGACAAAGTCCAACCAAAAAACGGGAGGCATGGGCATGGAGCACTCCACTCCGCCTGGGCTCAACCAGCCAAAAGCGACTCGACTCGACTCGACTCTCCCAAACAGGACATAATTTAGGCCCTGCTACGTGAAGCTCTAAAATTGCCGGAGAACGGTCTGTGGCGGCAGGCGTACAGCACGGCACAGTACAGTGTTCCACACGTATAGTGGTGGCTGGGGGTATGGTGTTTGGAGGATTGGTAATGGGAATATGCAAAACTTTCCTCTGGTTAGCGAACGGTTGGTGCATTTGCAAGTCATACTTTGGAGTGGTTCTGTCCTCGACTGTGTGGGGCGGGGGACAGTCGAAAACAATTGAATGACAAGACTGCTGAAGGAGGAGGAAGCCAGAAAGGAAAGCAGTGGGCATGGCCATGGGCTACAATTCGGAAATCTCCTGCATAAAACTCTCACGACATTAAGAGAGCTGTTCCGGCTGTGAAAATTAAGTAAGAATTTAGAACTTAAGCTGAAATATTTTTAAACTAATCTCTTGGGGAATTTTTATATATTTTTACTTGCAAAAGTGATCCAACTTATTGTCACTTATTTTTAAACATCTCTAGTCTGTTGAATTTCTCCAAATTACTAGCTAATATATTTGAAATTCAATTGCAGATTTCGTCTCTTTTTTGGGGCAGTTTTTCCTTTTTGTCAATTGAAAGTCGAGTCCTATGCAAATGAAAAACATTTTGTTCGCCCGCATGCAAATAATTGCATCAAAGTTTTTGTTGGCCAGGACATCATGACCTGCTGGCTTTGCCCTTTGCCCTTTAGTCTTCTCTCTGTCTCTCTCTCTCTCTCTCTCTCTCTCTCTCTCTCGTGCTCCCAATCTTTCCTTCTCTACCAAAACAAGTTGATTTTTTTTCTGCTAGGAAGTGGAAATGACACCAACTGCATTGCGGCCCAGCAGGCGCGTCAAAAAGTATTCGTTTGAGGACTTCTTATACACAGTTTTTGTTTTTGTTTTGTGTTTTGTGTTTTTGTTTTCCATTTTAGTTGCTTTTCTTGTTGTTGTTTCTGGCGTAAAACAATAGAACAAAGTGTTGGCCTGTCTGAGGCAGGCACTTGGCTGGCGGCCAAGGCAAATGCATGGAGCTGCTCTGCTACACACATAAATACACAGTCCACATCTCCATTTACCCGCCCAAAAAGTTGGTGAGGTAAAGGGGAGACATTATAAAAATGCCAACTATTCACATTAATTATACGAAAATTGTTCATTGTTCGCTGTTGCTTTTAATCGTATTAATCGCATGGCAAAGGACCCTCGCCCTAACTTGTGGTAGACTTTTCTAATTTATGCGCCTAATTGACTCAAAGTAAAGTTCTCCCCTCTCTCTACATATTTTGCGTGGGTTCATCGCTAAAGCCCCATTACTTTTTCCCCAGAAGGCAATCTCTGGATGATATACCTACAGAGCGGCTTGTGCCAGCCTCTTGTGCCGCTTGTCATGTAAATGTCAAACTTGGTGGAGCCTGGAGAACCTGAAACAACGGCCGGAAACTTTCGCTTGATAAATAAATTTACCAGAGAGCAGAACAAGAGCAAGTGCGAGAGCAAGAGCAGAGAGCAAGACGCTACTAATTTATGCAAATTGTTTTGTTTGACAAATTAAATGAGCATTAAATAATTTCCACTCTGCCTCAAGCGAAAACCGAAATATTTTCAATTAGCAAAAAGCAATAAAAATTGCCAGGTCGAAGCAGAAGATACACCGGTTAAAGGATTGATTGTTTATGGATAAAGATTCATAGATGATAGAAATATCGTGGAAAATAAATGTTTGAATTAATGCGTTAATTTTTAATAATTATTTTATACCCTCTGAAAGCTGCATAAAATAAAGCTACTCCCAATACTCTTTAAACTCTCAAATCCCATGGCAACAAAACCCATTTTAGGTTATCCAAATCTCCGCCTTGTCATCAAAAACTAATCGCTGGCACGTGTTGGCGAATTTATTGGTTGTATCTCTATCGCTCGAAACCTGATGGATGGCTGCAAATGAAGGCCAAAAAATTAGGTCGCTGCTAACTAGGAAGAAAAAAATGTTTTATTATCCCGAACACCTATCTGGCCGGCGGATATACAAAAAGCTCTCACTCGTCCCCGGGAACTCCTCTTTTTTTGGGGGGGCGGCAATTAACACACACACCTGACTGATGGCAGATTAGCCACCCAAATGGCTTACAATCACCTGCCAATGGGGGCAGTGTAATGCATACGCAGTGGTGTACGTGGGGCGCACCGCTCCTCCACTGATTGCCTACGTTTATGCTAGTCATATTGCCCATACGCCCCATACGCCACGTTGTATTTATTTGTTCCTCTTGCAGCAAACTGCAACTGAAACTCGTTAGCAAGCCTCGTAAAAATCAAATTGCCTCAGCCGTATGCCGTTTGCCCCGCACCGTCTGTCTGACCCTGCACCCCACTGCCTGCTAGTTAGGCGTAGAGCGTGGTTCGCTCCCAAACGGTTGTTAAAAAGTTATCCTTGGGCGGCAGTTTTACGAGCTTACGAGTTGCCTGGTGTGTTCCTGCCACTGCCTCTGCCCTGTGCCCTCTGCCTTCTCTTCCACTGCCATTTTCTGCTTGTTAGCATCGAGTTTTAGTTGACAATGTTGGCAGCTGCATTAGAGGCAAAAGCGAACATCAGAGCCAGAGCCCATGCGACCCACACATACGTGGCATACGATGTATGTGGTCTCCATGCAGGAAAAAGTCTTTGATTTGCGTTTTGCCTTTCATGTTCGCTCAACTTTCAAGCAGTTCGATTTCAAGTTCAAGTTGCAGGAGAAGGACACGGGACTGAGGACACGTGACACGGCACACAGAATGGAAAACCCCTTAGCTTGTTATATTTTTAATGCAAAGAGAGAGCTGGAACTGGAAGTTTTATTACTTTCTTTCGCTGTTGTTTCGGGGGCTCTCTGATGGCCCTCGGGTAGATTTCAATTTTCTATGCGTTTCACTTCTTTTTGATATTTTATATATTTTATTTTATATATCGAAATTGTATCTTAAGCGCCTTCGTTATATAGTTTGTGCCAACAAAACAAGAGTAGCAGCGAAAAGTTATTTCCTGGACAACCAGAGGGCAATGCGATACAAAAGTCTAATACGAAATTGATTTGTTATGCCAAAGAATAGGAAAAGAAAAAACTTGGCCCCCAGCCACTCTGCTCCCAATCGAACAAAAAACTGCAAAGTTTTCTGTGAGTATTCCCCAAATTAGGAACAGAAGCTTCGATTTGCTTCGCCAAAGCCGGAAATGGCAATTGTCTTTTTTCTGGGGCGGGGGATTGCTGGAAAACAAATTGCTTTGCAACTGTAGGGGTTTTTTCCTCCCCCCTAGCTCCACTCCACAATTATTGCATAGCAATTTTCTATGGAAGTAAATCGAATGCTGGTGGAACACAACAGCTCAACTAATTTGCAAAAGTATAAGAATCATTTGCCCATAAAATTGTTACACTTTCTGCCCCGCTGCTGTTCCCCTCTGCGTCCTGTAGTAATTCCCCAATAAAATAATAAATATTACTATTTTCCTTATAATCCTTAAAAATAGAAAATCAATATGCTGCAGCTCCAAGAGAGCCAGAGGGAGATACAGGAGAAAGTTTCAGGCAGTAATTTCTACCCGAAAAACAGAGAGCGGGAAGAGCAGGAGGCAGACACACACAATGCCTGCTGCATGACAAGTAGCAGCACTTTCATATGTATATCCATATACAAAATATATATATATACGATATATACGTACGTATATCTATATATGGATGCACTGCATATGCTGGCAAGTGTTGCCGAGTGTCGAAGAAAAAACAATTTATTTTTATGTGTCTATGTATAAAATTAAAATTTGCATACTGCCAGCCACTGCCACTGCCTGACTCAGACTCCCTGACTATCTGACACTCTGGCTTTGGCTCTGGTCCATGGTCTCTGGCTCTCAGCGGCTGTGTCTGGCTATGGAAAAAGTTCTTCACTGAAGTCAGCATCTGTCTGTCTTGCCAATCCGTCCATCTGTCTGTCTGGTCGGCCTGTCTGTCTGTCCGTCTGCCGATTTGGCGACGCTTTTTCTGTCGAGTGTGTGACAACTGACGTGATGTGCCCTGACTTCCTTCCATCGTGCTCTACTTCCATACAGTTGGCAGTCATGCGGATGGCTGGTGAGGACGTGGATGACGACGATTTGTAATATGAGTAAATTGAATGTTGATAAAGCAGAACTAATTTGATGTGATTTATAGGAAAGGAAATACATATACGAATAAGGAATGCAATTAAGTCAGGTTTCTACAAGATTGTATTATGAATTTAAAGCATTTTTTAAATGAAAGTTATGCTGTGAATGCCAAAAAGCCACATGAGTGAAGATTTTAAGCCTTATAAAGTGCTGTAGAGTACATAGATCTCCTAACTAATGTGAAATTATGAGATATGTATATGCCATGTCATAATTATCCTAGCAGTAGACTCCAAAAATCTAATTTTCATCACTTTTAATCCCATTTTTCATCACTTTTCAACCATTTCCAACCAACTGTATCAAGTTCCTGCATGTGATGTAAATGACTTAGTTCATGTCTGCAGCTGGTTGTTAGACAGACAGACAGCCAGCAACTCGTAGATCCTGTGAGCTTCTGACTAGAGTAAAAGGATTTCGTTTGTCTGCATGTTGGGGGTTTATAGCGCATTTAAATGATTTCAATAACTTGCCATTTAGAATCATTAGCTAAGCCGCCAGCCACTTGAGTAGAGCTGTTGGAAGGGAGGGACACACAAACCGCACAACCCGCTCTTGTTTCCTCCCCACTCTGCCACCAGTTTTTGTCGCGCTGCGGCCCTTCATAAGTCAGTCTGGTAACCGGATCTGGATTTGCTGTCATTCGAATGATAAAGCCATTTGACAAAGGCACAAAAAGCACACACAAGCGGACAAGTTGAGACGCGAAAAAATCCCCTCTTACCCAACCGCTTTCCACTCCAAGCCTCCCCTGGAGCGATGCAGTGCGGCAGCGGCTGGCGAAGGGCTTGTCTGCCGGAGATAACAAAGAGAGCGTCAAAGAGGTGGCCAGGAAACGGATGGGCTGCTGGCTGGCTGGGAGGGGATAGTGGAGGGGAGGCAAAACAAAAGCGACATATCAACAAATGTTGCCGGCATAGAAGACGCAGCTTCCGTGGCAGCCACACGCCTGTCAATGAAGCGGCGGCAGCCACGCGCAACACCAACACACACTCGTGGCTTGTGCACCAAAAAGGACAAGGATGATAAAAGGATACCCTGGTAATTAGAGTGCAGCAGGGACTGACATCTAGGAAAGTACTTTCGCTGTGTACCCATATACCCAAGCGCTCTCAACGTTTACTGGATATGCCAGGAGCCAACGAATGGAGAGGGGAAAGTACATCAGGAGAATAACAATCGAAGCAGCGATGCCATGCAGCGCAGGACACTCAGCAGGAGCACAAACCAAATGCAAATCACACGGAAAGGAATACGAATACGGAATCTGAACGTGTTTAGTCCTCAGTATTTCAAACAGCAGAAGGAGAAGGAGCAGCAGACGGGGTAAAACCAAGGACGAACCCAAAAAAGCAGACCATAAATTTATTGTTAACGTTGCCTCATGCAAATTGAATCCTTTCGTTTTGTTGTCCAGACCATGGGACTCTCTTTGGATGCTTAAGAGGTTGCCACGCTTTCTCGTTATCTCTGGCCAATGGGGATTAGCTGGACGCATAATAGCAGGTCCTGCCATAATAATAAACGTAATTTAAAGCTGAACTATAGAGAGGATATAAATTGCAGATGATAATATTCAGATTATAGCGTCTTTTGTTTTAGATAAAGATAGCAAGAGGCTAAAGGTATATTTGTTATTCAATTTTCATGAAATATTCCCAGAAAAAACTCTGCCATAATTCCATAACAATTCAGACTGCTACTAGCATAATCCTGAAGGTATTATCTGCTCATCCCCCCTCCAATTGAAATGCTCTGATTGCCTGATCAGCAATTCCATAAAGGTGAAAGCAATTGAATAAGATTTTTATATGACAACACACACCACGTGACCGACCGACTCGTAATTCCTCTTTTTCCACATTTTTTCTCCGCACATAAATTGTTTTGTTATCCATCAAAAACGTGTCCATGATTTCTATCGGCCAAAAAGAGTACAAATCTGTGGGCACGTGGCTGGGACCGAACCCACTGCCTTCTCACATTATCCGTTGGAATTAACATTCTATGGGGCAGCAGTCCCCACAGAGCGGAGGCCTCCATTAGGCCACCCTCGTAGCCAATTTTAATGACAGCCTGACAATTGAATTAAATTATCAATCGATGGGCCCTGGCAGGGCACAAGGGTCGCACAGCCATACAAAAAGGACCTTCAGCACAATCAAATTGATTGTATTTACTTTGACACCAAAACCAAACACAACATCCACAATGGTCACACCTACTTCTAGGCACCCCCCAACCCAGTCTGTTACTCCTCCCTGTTGAGCCTCTCACCACTCTTTGGGGGTAGCATTTTTTTGGGGAACTTGGACATGGGTTCGGGGTTTTTGTTTTTTGCCGCCTCGATTTGACTTAAATACGGTTTTTGGCTCGTTAAGTGTAACTAACAAACGCTGCCTTCCGCTGGCTGACTGGCTGGGAGACTCTTTGTGGACGCCTTTATTGTTTGCTTTCCTTGTTTCTGCCAAGCCACTGCCTCTGCCGCTGCCTTTGCCCCTGCCTTTTGACTCTGCCTTCTTCCTTTTCTTGTTTTTGGTTGCTTCTTGTTGCTGCCTCAAGTTAAAATGGCCTTCTTCGAACGATAGAAGGCATATTGATTGGGTCATCGGTTCAGAGCAAATGTTTTGGCTTGGATGGCAGAATCGATGGAGGCTCAGGCATAGGCTTTAAATGTGGGTGTTTTTTAAATGAAAATGGTGTTAAAAGAAATGTCAAAATATGTTATGTTATATAAATGTCAAGATTAAATCTACACAAAATTCTCCCTTTAACTCATCTCAAAACACTCTTAGAATCTAAAAGTAGTCAACTTAAAATCCACTTGGTTCCCCACGATTTTCCACTAAAATTTTCATTCCATTTCTATGTCTAAAGCTCATTGCTTCTGTCTCCTACATCCTACCAATGCCGATCCTTAGTAGCCCTCCCTAGTCCCAACTCCTCACACTTACAGTCCATCATCAGCATTTGGCAGGCGTCACGTTATGGCTTTAAAGAGGCCAACACGGGAAGGTAGAAACAGAAGTAACACACAACAAAAAGTAAAAGTAAAATAAAATAAAATGCATATACAATAAATAAATAAATAAAAAGCATAAAATAATCATGTCACGTGCGAATTGATTGAATTTCTTCCTTCGGGCGCTCTTTTGTAAAGCTTCGTGGCCATTTTGTTGTTGTTGTTGGTCAATGCCAGAGGGTGGGTTGACATAACCCTAGTAGGGCTACAGCCGCAGGACAACCAAGCCCAAACCCAACAGCCCTCCCACTGCCTGGGGGAATGGGAACCCGTACAAAGTCGTTTCATTTAATGGCCGCAGACAAAAGGTATTTAATTTAATGCCCACGCCACTTGGTCAGGTAATTTGAGCTACGAGACGGCATACACTGCACGAAAAAATGTGCCTGCAAAAGCCAGTAAAAAGAAATCGCTCTGTGAAATTGAAAAGCCAAAGAATGCCAATATTCATGCGAGTCACAGCCAGCAGGAACAGCCAGGACGACAGCCAGACGAGCAATCGGAACAGAGCCGCAGCTTAGATCGTGACAAAAAAGCCAAAAGCCTAAAAATCCCCCAATGGCCATGTCCTGTCTCCCACATCCCAACCATAAACGAGAAGGGACGTGTGAGACGCTTCTTACGCGTCACAACTTTTATACCCGGCACTCTGCACTTTAGCGGTTATTTGTCAAATTTTACATTTTTTCTTCATCTGTCATCTACATCAACAACACTGCTCACGCCAACACGCTCCTTTAGCTCGCCACCCTCCCCTATAGACACACACTGCAGAGTTTAGGCAGAGGCAGCGGCAGAGGCAACGGCAGAGGCAGAGGCAGAGATGTGTCAGGGGCAGAGGCCATAAACAGCGCGAAACAGAGTGTGAATGCTGCGGGACGGGGTGGGTTTGGCCACTGAAAATTAATTTCTCCATTGTGGCTATAATAATGATCCAATCGGATCCCATTTTGGTGATCTGATAGATATGGTCATTCCCTACGGAATGGCGTTTTTTGTTAAGGAGGCGGGGCTCATTTTTTAAATACACTTATAACAGTGTGAGCATACAGAAGGCTGGATGCAACATTTAGTGGTCTTTTATGGTCTCTGAGATCAAGGCGCTCAACAATACGGACGGACGGACAGACAGACATGGTTCAATCGACGCGGCTATTGATGCTGATCAAGAATATATATACTTTATGGGATCGGAAACGTGTCCTTCGTTACATATGTATATCCACTTTGTGCACAAATACAAAGTACCCTATTCACTCTTCGAGTACCGGGTATAAAAATTATGCAAGGAGAGAAAAACTGCCTTTGCGTGCACCCACACTCACTTATCGAGAGGTGCAAGTGTAAGGAGAATTGTTTTTGGTTAATTTCGAGAGCGTAAAGCCATAGGGTACGGCAATAAACAAAACAAAAATAAGTAAAGGAAAAAAATGATCGTCACTGAGAAAAATATACGAGCATTTGCGAAAACAAAGTATAAACTGTAAAGCAAACATAAAACATCAATTTTCACTTGCCTTTTACATTCTTCTTTTCCTCATTGCGCTTCTTCTTTTCGCATGTGCCGTGAAGCACTTATTGTCCCCTTTACACACATGCATACGTAACCCGCGCGACGAAACGAACGAAACGAAATAAATGAAACGGGATCGAGCGAGAGATTCTAATATGCGCACAGATATTGGGCACATTAATTTAAGGTGAGGCATTGGGACGGAAGTTCGTACGCACACACTAAACGAGAGAGAGTCAGACTGGCACGAACTGCGTTGCCTCACCCTATTAGGGGACACTTGAAATGAGAGCGCTGACACTCGCTCTTCTCTTTGCTTTTTGCGGCTCTTCTTTTTTCTTGCGCTTTTATATGACTGCACGGTAAAGGGAGGGGACAATTTCACGCCTTTTTTGGCACATTTTCACACACACACATTGCAAGCCCTTGGTGCAAATTTAGAACATTTTAGCTCTATGTACGTATGTACCTACATACATATGTACATTCATTTGTATGAAAAAAAAAACACATTTAACACTTTACTTTCACATATTGCCGCATATTTCCAACGCCGATCTGCTTTTAGCCTTGTTGTGCTCCTCCGCAATTGATCTCGCATTTTTTGCCCATTAAATGCTCAACCATTTCACCATATTTCACTAACACACACTTCACTTTCACATATTTCACAATTGATCTCGCATTTTTTGTCCACAAAATGTTCAACCATTTCACCATATTTCACTGCACTTCACTAACACACACTTCACTTTCACATATTGTCGTAGATTTCGCATATGATCTCGCATTTTTTGTCCACAAAATGTTCAACCATTGCACCACATTTTATTTCACTTCACTAACACACACTTCACTTTCACATATTGCCGCATATTTCCATCGACGATCTGCTTCTAGCCTCGCTGCTGTGCTCCTCCGCAAATGATCTTGATTTTTTATTGATTTCACTAACACACACTTGTTGTTGTACACTGCACATACTGCACGATACTTTTTCCCGTTTAGTTTCCCGAATTTTCCCTTAATTTCCCGATTTTACCCGATTTTTTCGATTTTTCGCGGACCGAATCCGTACCGGACCGAACGCGCTGACAAATTTTTAACTACTGAGTGGGGATGAGGAAGCTGCAAAAGAAGTAAACTGCGTAGGTGTTGGTGGCTTGGGCCGCGCTCCCCTACTCTCAAATCACATATGCACATATATTGTGACGTGCACTTGGGCCTACTGCTCTCTGGGATTTTGTGCTAGCCGACCAGACCAGATCAGTGTAGGGTGAATCTACGTTTTTGCATGCGATTTGCGCTCTCTTTACATTTAGCTAATGAGGAAGTGAAGAGGAGAAAGAATAAGAAAACATTGAGAGCGAGAGAGCAAAGTAACGGCGAAAGATTGCGAGACTGAGCTGTCGTTCTTTTTGCCTTGTATGAGTGAATAGGAGATACACTTGGATTCTTGGTGTTGGTGGATTATGAGTCGCTCTCCTACTTTTGACTCGGAAATTGTAAATGCACATTTAAGATTTGTTATACAGTTTGACCATCATAATGCGCCGTTTTTCTTTTTTGCAAATCGAATGCACATTTAATATAGAGCAGTTTGACCTTCCGTCTCATAATTTGGCCCAAGCCGAAACTCTCTTTGCTTTTGACTAATTGTCAGTAAAAAAAAAGAGAAGAAGAAAAAGATGCGCTGCTGGAGTGCAGGCTTGAATCAAAATGAAATAAATCGTCCCGGAAAAGATTTCTTTCACGTGATCTCGATCGGAAAATGCTTAGAAAAATGTGGAAATTTTAAATAGAGTTACATTTAAGATTTGTTATACAGAAACCATCATAATGCGCCGTTTCTTCTTTTTGCTTTTCTCTGGTTTTCGTGTGAGAGTGAGATAGCAAAATAACTGTAAAAACAACACAAGACTGGGCTCTCTCGTTCTTCTTTTTTTGTGTGAGTGAATAGGAAAGACAATTGGATTCTTGTTGTTGGTGGCTTTTGACTAGCTCTCCTACTTGCAAATCGAATGCACATTTATTGTATAGAGCAGTTTGACCTTCCGTCTCTGGAATTTGGTGCAAGCCGAAACTCTCTTTGCTTTTGACTAATTGTCAGTAAAAAGGGGAGAGAAGAAGAAGATGCGCTGCTGGAGTGCAGGCTTGAATCAAAATGAAATAAATCGTCCCGGAAAAGATTTCTTTCACGTGATCTCGATCGGAAAATGCTTAGAAAAATGTGGAAATTTTGAATAGAGTTACATTTAAGATTTGTTATACAGAAGCCATCATAATGCGCCGTTTCTTCTTTTTGGTTGTTTCTGGTTTTCGTGTGAGAGCGAGAGAGCATAGTAACGGCGAAACAATGCGAGACTGAAATCTGGCGTTCTTCTTGCCTTGTATGAGTGAATAGGAAAGACAATTGGATTCTTGGTGTTGGTGGCTGTTGGCTCGCTCTCCTACTTTTGACTCTGAAATTGTAAAGGGAGTTACATTTAAGATTTGTTATACAGAAACTATCATAATGCGCCGTTTCTTCTTTTTGCTTTTCTCTGGTTTTCGTGTGAGAGTGAGATAGCAAAGTAACTGTAAAAACAACACAAGACTGAGCTCTCTCGTTCTTCTTTCCTTATATGAGTGAATGGGAAAGACAATTGGATTCTTGGTGTTGGTGGATTATGACTCGCTCTCCTACTTGCAAATCGAATGCACATTTATTGTGTCTAGCACTTTGATTATCGGTCTCTGGAATTGTCAGTAAAAAGGGGGTTGATGAAGAAGATGCGCTGCTGGGTTTAGCTACTGCAAATTAATCATTCTGGCTATAATAATGGTCCAATCGGATCCCAATTGGTGATCTGATAGATATGGCGTTTTTAGTTTTCTGCTATCTTCAAAATTGTCGATTTGGGAGGTTTCCGCCCTTTTGCGGAGGCGGAAGGGGGCGTGGCTCATTTTGGAAATACACTGGTTTCAGTGTGAGCATACAGCAGTCTGGAGCCAAAATTTGGTGGCTCTAGCTCTTATAGTCTCTGAGAACTAGCCGACAAACAAGACGGACAGACGGACGAACGGACAGACAGACATGGCTCAATCGACTCGGCTATTGATGCTGATCAAGAATATATGTATATACTTTATGGGGTCGGAAACGTTTCCTTCTGTGCGTTACATACATTCACTTTGTGCACAAATACAATATACCCTATTTACTCTTCGAGTACCGGGTATAAAAACACGAGCAATTGCCAGAAATGTTTTCAAACGCAACTTTCGCCAAAAATTATCTTTCACTTTTTTGGGTTTTTGAGTTTTTTTGAGGTGGGGGAAATCCTTTTTCGAGAGGAATCTGCCAAAAAGTGGCATTGCACAAAATTGTTCAAGTCAGCGTGCACACAAAAGCCAACACTTGGATGGTTCTCCAACCCTCCATTCCCCACAGACACACACAGATAAATTCCTCTTCGCAGTTATTGTTGTGCGTTCCACTTGCAATGAAGGTGTCATCATATTTTTTCAATTTCATGGTTATTTTTCACCCCTTTTCCTCCGTTCCGCTGCATACTATATCCTCTTGTTGTTTAGTTTTGGTTTTCACTCTTTTTTGCATTCACTGAAATATGCGCCAAATGAAAGTGTTTGCCCACCAACTGGATATTGGTTTGGGCCAGCAAAAGAATGCCCTTTGCTGTAGTATATAAAGAATGCAACAATTTAATTAAATTTGAGCCAATAGCACTGGAAACTAGTGCGCCATAAAATTTGTCGTAGGCTAGTAATTATATTTGACGCTGTTATTTTTATAAATAAAATAGTTAAATATATTTATAAGTTATCTTGTTTACATATGTTGAGATTTTTTAAAACGAAATGAACCAGGTATATTCTGAGATATCCAACAAAACTATTAGCATTTTTAATCATTTTTTGATTTAAAAAGCAACAATACCGCCAATTTTAATGAACAATCTGAAGACTCTGTGGAAGATCTTTCAAAAACCAGAACATAATATTTATTTGGCCACGGATCGGCTGAGCGAGCTATTGACTGCAGTTCGTGTGGCATCTGCACATCAACAGAATCGCCATCGCATTCCGGCCAATCTCCGCTGTAAGATGAACAAACAATAAAAAAATCAATTCTGAAGCAATATCATTAAACGGATCTTATTGATTCTTTAAATTTTTCTCGTATTATCGTTTCTCTTTTTCTTTACTTTTATTTTCACTTTTTTTTTGTTTTGTTTATTTCGTTTTTAGATTAATTTTTTTTTCTTTTGAACTTTTTATTGCATTTTACAAATGTTTTTCATTTTTTTGTTTGTTTTTTGTTTTATGTTGTTTTTATTTTATCTCTTTATTTCCTTTCTCATTTAGCTTAAGTAAATGTTGTATTTAATGACAAACTAACGAATAAGATACTGCAGATTGAAAGCCCTTCAATTCACACAGCTCAATGGATTCAGAAATATCGCAAATTCTTTCTGATTTTACTGCTGCTTGTTACATCTTCTACTTGTGGCAATATCAGATTTTTCATTCTTTGCGGGGCGCTTGACTACGTCTGGGACTTGCACTTGGGAACTGTAAAATTTCGACTGCAGGCGTTGGAAAGTAACAAAAACCAAAGTAAACAAAGTGTGGATTGTGAGGGAGGCAGAAGTGGTGCTCTCTCACATTGCCGGGAATAACTGTGTTTTTTTCTCCTTCAGCCACGAAATGGGAGCGGCGCATAGGACGTCATGAAAGGTGTACGCCAGAGCAATGATCACCACAATTCCCGCCAGGAAGTGTCCAAAATTCCGCTCCACTGTCGATTGAATGTTACTGCGAATGTCTTCCATAATGTTATAATTGGACGCCTGCGCCGGTTCTGGGTTCCATGTTTGGGGGACATTGAAAAATGTCTGTGTCGACTTGGAGGCTTGACTGCACTCACTCATGGTCTGGGTCGCCGTGCATACAAACGTTCCAAGGAGGGACTCAAAATCGCGCAGAGTTAGATTGTAGTATGGCGGCAGTGTCTCATTCTTCAGCCAGGGTAGATCTTCGTTGATCAATTGGAGTAGTGGACCTTCCACGATGTTCAAATCATGCAGTGGAGTAACCGGGAAACGAATTTCTTTTGGCTGGCACATTTCAGTTGTTACTCAATAAAAGTTCAACAAGGAGTGAAGTTAAGTCTTTGTTGACTACTATGTTCGGACTACTATGAAACGGAATGTCAGGAAACACTTGAAAAAAACAGCAACAAGACTTTGATTAGTGCTGAAAGTTTCGTCAGAAGTCCCTGTCAATGGAAACTCATTGAATCTTCCTCCATGATCATCACGTGCCAAAATGCTTGCCTATGTCAATGTCAAAAATTGTTCCCTTTTTGTTCACCATAGGAAATCCTGCTTAAACCCAATTCAAAGCCAAGTCCAAATCCATTTTCAGGTATCGATCCACTTTGCTGGTCTCCTTTTAACGAACGAACGCATCCACCACAGCTGGACCAGCCAACCGATCCCCCATAGCTGCTGCTGCTGCCGCTGCCCCTTCATCGCCCGCTCCCCTCTATAGCCCACTCCCCCTTCATCAAAAGCCACCTCCCATTCGCTCTGTCTGAAAAAAAGCGCACCGAAAAGTCAGCAAAATATGAGCGCGTGTGTTGAAGGAGAAGAAGGAAACGACAACAGAAACCAAAACCAAAAAAAAAAAAAAAAGAATGAAACGATTGTTGTTGCAGTTTATGGGAAAAACTCCAGCGGGGCTTCAGTTTCAGCGAGTGGCTAGATGTACGTGTGTGGGAAAGGGACACTCACTCACGCACAAGAAAGAGAAAGGGAGAGAAGGAGGGGCAGGAGGTGAAGAGGCAGCGGCAGTGCGAAATGCGAACACTTGCAGTAAAAGCACGAAAAACTCGTTACAAAAACCGTTAGTTTTTCAATTATGGCGCGTAGATTAGTATTTGAAAGCAATGCATGTATGCGTGTGTATGCATCTGTGTGTGCGGGTGTCCTTGTGTGCGTAAATCTCTCCCAGAAAGAGAGCGAAAGAGAGAGACACGCTGAGGGACTGAGCCATTATTGGATTTCTGGTCATTTCTCTGAAGGTAGCAGCAGTAGCAGGGGCAAAAAAAAAGAGAGAAAAACTTTCCCCTGACAGCAGCACAATAACTTTTGAATAAGAAAAACGTGCAACGCAGCCAAGGGAGGCAAAATGGGAGATTTAAGGCGGGGAAAAGCAGGAGATACGCAGAGGAAAATGGGAATATCGGTGCTGGACTAAAAGAGCTGATGGTGATTTCGGGAACTGTACCAAACAGAGCCACAGGGCAGCAGGAGATACAAACAGGAGCAGGGCCAAGACCGCAGGCCATGACTAGGGCAGGCAAAGTCCAAAAAGGTGTTACCTCTAGCCGTACTAAAACGGGAAAGGAAACGAGAAGAACCCACGGAAAGTGGTTCAGTGGAGGGTTCATCCAACAACAGAGGGAAAAAACTTTCTGCAGCTGCAATTTTCCATTCAACTTGAAGTAAGCTTCAATGGCCAAACGAGACAATCAGTTTAGGAAGTTAGCTCACTGCGTCTTATGCGAATGTACTCCACCTTGTTTTTGCACCTCTTTCCTTTTGGCTCTGCCTTTGCTTCGTTTGTGCCTGTGAAAGCTTTTGCTAATTTTACAACGCACATTACGTATACGCCGTGTTGCAGCTGCACACTTTCTGCTGCAGCGAAGGAAAAACATTCAGCAAACAACAGAGTTTGGCCCTTAGAGATGAGCACGTGGCCGTAACTGAAAGGATTTTCTTTAGAAATTTGATTTCCCAGGAAGTGCAGAAGCTGAAATTATGAAGAAGTTGGCAAGAAAACCTTGGGAAATCATAACTAGGAAATCTCATAAGAACTTTGAAAGAAAGTGTAAAGAAAATATGAATGTATATGAATTATAATTATATATTTATACACTCTTTAATGTCCCTGCTTTCCACATGATAGATCTGATATAGTAATTGAAATTTAATTTGAGAAAAAAGAGAAATGCAATGAATATTCCACGAATTATTTAATAGAAAAGGAAACTTGGAAATGCATTCATTCAACAGTTAATCCTCTGCCTTCCTCTGCTAATCCTATATTTTCCTAAACCATTTTCTTAGCCTTTGCAGCTTGATTCCTTTTGATAACCTCGTCACATTAATATGTACCCTCTAACAGTCTCTTCAACTGACTCACAAAGAGATCTTGAAAAGCATTTCTCTTCTACACACCAGACCAGCATGGAGTGCGTCTATCACATTGCCATCTCTAGGTTCTGCAGAACAGGCAGTGCCTTGATTTTCTTTTATGGGATTTCATTGTTAAGGCCCCTCCATAGCGGCTAGTCACTAGTGTAGCAGCCCCCAGAGCAATGCCATTTTATTGTTGAATGAACGGACTTACGTGTGAACTACTAGGCGACAACAACTTATGCCATTTCCGTTTCCGTTCGCCATTCAACGCAGCAGCAAAGCAGGAGCAGCAGAGAGCAGGAGAGCGCAGCAAAGCAGCAAAGTGGGAGGAGCAGGAGGAGAGCAACCGAGCAAGGCAATGCCAAGAAACAGGAACACAATTGTGAGGTCATGTATGTGACAAACAATAAAGACGATAACTTACGTACACGGCAAAAGGGAAGCAGCGGAGCAGCCGAGCAGCAACTGCGGCACAGGCGAAACGGAAACGGAACTCCATGGTGCCCTGCGTAGGTGTGCAGATCTACACGTGCATTGGTGTGTGTGTGTGTGTGTGTGTTTGTGTATGTTGGTGCTTTAAAAATAAAATTAAGTTTTGTAAACTTGGACTTAATGCTCCTTTGCCTTTGCTTCCCCACCCCCACACGCCCTTGGGCTTTGTTAGGTGGCGGCGGCGGCAAGTTTCGAAAATATATATTTTCAAAAGCAAACTTTATTCCTGTTGAAAGAAAATATGTCTGGCGTCTTCGGTATACATATACTCGCAAGATGGCAACGCAACGCACAAAAGCAACAAAAGAAGCAGCTGCCAGTTGCATGCCCCCTGACTTAGGAGATTCCTGGTGCTCCTCGCTCTTTGGTTGCTTGGGGTTTGGGGGTTTGGGGATCTACCGTGGAAAGTTTTGTTTGCCCTGACACTTAAAAAGCCGTAAAATGCACATTCAGCATAAAAACCACAGTTGAAAATTATGGTCCCCACACTATACAGCTCTCTCCCTCACTCGCTCGCTCTCCCTATGTGTATTTTCTATCCTTTTCTGACTGTGACTCTTTGGGTATTCACTTCTGGTGTGGTGTTGCCTTTTGTATCATATTTTCTAGTTTGAAATTCGTTTGGACGTCCACATCGGCGTTAGCGTTGGCGGCTTTTATCTTTAATGCATTTTACGTGCACATTTCTTGGGGTTTATTCGTCCTCTGAGCAGCAGAAACTTAGAGGGGGAAACTTAGTGAAAGAAAGAGGGGGACAGAGAGAGAGAGAGCGGCACATACTTTCTCAATGATTGTTAAATAAATCGTACGGAGCATTTATTTGGCACTGATTTTTAAACCGATATGATGCCACTTCGAGATCAAAATCAAATCAAATAAAATCTATAAAAAATGTGTGAGAGTATTTAAATTTATTGTTCGATTTTCAGTGTTAATCCAGGTTCATATTCTTTCTAATCAATGCAGCTATCCTCTAGACTCCAAAGTTCACCCTTTCCAGCATTTTTTCTCAAGAGTCAAACAACAAATTGAGCCCTAAAGAACCCACAAAAGAACCCTCTTAGTTCTCGATGTATTCGAATGGAACACCCACAACAACACTCACAAATATTCTTCAGTTCATTGGAAGTACTTTTCCTTTGCTCGATTCCAACTTGAAAAAATATTTTATGTCGTGTGTTTTCTTTTCGAGTTTCCTTTCAGCTAATTATAAAGCAGCAGCAGCAGCAGCAACTATGAGAACCTCTCAATTAGTTTTCCTTTACTTGGACAACTGGCAAAAACATATTGCAGCAGGACGTCTTAACGAAGCGGAAAAGCTGGAAAAACACTTTCCGTTCATAAGTACAGTTTTGCAAGAAGTGCAGCAGCAACGAACGAACCCAAAAAAACACACCAGAAATGGCAACGAAGAGACCGCAAAAGGCACAAGGTTGTTGGCCAACTAAGAGCCAAAGAACCACTGGAAGACAGGCAGCAGCACTGGCAAACCACCTACTTTGTAGACAAACAGATAAAAGTAAAGTTTTTTCAACTTCATTTACTCAAAATCGTAGCAGCAGCAGCAGTTGTCTTCCTGGCTCTGTGGCTCTCTAAGTTGCTAGCCAGAAAAGGTAGAAATCTTTACCTGAAGAAATAACCAAAAAGAAAACAAAACCATTTCAAGGGTGGAGGAAGAGCTGGAGTTCCCGGAATTCTCTAGTAGCTATGTTCAGGTTATAGAATCAGAGGCAGAAAACTCTTCCCAGAATCTTTAGACCCCGTGCAAGTGTATACGGAAATATCTCGCTTTACTTTTTGGGGGAATTTACTTAGCAACTCCCACGTACAACCTGTTGGTGAAGTTTAACTTTTTTAATACATTACCAACATCCCTGCTGCTCCAAGTAACTTCTCTCTCCCCCCTTCTGTGCATTAAAGTAATGCCAAAAACTTTGCTTTCGACTGCTGTCTAATGGTAATGTTAGGGCATAAAGCATGATTGAAAGGTGAAGACACGAACCCCACGACAGGAAACCCAACATCCAGCACCCTCTTTAGGGGCTTCAACAGCGTTTGGTGGGTTGGGCGGAGGGGAAGTGTATAAATATTTTGACCGCAGGGTCACTGCCGTTTTCTTGCCGCGTCCTCGTTTCTCCTGCTTCTATGTACTGTGCACGTTATTGTTATTGTGGTTGATATTAGCAGGACATTATTGAAAATTATTTACATTTTGCTCCTTGCTCGGAGACTCCTGCAGCACTTCCCCGCACCCCTCAGAAAAGTTCCCTAAATTGTTTCGTTATTAATCCGGGTGGGGGTGGAGCTGCCAGATCTCTCTCACTCTCTTCCTCTGCTTGAGGTCCTTGTCCTTGTCGGTTCTTGTGGCATCGAACGTCAAACGTCGAAACGGCTGACAGGTGTTTAAATTTCAAAAGTTTTAATGTGTTTGGCTCTCTGGCGCAATAACAGCAGCAATCAGGATGATCATTATTATAATTATAATGGATAACAATAAGTTTTGATTGGATAATTATGTATTATAATAATTTAGAGACAGAGTTTGCAAAATCAATGGAATTTTGTGGTTGTTGGAACACATTCAGCTAAATGCAGAGAACAATGGCATTAACTTAATTAGGGGAAAAATAGCACAAAATATTTAATACATAAACATTTATGGGGGATTTTGTTTTAATTCAATTAAAATACATATAATAAATGTAAATTAAATTGTTTAAAAATAACGTGATTGACAAGGGCAGAGCTGGCAAACAAATATAATAAGGATAAAGGAGCGGGCTTCCATGAACTATTTCTCAAATTAGAAAACCTCTTTATCTGGCAGTCATAAAACTATTTTATTCCTCCTTTTGTCACCACAGAAACTTTAAGGAGGAGCTGCCCCTATCAATGGTGCAGGACGCACTCACACATTTACTCAATTTGTCAAGTTCTCAGTGTCTTGTCCACACATTCTCACTGTCTCCCACTGCCATTGCCCTTCTCATAATCATTTCCCAGTGCCGACAGACCCAAAGTCATGTCTGGCTAGAAGAAGTCAACTATCAGGCAAAGAGCAGGAGCAGTGGCTGATGCACTTGCAGTGGCAATGGCAGAGTGGCAGCATTGGCTCATTTTCAACAAAGACTCAGAACATATTGTAGCACGATTTTAAAAATAAAATTAACTTGAATTTGCTCTTTCTCGCTCTTTCTCCTTCATAGAAGTAAAGAAAGGATGTCCCCTTTGGCATGTTGTCCTTGGCTGTCAGACATCCTTACAGGCAGGCAAGCAGGCAGGCAGACAGACAGACAGACAGACAGACAGGCAGACAGACGGACACAATGAGCAGAAAAGTTCTTGCCGAAGAAAGAAAAGTGCAAAAAGCCAAGTCAGTAAGTAGCAAAGAATTTTCAAACACACACAACCAGCAGAGGCACACCACAATAGACACACACACACACACTCACAGCTACATGCATTCCCACACATACTCCTAGAGTGAGACTCTCTCTTTGGGTGGATGAAAATATGCCACAATTGCAACATAACTTGGCAGCTTATTATTTTTTATTGCAGCTAATAAGCTTGACTTGCCAGTTAATGGCGCATTTCCGTTTCCGTTCGCCAACACACACACAAACCTGTCGTAAAGTTTATAATGAAAATATTTTCAGCTTAGAGTCTCTCTGCCCAAAAAGCATTGGGGAAATAGAGAGCAAAAATGGCAACTTGTTGTTCAAATTCTCTCACAAAACTGTCAACACCAAAAACCCATTACACCCGCATGCACACACACACACACAGCTACAAACACACAAACACACACACACGGATACACAGCTAATAGTTTGAGAAACTTTTTTGTGTGCTTTTTGTCCTTTTCGTTCTTGAGCTTATTAAAGTGAAATTTTTAGACACTTTTCATTTATTTTATTTGCTCACATATTTCCTTATTGAAACTTTTTAGACTGGACAATGGTAATCTCTCTCTCTCTCTCTCCAGCTCTTGGCCATTCCCATCTCTTGGTTTTTCTCTGTCTGTGGTTTATCCCAACAAATGGCTTCATTTGCTTATAACCCAACATTTCATTGTTGTTTCTATTGTCTCTGTGTGTGGCTCGCTCCCCCTCTGTCTCTTTCTCTGTTTATTGCAATCTCATGTTGTTATGTCTAAGAGATGTTTCAGGGCAGTGCCGCCATGTGGGTGGCATTGTATGTATTTTGTAGCTCATTTGTGTGTGCTTGACCGGAAGTTGTAACTGTGCACAGGATACGTTGAATGCCGCCCGATTTCACACGGATAGGATGGCCCATTCGTGTCGGTAGATAGCCTTGGCCAAGGTGCTAACATTACACTAGGACGGTGGTTTTTTAATGGCTTTAGCATTTGATGGGCTTTTATTTGGAAGAAAACCCCTGGGTGGGTGTTAATGCAAATGTTTACAAATTAATGGAAAAACTACTGGTTTAATGGTGGAAATAATAGGATTGGCAATTCCTTAGGGGATGTGGGATGGTAGCTATCTAACTCTCCCTTCTGTAAAGTGTGCAAAATGTTATCCCCCGAATTTGTAATCTTTTCCAAACACTCCCTCTGGCAGGCATCGTTATTTGAACTTCAAATTATTTTTAGCTTCGATAAAGATCAATTTTAACAACAACAATAAACGAAATATTGATTTTTATTTTATGCCAACTTTTCACACAATTGAAAAGATCTCTTCCGCGCCGTGCAAGGAGAAAGTGTCAGTGAAAGTTTTGTTACCTTATTATGAGCGCGAGTATTATGAAGTATATTTTTGTGGCTTTTGTGAATTTGTTTTTTTGTTTGAATATGGGTTTTGGGTTGGATTTTGTTTATACGTTTCGGTGAGTGTAATAAACATCAATATGGAGGCCAAATGGCATCTGGCTCTGCCAATAAATGGCAAGCCGCCCGTGCCAAAAGGCAGTGAAGGGGCCACAAACAGAGTGGAGAACAGAGCCGAATAGCAGCACAAAGCCCGAGCTGACAAAAGTTTTTTGCGCAAAAATCATAAAGTGCAGGGTAAAAGTTTGCGCCTTCCAGAAACCAAAAACGAAGGCGACTCTCGACTTTCGACTCTCGCAAAGTCGTAAACCAGAGTGTCAGTCGGGGGGGACCACTGAGGTGGAGGGGAAATCTGTGGCTGGGTGTCAGTGGGGCAACGCAGAGAGAACAAGAAATCGACCAACATCAATTGGAAAATGGCGTAAAAGTGGCAGCGATTTGTTCATTGTTGGTTCTCTTCGCTGGTATCTGAGTATCCCCAATGTTCCCAGCATCCGCCGCATTCCGTTCCCCCCCATTTTGTATGCATTTTGGCCAGTTTTTGCCCACTTTGCATTTTATCTTTATTTGCATTGCGGCTAACCAATGACAGGCCATTCTTGTGGACATGTCGTACATGTCGAGTGCTTTCTTTGTATTTTGAAGAAAACTTTCTTTTTCTCTGTGTATGCCACAGACGCCTTTGGACCCCTGCCAGTACCACCCCAAGGGCAAGAGCTGCAAGTGCTGCAAACAAAATGTTTGCTATAAATTAAAGTTGCGGTTTGCGGAGACACAAATTGGTTCGGCTGCCCAAAGTTTCGGATGGCTTACATATTGGCCAACAGATTTACCAAAGAGATTGTTGGTCTTTCTTATTGGAGGAGGTCTGAGAGTGTGGAGAACTACTGCAGATATGGAAGGGCGTATGGAATATGGCTACTACTTTTAGTTGTGGCTCAAAATATTCCAGAAATGTGGATCGTATCCTCACAACTACCATTTGCTTTACTGGATTGGTTAATCTACTTTACTTTCTGCATTCATTTCAATGCCCAAGTCTCCTCCGCTATCTGATATTTTGTATAGCTTAGAGACTTGTTTCAGTGGCTTTCAATTTGTGGATTTTCATAAATTGTTATCTCATTAAATTGGGCTTTAATTGCTTTGGTCGTGGTCGTGCCTGAACAATCGTTGGTTGTTGTTATTTCATAATTATTGGGGGACTATTTAAAGTGAAAGATTAATGAGGCTGGATTTCTGCGGTGGCTTAATACTGTTGTTGGCGATTATTTATGGCCATGGCGCAGTGTGGAGTGAAATGATGCAATAATTAAGCAACTATTCAATTGCAAAATTATAATATATATTTCAGTGGAACACTTTGTGGAGTTCTGCACCCAAAAGCCGCACTCAAATGGATAATAAATTATGAAGAAACGAAGCGGCGGCTACGCCCCACAAACTGCGCTGCCAAATGGAGTTTGCTCAACTTTAAGAACAGAATTCTGTGTACATATATCCCATGGACAGGCAATAACAATTTATAGTATGGCCAAGGGTAACATTGTCAGCAAGGCCAGGACACGTCCTGCCAGCAGGCAGCACCCCTGAGTGGGGGATGGCTGGGTGGGGAGTATCATTCAAAAAGGTGCGACAACCTTCGGCGAAGACAAGAGAGCATTTAGAAATAAATGATAATTGACACAATAAGCGACAAGTTGAGCTCCAAGTCACAGGGGGGAGTGGGAGGGAGTAGGAGAGGAAGTCCTTTCCAGGGCTGTGGACTCTGGTCTCTGGCCCTAAGGGATAATAGTCAATGACATTAGAAGCCAATAAATAAAAGCGAATGAAAACAAACAGCAAGCAGCACAGGAAAACGTGCAGACAGCCACCTCAAAGACAACACAGAGACAGAGATACAGAGAAACGGAGATACAGATACAGATACAGATACAGATACAGAGGGTAGAGACACACATAGATATACGCAAGATAAATACGCAGGGACGAAGCAGCCTTTGAATACCCTCCTAGAACTGGCAACAAACGTTTCCAAGTCATCTAAAGAATAAAAAAGCTCACGTGATTTTTATTCAAACAATTTATGGAATTATTTTCACACCAAAAAAAGAAAGAATTATAAGCAAGAATTATCTTAGGAAATTGTTATAAACGCAGAACACTGCCACAAAGCTGATGTATGGATACCCTCTGAAAGAGTATCCAAAGCAAAACAACAACAGGATGATCCTTTGCAGGATACAGCCAAAGAAAACTGAGGCAGCAGTCGTTTCACTCAAGGCGTCAAACGCGTTTAACGCTTAATTACATTGAGGCCAAAACGGCAATCGTGTGGGTAGCGGCACACACTAATTTTCACTTCCTAATTAGGCGGAAAACTTCAGAGTCCTCCCACCTCGATTTACCCATTTACCCAATTTCCGCTTTGGCAATCAAAGCTGCTGCTGCTACGGCTGCCGCTGAAGGAACTATAAAATTCCAAGACTCTCTCACGTATGGGCCACGCTTTGACATTTATGGAAATAATTAAAACTGATTTTGCGCTCATTTTATTCGAGACTTTGGCTGATGATTGCTTCTGCCCTACACCCTCCTCTCCCGCTTTGCCCCATCCACTCAATTAGGCGAACGCGTTCGTACATCATGCACGACTTTGTCATTCAATTATCCATTGCCAATAAGTGAGTGGCACATAAAATGTGAGGCGAACAGCGTACGTGACTTGAGCATGCGATTAATTTCTGTTTAAGTGTAAGACTTAATGCCAATGGAGGAGCTTCTGCAGGACTGGATTATAATCAGCATTAGATGTAACCAGACTCAGAGATCTTTGCGATGACATCGAAAGCACTGCAGTCCCTCGATGCAGCAGCCGCCATTTCTGGTGATTTGTGGGCCAGCTTCAAGTTTTCAGTGTTCGGCAGTTACAATTGTTTTTAAAGGCTTATGTGCTCAGGCTCATATTTTGCATGCCCCCAGAGTTTTTGCTGCAAGTACGAGGCTCTTGCTTCGATTCGTTACAATTGGCCAATATTCTGGCTTTGTGCTGCTGAACAATGCGGCTGGCTGAAGGCTGAAGTTTTGGCAGAGATTCCAGATTTTAGCGTGCCAGAGCAAGGAGAAGGGCTCAGTCAAAGGGAAAGAGACGACCACCAATTCCACTCATATTCCCCACGGAAAACTCTCTTTCACTCTGTGCCTTTTCCTCTTTGCCTCGTGTCTGTGTTGCTCTCTCTGTGTGTATTGGGGCGCACAAGACCGGAAATGAAAGTTCTGCCAATTGAATTATGGATATAAAATTGCGCTTGACTTTCGCCGCTCAGCAAGTCCAACGAGGATGGGTCTTCAATTTGTGTTCTTTTGATTGTTTTGCGCTTGATTGCACCTCAGAGAGAGCCAGATAGAGAGAGCGAGGAGAGTGGTCCACTCCACTACAGCCAGAAAGTTCCAGTTACGATCCTTTCCTAGACCTAAATGTCAACATTATGCTAGTGAAAATTCCACAATTATTCAATCACTATCCCCCACATTGCTGTAGGCCCACAAATTTGTTGTGACATTCAGAATGCCCCCCGGAAAAAGCAAGAAATCCACGTTTGAAGCGGCATGCGGCAGGCCCAGCGTTTAAGCTGCCAAGCATCAGTGGAAGGAGTAGCTTCGCCTATACGTATCATCCGCCAAAGAAGACATTGGGAGTGCTTAGTTTTGGCCACATATTGACAGCGGTGAGTGCTAAAGGCGTCTACAAGCAAAGGATATACATAATTCAATGAAAAGGGATAAAATCAGCGAAAATCACATGCCACACCTCTTACATTGATTGTTCTTTTAGCTATATTTTTGGGCCAATCTGAGACCCGATTTGTATACAAATCACATTATTCTTAATCACTATCTTCGGAGGAAATCTCCTGCGCTTTCGCCTCTCCCTGATTGTCATCGTCCGCCGCTGCAGCCTCATCCTCGCTATCGCCCGATTCCATGGGATTCGCTTTGAGGCGTGCCATCAGCTCCTTGGCAGGATTGAAAATGCCATTCGTCTGCTGCGAACAAATGATGCAGCGTTGCGACTTTTTGTACTGCGCCAGGGCACACTTTTCACAGAAATAATGTTTGCATCTGCAAAAAACAAAGATAATTATCAATAAAACCCAAACACAGGCTGCGAAAATCCCTTACTTGGTCACCACGGGGTTGGTAAAGCTTTGGCGGCATATGTGGCACTTGAAGGGCAGCGATTCCTCGTCCGAGTGAATCTCGTACTTGCCATCGTCGCCATCCGATTCACAGTCGCCGCGACGCTGCGCCTCGTGATCGGCCTCCAGCTGCCAGCCCGCCTTGTAGTCGCTGCGATCGTGCAGGAACTTGCAGCTGTCACCAAAGCCACAGTAGCCCGTCTCCTTGTAGTCCTTGCAGATATCCGGCTGGTAGTCCCAGCGCACGGTGGCCCTTAGGTGAGCCGGCGCCCGAATGGGTCCGCTGCGCACCATTCCCGAGCTAGCATTACCCGCCGCCGTGTCCTGCTTCTTGTAGTACTGCGCATAGTTGTTGATGCCGCGATAGATCTTGTCGTCGGCCTTGCCCTCCAGCTCCTCGTTGATTTTTAGTGCCCGGGCATGTATCGCCTGAGCGTCGCGATCCAGTTCCGTGTCCATTTCGTTGACTGAAGTGGCACCCTGGTCCTGGGGACCACTGGGCAACGCCTCTCGTTTCGATTTGTATGCCACGCCCAGTCCATCATCTTCGGATTTTCCATCGCTGGATGTGACCTCCGTGGCTCCCGCCTGTCGCTTGGCCTTGCTCACCGTCTTTGTGCTCTGAAAGTTTGGATTTGTTCGTTTGCGTCGGTTCTCGGCTCGCACAAGAGCACTGGCCTTGTTCTGGGCCTCCTCATCGCTGCTTTTGGCTATTTTTCGGAAGATTATTGCAATTGTTTAATTATTTCTTGTTTGGTGGTAAGCCGGCACCTACCTGAATCATTGCTGCTGCTGCTCTCCTTCTTGCGGCGCATGGCAGCTCCTCTGTTGATGTTTCGCTTCTTAAACCCGAAGGCTGAGGTGGTGGGCGCTTCCTCCGACATCCTATGTCCTTAAAAGTGTGTGTTTTGTTGAAAAATTTGTTCTTATAAAAAATACAATGTTTTGGTGGCAAAGTCGGTAGCAGTGTGACCACGGCATTATCGATCAAATATACCGCTCCATCAAAAATATACAGAAATATACCTCCTCATTTTGAAAATATACCGTAAACCTTAATTAATTTTCCTTGGTTTTGATGTTATATTTTAAGTTACTAGCTCAGTAGAATTCTCAGCGCTGAAACTCTAATTGTATACCATTTATCAATAAATTCTCCACAAGAACGGCTGGTTTTCATTACTTTCTTTAATTGGAATCTTTCCAAATTATGTTTAAGTAGTTGCTTGTCAGCAACAAGTTGTCAAGAAAGAAACATGGAATGCTACTAACGGAACGTTTTATGCTATTTTTGATTGTTGACCTTCTTAGTATGGTTTGTTATGTTCCTTTGTATACCCTATCTCCATAATTAATTAAAAATCAACAATTAATGTTAAACGTGCGCTAACGGGCACATGTTACATGAACTTTTTACCATTGATAGTTCCGTTCCAGTTCAAACAAACTCTCTTTTCGTCGTCAGATGTCTCTGCTGATACTCACATAAATATGTAGTTGGCATGTAGTAAAAATGTAGTTAACATTTACAAAACATTTACCGTCCATGTTTACCTTACATTCCATTACCACTTACATATGTATTTTACCGTTGGCAACATAATTTGTATGGGCCAGCAGCATGCTGCAAAAGTGAGCAGCTACTGTTCCCCAACATTTGGAACGGAACATTCAGTATCCTATATAATATTCAATACCCTTGAAGAAATGGATATCCTCGAATTGAAAAAATTTTGGAAATCTTCCATAAATGCTTGTGAATGCAGTGAATGCATGTTTGTGAATATTCGTGGAATGCATTTAACTTTTCAGATTTACATATATACATATGTACATATATACATAAAAATATGAAAAGGTTAAAAGCATGTCCATCGAAGACAAAGTCATTGTTAATATTTCAAAGCAGCTGGTAAAATGGAATTTTAATATCATACATAAATAGCAAATAGGGTAAACAGTGCCCTCACCATACTATAAAATCGGTTGGCCAGCAACAAATTGTCAAATAACGTGACATTCCATTCCCACACTCGTAACTTTTAATGCTATTTTTTTTGGTTGACCCGTTTTAGTTTTAACCTAATTTTGCAATCAATTCAATAAAGATCACCCATGAAAATTAGCCAAACTTTTGGAGAATTGAATGATAATTTTAGTAAAATTACATTTTTAAAACCGAGAGTTCTAGCCATCTGGTAATGTTAAACAGAAGATCAAATTCGAGGAAAATGATTTAACATTTACGGTATATTTACAGTATATTTTGAAAATGAAAGGGTATATTTCCGAAGGTCTGTCGTCATATTTTATCAGTAATTCCGCGGTCACACTGAACAACACGTAAATTTTATATTTTAGGCGAATTAACGCAATTAAATATACTAAATTGTCTCTATTACTTCCAGAACATGGTGCTCGAACTTATTTCCAGTGCAAAATGCTTCGAGGGCGAGCAGCGCGTGTATCAGCACAGGTCCAGGACGCTGAACTGCGACATGACCTTTGGAGTGTTTTTGCCGGCTGCTGCCCTTGAAGATAAGACGCCCTGCCCGGTGCTTTTCTTCCTAAGCGGCCTCACCTGCACGCACGAGAACTTTATACAGAAGAGCGGCTTCCAACAGTACGCCGCAAAGCACGGCCTCATCGTGGTTAATCCAGACACATCGCCGCGTGGCGTCGATCTGCCCGGACAGGATGCTGCTTACGATTTTGGGAGCGGTGCCGGTTTCTATGTGGATGCCAAACAGGAGCCCTGGTCAAAGCACTACAAGATGTACAGCTATGTAACCGAAGAACTGGTCGAGCTGGTCAATGCCAATCTGCCGGTGGCGGCCGGAAGGCGTGGCATCTTTGGCCACAGCATGGGCGGACACGGAGCCTTGATCTGCGCCCTGAAGAACCCAGGACTCTACAAATCTGTGTCTGCATTTGCACCCATTGCCAATCCCTCAGAGGGTGCATGGGGCAAAAAGGCGCTCACCGGCTACATTGGCGACAACGCTGCCGACTGGGACCAGTGGGATGCCACCCGTCTAGTCTCCCAGTACGAGAGCACGCCCCAAGAGCTGTTCATCGATCAGGGACTGGCGGATAACTTCCTTACCGCCAAGCAGCTGCTGCCGGAGAACCTGCTGGCAGCCGCCGACACCAACGAGCACATCCAGACGATTTACAAGCAGCGCGAGGGCTACGATCATGGTTACTTCTATATATCCACATTCGTGGGCGAGCACATTGCCTACCATGCCAATCTGTTGAAGGCGACCAAAGTTTAAGAATTAAATTCTGTGTAAAAACCTCAATCCAATCTCTACCATGGAGCTGTGAATGTTTTCTGCACAGCACTTTGGCGCCGCACGAAGCCAGCCAGCCAGCACCTCGGTTTGTGTGGGGGTTAAAAGCTCTCGGCGTAGTAAAAGCTCTCCCAACTGTTCGCATCTTCCACTGACAATGCAAAGTGGTTTCGCATCCTTCGCTTTCATGTTCATTCATCAGAAGCCACGCTGGGGCCACAGTTAGTACAACAAATACAGTCGGCCAGAGCAGACGCACGCAACGAACGCGAGAGATTCATCCCGAGTGTGCTGCGGCGGACGACGTCGAATCTCCGTTTGGCGCCATATTTACTTAGACCAATCCTGAGTCCTTTAACGCTGTGCTGTGCTGTGCGTGTGTCCTGTTCGTGTGCGTGTGTTTGTTTGTGTAATTTCGCGCGCTTTTGTGTCGCCTGGCGGCTGCTGTGGCTGTGCTGTGCTGTGCGCGAGTGTGCGTGCGGGTCAGAAAATTACTGAAATTGAAACTGGAACCCCAGAGCCCGACACCCACCAAAAAAGGATATTTAAAAGGCGTGAGATTTGCGGCCAACTGCTGGACAACTGCCAGTCAACTGAGATAGATCTTAATTAGGCCTTTAATGGCAGTTGGCAGACAACAATAGCTGGCAACTGGCTGCCGGGGTAAGCGTTCAGCCATATGGCCGATATAAATCAATTATAGACACACCTTTGGTAGGTCCTGCACAGCATTCTCAGGTGTGGTTTGCCCTTTGCTCGACGCCATTACATTTCTTAAAGGGACTTTAGTGGAAGGACGGGTTGCTGGGTGAATGTTCGACGTCTAGGGCGCTACGTTGTTTATGGCCACCGTTTTACTGCATGCTGAAATTTTTATACCTCCATCAGCACTTCATTTTTCACAGTTCAGAGTCAAGTTCACGCGTCACCTACCAACCAGCCAGCCAGCCAGCCAGCCAACCCGATAACAATCCATCAACATCCGCGCTGGAGTTGCGTCAGGACCTGGACAATATGCTTTACCGTAACCCAAAAAAAAGCGTTCACAAAATGTTAAATTTTAAAGTATTTAAGCCGTGTTTTTAGCGCCCCTAATTTGCATATTATGATTTAGCTTTTGAATCTACCATTTCTATTATGAAATGGGACTTTGAAAAGTGCCTGTGGGAAGGGGCTTGTCTGTATTCTAGGAATTGTTGTTTCAGTTTTTATTAACGGTCTTTTATTACACTTTTAATTTTGCGCATTCTTCTTTAAGCTGCTTTAGGATGTGGGTTTATATCTTAGACTCTTGTTACTCGAAGCTTCAATGAAACGTAAAATTATATTTGGAAGTGGCAACTTAATGGGACAGATGCCATGGCAGCCAGACAGTATGGCTACAGTTTTGTGGGTCTGTTTATATAAAACGGCAATGAACAAATGATCAAAGCTTTAATGATATTGCCGAAGCGATTGAGAAGCGTTTGAGCACGGCAATCACAACGTTCTTAAGCAATTTTGGCTTTAAATCGTTGATAAATAATTGTAATATTTAAAAAAGTGGGAGCTAAATAAGTTTATGAAATCTCCAATATTTAAACATTCTTTATCGTCTTTGCACTAGTAATCACACGATATTTGTTAACACTTCCCTGACATTAGTCTTTGAGTCTGTTTCAGAGTAACAATTATTAAATTTTTTCTCGATAAAAATAACATACTTTTGGAAACATTCCAAATACCTTTCGCTACTTTTGAACTTTGTGTTAACTTCTAAAAACTTCCTACCAAGTGTAAGTACATTAATTCCAATTTGCTGTGGACAATTTCCCAAGTTTTCGGCTCCCTTCTTATCCCAAGGTTTTGCACTATGATGTACTCTGATGACAAAACTCCAATGTTGTCAGTTCTAACGATGAAGTCTGGCTTCATTTACAAGCTGGACGCCGCGACTTGTGTGCATTTAATCAGTATCGACTTGCAACAGGGCTATGATGCCAATTTGGAAATTCACTTCGATGGCAGTGTCATTGTAGAGGCTTCAGTTAGTGCTAAAAATATCCATGAATCCTTCGACACTCTTGTATGGGGGAACGATTGCATTGCCCTGAAAAGCGAATCATACGCCACGGCCGATGTAATGGGCTACATCGATGGGCACTTTTACGGCGTGGCTGGCCAAGAGTTTATCCCGCTGGAGGAAGTTTTTCAAGAAATAAAGATGCCAGATAATTAAAATTAATAAAATAATTGTGAGGGATCTCTGGCTGACAGAAATCGCAGAGGAGATTCAGGGAAATATTTGAGACAATAAACAGGGAGATGTTTTCAGCACGACTCTCAGTTTGGTTGTAAAAAATATATTTATAAAATAAATGTATATTTATAATGCAGCCTAATAGCTCTGAAAATATATAAATTCAGGAGATAATTACAGATATCTATATATATTTATAAATATTTCTCATAACTATCAAACATATCTGTAATTATATCCAAAGCTCTTTTCAGTCTGTTCATTTGAAATATGCAACTGCAATGGCGTTTTATTCATAATTGAATCAACCCAGTTTGCCATTTCAAATTTGCATTATAGAGCAATATTTCACACTCTCCATCCCTCCCCCCCAACACATATCAATTTTCCTGTTTTGTGGCTACAAAATACGCTTTCAATTATGAAATTCATGGCTAAATCTTTTATTAGCATCTAGCAGTGCACTTTGCATGTTGTGGCAGCTACAAAATGTGGCAAAAGGAGCTGCGGAAATGTTTCCATTCAAACTAGAACACGTTCTTGCAATATTTAATAGAACCGACTTGAGCAGTATTTCCATTTATCCACTCCTACCATTGGCTAAGGTAAAGGCAGAGCCAAAGAGCTAGTGGCCCTCGTAGAAGTTTCTTTTTTTTTCAATTTTCTGCTGGAAGCTTAAGTGAAATCCGGTTAAGACTGAAGTGCAACGAAGAGAGAAACATTCAACCTTAAAGCACAGGCATATTTGTGCCACACACTTGGCCAATTAAAAACAAAAATATGTATAGGGAAGAGAGAGGGCGATTTCCCCAGTCTAATTAAAGGTAAGCCGCTTGCTCGAATCCCTTTGGGACCACAAAACCGACGCTCGAAGCAAATAAATACAGGTTTATGCTGGAAAAACTAATTTTGTTAAGCCATTGATATCGCATTGGGGAAATGGCATGAAAATCAATAAAAGAAAATGCGCGAAAATAAGAAAAATGCCAAAAAAGAGGTTCAAGCATTCATTCATCAATGGTTGCTTATTTGGACAACTACTTCAAGTTGCAGAAGAATAATACGAATAAATAAAGAAGGGGATGCCGATGCAATTGGCATGGCGAAGTTTGGGGGAGCTTGGACGTGACCCAAGAAATGTTTGAAATAAGTTTACGCGTCCTCTAAAGACTTTTGCAGTTTGAAGTTTGATTGCTGTTGTTCGGAAGCAAATCAATCAATTGAAATAAAACGGAAGGGAAATGTAAAAGATTCTCCTCTCAACTGGAACTTTAATGTAAGCACAGTCTGCCCTGCAAACAGCTGAATATTTCATGCATAATAATAAACTGTTCAAAATAGTTCGAAAACTAAACCCCAAACGGATGCCATGATTCAATTATTCAAACGCCTTTTAAGCTGGAACTAAAATGTGACCCTGTATAGCATATCCATAGCCCTTCCATGCCATGCCCGAAAGAATCAATTTCAATTTATTTACTTGTATCCTGTGCAAATAAATAAGTAACCCTAAAAAAGCAAGCATGAAAGTGGCAGCAGCCACATGTTTTCCTCGAGGGAGGGGACACACTCGCTCTCTCTATCTCTCTCTTGCTGTGTAAAAATAAAAGCATCCGTTTAAAAACAAAGCATCCATTAGCACATCAATTAAGGAACCTTATGGCATACATACATATACCACCAGGTTATACATATAGAAGGGCAAATACGAGAGTTCAGCACACGTCTGCACTGTTACACGTACTTTTGCCATATAAAGTACTTGAATGCACACGACGAAAACTGAAGAACGAATCGGTTTGGCATTCCCATTTTCGCATTTTCCATTTCCCATGCCCAGCGCGTGCTGCTCTGACCTGACTGACAATTAGGCCAAACACGAGGAATCACTTGTCCTGACAACACACCAAAGCGACACATGCGTATGCACAAAATGATGTATTCCTTTTTTCTGCAAGCCAACTGAAGTAGGGTCCATGGGACAGTAGGATCCTTGGGTTGAGGAGAGGCACGCAAATTCAACGTAAAATGTGCGCCATCCAAATAATTTAGACAATGGCACTCGTGCGCACACGCCATGCCCAGGAAACGGGATGTGGCATACACCACACACACAGAGGCACTCTCAATCAACAACACACACAAACAACACTCCAACTCAACACATACACAGACACAGAGACAGAGACAGAGACAATACGCAGGAGGCGACAATTTTAGTGCTATTTTCGGGCATCACTTGGCTTTACAGCAGGCCACACACACGCGGCACAGAGCTCGGTAGCGGGACCTCTATTGGGACGGCTGATATGGAAGCCATCACTCGAGCTGCCACGCTGTCCCCACTGGCCCTTACTTGCGCTTACACTGAGCGGAAGAAAACCACAACTGGAAGAAAGTTTGAAACTAGTTTGAGGTTTTTTGTGTGCCTTCAAATAATATTTACAAATGTTTCTGCAGCGTACCTAGACTTGGAGTTGCTTGGAACATTAGCTGATAATAAAGATTATATTTCTCAGTGCATTATATCTTGTGTATCTGCTGTCCGAACATATGTTCTCACTTAGTCTGGGGCTCGTCCTCGGTCCCCAGCAGCTGCACCTTACACTTCACTACAGGCGACAGCAGCACAGCAACGGCACAATGGGAAAACAAACAGAAAAAGCGAAGGAAAAACTTGTATTATTTTGTATAGGTTGTTGTGGGTTTTCCAGCAGCAAAACAAACAAAAAAAAAAAGCTGGAATTGCCCTTTGAAGGTGTAATTGAGTTTGAGCTGAAAGTACGTGCAAGAAATCACCAAAACATCACTGGCAGGATTGTGATCCACTAGAAACTTTGAGCTCATAATCGAGTTGAATGCCATGCAGCCCCAAGTCACTGCCTGAATGGCCCCACACAAAATGGATCTGCATGTATGCACTTTAATTTGCATAACTTTACGCACACATAACATATTGTTCATGCCACGTGGAGTGGAGGATGGGATACGTGCCGTAACCTGTGCGTGGAAGCTAATAAATTGTATCGCAGGCTAAGGCAATTGGCCGCACGGCAAAAGTTTATTTTCCTGTTGCACAAAGTTTTTCGCTCACGAATCCATAGATTGTTGGCGAGTGACTGATGTGAGCCCGTATCGATGGAGATTTTTGTGGCAGTTCTTAGTTGTCATGCTTTTAGGCAAAAACCACTAAAGTTGTGGCAGTTGATGGATGTGGCAAATAAATAGAGAAAGTTTGTTAAGGTTCTGCTTATCTGTGGCATTGAATTAATTTTTAATTAAGATTCAAGATGGAATTCACTGGCAAACTGCTTAAGAATAAATCACGCAATGAAAATCAATTTCAATTCAATTTATATTCATAGAAAGTCAAGTTAATTCCACTTAAATCCATTGCAAAACATTTCCTTGGTTCGAGGCACCTCGAACAACCATTAAAACAAAAGCTCAGATTTCTGTGGAAATTTATCGTCTGCAAATTGCGTTTCTTCTCATTCACGGAAAGCAAATACCGAAGCTCATTAGACGCATACCAGGAGAGGTTCAACCCTCCAGCCAACTACAGAAATGCATCGAGCATAAACGCGCACAGGACTCACCTCCGACGGAGCTTTTGCCCCTTGAAGGAATTGGCAATGCAATTCCCAAATTGCTTTTACTAAGCCTTGGCAGTGTCGACTCTCTGGTGGGTTGTGCCGGGTGTAGGGCAACAATTTATTTATGCCACGAGGCCATGGTTACGCCTTCACCCACACACACTGTACGTGCAGGGACGGTGTACACCTTTTCCCGCTAAAGCTCCTTACACTAATTGCACTAATTGAACGCAATTTATTGTTGCCAAGATAGTGAGCAGTGCAGAAAGGGAGACCATGAAGCAACAAATAACCCAATAGGTGCTTCAAAGACTGCTCCATCTTCCACTCATACTCCTTGCTCCTCCCATTTGCTGCTCCTGCTGGTGACATGCTCCAAGTGGCAGCCATTTGGTTAATATTAAATAAGTACATGCATATTAATTATATGCATAATTACACGACCAGGCGCGACAGCAGCATTTCATGTTTGGTGTTGGGTGTTTTGCCATAATTAAAACGGGCTCTGACATTGCGAATACGTAACGTGACTCAGGCACAAATTTGGGGTGTTCCCACGAGAGGTATTTCCCTTTTGAAACGTGGAAATTGAAACGTGGCAAATTAATCTAATTTTGGGGAGAACATTAAAAGCAAACGAGAGTGCTAATAAAATGTGTTTGAAGTCTTTTGTTGGCGGACTTTTCGGCATTTTCTTTCGAGGGTTTGGAATATTTCTTGGCAGATTCAAACTATACTTTAATACATCCCAAAATGATTATGTTTGTTACTCTCTCATTTATATTCCACTACATTCCCTTCTTTAGTTACTCCAATTAGCGTTTCCCAAAGCCAGAACATCCTTCACCACTTCCTCACGGGTTTTTTGTCCCCCCCCTACGGCATGTGTGTGCGATGGGGACTTCTGATTTCTGCTTCAGACTCAAGTTGATTATGCTTCTGACAGAGTCATTAACAATTTGTGGCTCTGGGATTTGCTGAGATTTGATATGCATTCCTTATGCTGACGACTCGTTTCTCTCCCTCCCTCTTTATTTTCCGGCAGGAGCAGGACGTAGCAGCAGCAGGCAGAACTTGAGGCACCAGAAACAGCACAGACAACAGGAACTGTGGCACAGCCGAAAGCCGATCAGCATCTCACTTGGTGGATGAGTGTTTTATGGTGCTAGAGAGCAGCAATAAGGACAACGGAACAACCTTAGCAACCATCTCAACGGGCCTGGAGGCAGGAAATATCATACACAAGGCGTAAGGAACAAAGCCATTCACCAAGATGGCTGGCGGGGGTAGAACAGCCGGGAAGTACGGTTATTCGGACAACAGTTATTACAGTAGTAAGTGCCTAAAGATAACCCTGATTCAAATCTACAACAATAAAAATTATTTTGCAATGCATAAGGGATAAGCATTCTTGTTAATACTTTTATTATTCGTTTATTAGCATGTTGCTCGCTCTTCCTTTTCCCCTTTTAACCACTGTACATCCGGTAACCAGTCGCCTTGCTTCATTGGGATTACACTTGAAGAAAGAACTTTCATTTGGAATCAAGTTTCTCTTGAAATGTTTTCTGGGTTCCAGGACAGCTTTCGTTTTGGCTTTGCTGCATGCGAAATCGAACTCTTTTGAATTTTTTTATGCGAAACTCCTTTTGTCCTCCTTAAACCTCCTCAAACATTTTTGAATGCATTCAAATTTAGCCATTTTTGGATTCTTTTCATTCTCTTTATGTTGACTTTCTTGATTTTCGCAGTGTGTGAGCAAAAAGCGGCTGGTTGCTCATTGTCTGCCTCGTCGCCCATTTGGCGCGGCTTATGTGTGCCCCACTGGCGTCAACTTGACGTCCCCTTGTTACTCCTCACTCTCAGCACATTTCTTCTTGATGAAGTCCTGCCGCATGCCATACCGTAATCAGTGTTGCACAGCGTGCTCTTTTTTCTTGTATTTATTTATTTGTACTCGCATATTCAAAGCTCATTCTTGCCACATTCTGTCTGTGTCTCGCTTCCTTTTTTTATTACATTTATTTCCTTGCGTTGCGTTGCTCATTCCACATGAATACACGTGGGATGGGCATTTATTTCCTTTATGTGGAGTGTGCGTGTGTGGGGTGTGCGTGTGTGCATAGATGATTTGTTTATGCGTATGTCAGCTGAGGATTTTTGTGTTACTTTTATGGCACAAGCCTCCCCACCAGCATACAATACACGGCGTAGTGTATTATCATTCACGCCTGAATGGGAGTGTGACGAAGGCACAGAGAACATTCTCTGGCAAATCATTCACACACCAACCAACGAAATGTGATTGAAGAAGCTTAGTCCTGTCTTTATCGTGTTTTAATGTAAATGATTCCTTCTCCTTCAGCTGTACCTCAATTATCCGCATTTTAGCAGCGTGAATGATTTCCATTTGGTGGCCACAGCCCAATGTTTGACTTCTTGCTGTGTTTGCATAAACTTTTTCTTGTTTCCTGCGGGCCGCGGCCTCCCCTCGAAATTTGGCCTAAGTAGGTCTGAATGCGCTCTTTACGAGCACACGCCCACCCGCAGGCACCGGCACTCCACCTACAACGCCACCCGCAGGCATCCAACCACTGCCCAGCAGCACTCCTCCCAGCAGCAGCTTATAGGAAGCTTTGAATAAGTTTATCATAGTTTTTGATTGCCACAAATTGTGCGTTATTTATGAGCTTGCTCTCGCTCCTTCGCTGTGTAATCTATATCATTGTGGTGAGGATATTCCACAGCCAGGAACAGGAACAGGACCACAACCACGACCACCTGCTGCGGTGCCATGTATTTGTGTGTGGCTTAGCCCTCAGTGTTGGTAAATGGCATAAAATAAGCATTAAATAAGTTGTCATCGTGGATATATCCCTGGGATAAACCTTCTTCCTCCTGGCTGCGCTTTTGTCCCTGGGGAAATCTAATTGAAAATAAATATTTATGACTTGATTGTTATTGCTGATATTAACGAGTGTTTCGTATACATTTATTATATGAACATTCAGAGGGGCTTACACATGCATTGGATTGTAATTTGATTTGTGTTTAGTTTGGATTGTGTGTGGGGAGGGAAACTCAAGCCGCTGATCCGCTGTGGATTGTGTATGCCAGATTTTTGGCCATACATTTTTCCGTGTACACATTTGTTCAACAAGCAGAGGGGGCCACAGAACCAACGAATATATAAGAATATATTCGTATAATATTAACATTCCAAGTGGCTTAGATATCCTTAGTGGATTTGTTTTTGTTTTTGGCTTTAAGTGTATATGAAATGAGCCAACGAAGAGGTTCACCGCCGCTCCACTTACGCCTGGCATTGAGTTTCTCTTTTGTTAGTGTCTGTGTCTGCGAAATAAATATGAAATATATTTATTTACGAGTTCTTTGCCCAATCGGGGAACTGTGAGGACTCTGGGAAGATGATTTTGCCCCACTGACTGTTCAGCATGAGGATCACAAAGGCCCAAATAGTCGGCAAAATGCCGGCCATTGCCAGATACTTGGTCTTGATGCCAGCATAGCCAGAGATGATGGCATTGGGCGGAGTGCTCACTGGCAGATGGTAGGCCATGCTGATGGCCAGAGACGGCGGCAAAGTCAGCTTCAGGGGATGCATCTTAATGGCCAGAGCCATTTCGCTGAAGATCGGTATGAGTATGTTGCAGATGGCCACATTCGAGCTGAACGCGGTGCAGAATAAGCCAATGAAAATGCACATGCCCTCGACGACGATATTGGGCATCTTGGAGGCAAAGCCCAGCGAGTCGCCCAGCATCTTGGCCATGCCACTGACCTTGCTGCCCTCGGCCAGAGCAAATCCACCGCCTACCAAAAGAGCTAATAAGTAACGAAGGATTAGGATCTACGAAACACTTACCGAGCAGGAAACATAAGCCCCAGGGCGTATTCTTGTGTATGTAGACCCAGGAGAGCAGAGCATCCATGCTTTGACCCGTGAAAGGAGCTGCTTGGAACAGAGTTTTAAAGGATTAAGAAATATTTAGGACAGGTGGCAGATGGACTCACGATTGCCACAACAATACTTGAAGAACTTATACTGTGTGGGCAGTGCGAAAAGCATTATGACGGGCAGCCACACCGGAGGGCCACTGCCTATTTTTCTAATGGAAATAAAAATCCACAAAGGATTAGCCATGCCATAGCTGTAACCCTTGCCCCACAATTACTTACTGTGCATTGAGGAAATCGCCCCAGCCAGGCACAAAGCCCGGCTTGCGTGTGAACAGCAGAACCACCATCAGTATGAAGAGCAGAGTCACTTGTATCTCATGACATGTCATGGGTCCGAGCTCCGCGTGGCGTGCCTTGATGACAGTCTTGACCACATCCTGGCCCATGGTGCCGCGCTTCACCTCTTGGCCCGTCACGCTCTTCCCACGGAACAGACCCATGTGTGTGATTTGCAGTGAAAAATATAGCAGCAGAACATTCACAATGACCACAAGGGGCACGGCATAAGCCATGAAAATGGGAAAATCAATGCTAGTTGCCGATTTGGGAAAACGTCTGCGAGGAGGAATCATTGGGGCATTGATGTGGGAGCAACCACTGGGGAGACATTGCTTACGTGTCGTAGAGACCCTTGAAGGTTAGATTTGTGCCAGTGCCAATCAGTGTGCCACAGCCGCCAATTGTTGAGGCATAGGCAATGCCGAAGTAGAAGGCCATCGATATGGTTGATGGATGTGGCGGATCGCCCTCTTCCATGGGCTCCTCCTCTTGCGTTTTGAACACAGTGAATATATTTTGCTAGGCACCATAAAAGAGTTAAAGAAATAAATTTGTTTATGGCAAAATATTTAAACTTTTGCCTACCGAGTGGAGCTCGCTGAGCACAGCCTTCACAATGGGACACATCATGGCTGTGGCAGCCGAATTGGAGATCCACAGTGAAATGAAACATGTGACCATAACCAAGCCAAAGTGCAGGCTGACCAAAGAGAGAGCGTTAGATCCTGTCAAAAGGATATGCCAATCACTACTTACCGCCGTGGACTGCAACCCACAATGAGTATAGTCTTCATGGCTATGCGCTGATGCAGATTGCTATACTCGATGGCCAAGGCTATGATTAAGCCACCAATAAACATGACCACTGTATCGGAAAAGTACAGTTTGCACACTCTCTCGGAACTCTGCATAAAAGGAGCAAGTCATCAGGTATTAAAGGAGCACAGATCCCCCTCCAACACTCACCAAAATATTGAAGAGGGGCAAGAAAACCACAGGAAAGAGCGAAGTCAAGTAGAGCGGAATCGCTTCAGTGATCCAAAAGAGTGCCATATTGGACACCAGATACATGCATCTAAAAGCCTACAAGTAACATCCTTTAGGCGGTAAATTCACTTCACTACTAGAATGCTGCAACACTTACTGGTTCTTCCTCCAAAATTCCATGGATCAACAATGGCAAAGTGAGCAATGGCATTAGAAGTGACGCCTTGCCCCGCCAATGGAAGCTGCAACATTTTCCCAAGCTCCGTTTAGCTGGAATTTTCTCATTTTCTCCCGGTCTGCTCAATGAATGGTTATTTAATGAAGAAAATACACTTAATGGCAGGCAAGTACTTACTCAGCCATTTTGGCTACACTTCAATTTGTGTTTGTCTGTTTGTTCGGTGCTGTTAGTACTTTTCAATGATTTATTTAAACTGATTGAGAGTTGAAGTTTTGTATGACATTACCATGGCATGCTGAGCAGTTCGGGCCGGCCAGAAGCTGCAACAGAGCGACAGTGTTGTCAACGCACAAGATTAACAGCCCTGTTAGCGGTTTGCTTTGACAGGCTGTGGGAGCTCTGCTGTAACAGTCTGTAAGCGCTCTCGACTACAGCTCGCTGAGTTCTTTGCTTTAACAGCGTGTTAGCGTTCTGCTTTAACAGCCTTTGGCCGCTCTGCTTTAACAGCCTATAAGCGCTCTGCTTTAACAGCATATAGGAACTGTTCCTTAACAGCCTGAAACCGTAGTGTTAGCGATCTCGTTGACAGCTCACTGTTAGCGCTCTGACATTTTATTCCTCGCCTACATTGGTAATCCTTATCGATACTTATTCCCACATCTTTGGAATCCTCTACGTTTTCTCTTCAATTCCCATTAAGAAAACATGCAAAAGGTAGTGTTTAGCAGTATTAATTCCCAAGTTGTGAGCTTCAAATGGTTTATTTTAAGTACAATTTTCGGCAATTCATTTAAATAATCTCATTTCAATCTACATAATAATTTACAGAGCCTGTTCCAAACAATTGTTTAGGTATCATAGAGCGTAAGCTTATCTATAATATGACCCCTGGTCTTGTTTTTGTATTCCTTAGCCCAGTCTGGGAATGATTTCATTTCGGGAATGACGACCATTCCCCAGCTAATGCTATTCACAAATACCAAAAGAAGTCCCCAGAATGTAGGCAATAAGCCAGCTCGCATCTGCAAAAGACAGAGAAAGATCTATAGAGTAAGAGGTTAAAAAGATACCTCAGGACTTACCAAATATTTGGACTTGATGTGTGCATAGCCACAGATGATGGCATTGGGGGGTGTGCTCACGGGTAAGAGGAACACCAAGCTGGTGATCAGACAGGTGGGCAGAGTGAGCAATAGTGGATGTACTTCCATGTGAAATGCCTAAGGAAAGAGCGTAGTTTATCCTTTAACGATTGGGTTTACAGTCAATGCATACTTTTGCTTACCAATTCACAGTAAATTGGCAAGACAATGTTGGCCACCACCACGTTCGAGGTAAAGGCGGAGCAGAACAGGGTGAACATCAATAGAATCAGCAGCACGGATACCAGCGGCATCTTGGAGGCAAAGGACATGCTATTGGCTATGTACTTGGTCACTCCGCTCACTTTGCAGGCCTCGGCCAGAGCAAAGCCTCCACCCAGCAGAAAACAGAGACCCCAGGGGCAGGTGCGATGCAAGAAATCCCACGACAACAGCGAGTCTATGGTTCGAGCGGGAAAAGGAGCTGCAAGGAGGAAACTGTTTAAAGGCAAGACACAAAGAAAGGTCAACATGAAGTACTCACCCTTGCCACAGCAATACTTGAAGAATGTGTACTGAGTGGGCAATGCGAAGAGTAAAATCACACAAAAGCAAACCGTGGAAGATGTACCAACGGGCCTGAAGGAGTGGAGGAGGAGTTTCAAAACCAAGGAAACATTATCATCAAGATTTAACACTTACTTTGCATCGATGAGTGAACTCCAACCCGTAAAGACGCCCGGTTTGCGGGTGAAGAGCAACACAATCATTAGAGTGAATACAATAACCACTTGAATTTCGTGACAACTCATGGGACCCATGCTCTTGAGGCGTTGTCGCAGTACCACCTCCACTTGATCCTTATTGTCGGTGGCCTTCTTCAGAGCCTGCCCCGTCTTGCTGCCCGAACGAAAGAGCGCCATGTGGGTGATCAGCAGGCTGAAGTAGATGCAGATCATGTTCACAATCACCACAAGGGGCACAGTATAGGCCATGAAGAGAGGGAAGCTGACCTCCTCCTTGGATGAGGGAAAGGTACTGTGGGGGAGGGCATAAGAATTGCCGATGGCAAAGCTAATTCCTACTTACTTTTCGTAGATACCCTTAAAGACCAGATTGGTTCCAGTGCCAATTAGCGTGCCACAGCCGCCCACTGTGGCCGAGTAGGCAACGCCAAAGTAGAAGGACATCGCCACCTTCGACAGGTGCGCAGGTCTGTGCCAAAGATCAACTGAGAAGTTAGCAAAAATGTCTGAAAAGTGCATTTGATGCGCCACTCACTCGCCCTCCTCCATGGGCTCCTCCTCTTGGGTCATAAACACATCAAAGATTTTCTCAGATTCCATCTCATTAAGCACCGCCTTGACAATGGGGCACATCATGGCCGTGCCCGCCGAATTCGATATCCAAAGGCTCATAAAAGAGCTGACTAACATGCAGCCACATAGCAAGCTGGAAATTTGGGAGGTTTAAATATTAAAAGAGAGCACTGGCAGGCTCCACTTACCGCCTTGGACTGCAGCCCACAAGAATAATCGTTTTGAGTGCAATTCGTTGATGCAAGTTGCAATATTCAATGGCCAATGCAACGACCAGGCCGCCATAGAACATCACCACAGTGCCGGAAAAGTAGTGCTTGGTCACGTCATCAGAGCTCTAAGGTGCGTGATTGGATTTATAATTATGTCTGCCACTGTTGGCTCGAATACGCACCAAAAAGTTGGCAACTGGCAAAAACATGATGGGAAACAGCGATGTCAAGTAGAGGGGAATGGCCTCGGTTATCCAAAAGATGGCCATAATAACCAACAAATATAAGCAAACAATTTCCTACAAAAATAACCAAACAAAATATCCAAAAAGGTGCATTTGGAGTAGGATTTTGTAGGATACTCACCGGCAAGTCACTAGTGTAGCCATGGATCAGCATGGGTAAGAGTATTATGGGTACTACAACAGTCAATTTTCCTCTCCAATGGAAGCGGCAACATTTTCCCATGCCCCTTCCCGCGGAGATCTTTTCATTGGGCACTGGTCTGGATTTTAGAAATTTTATAAGAGACTAAATATTTTTCCTATTTTTTAAACTCACTCAATTGGTTCAGCCATCTTGTCGTAAATTTACTGAATTATACTGAGAGTCTACAGACTTGAAACGGAATGAAATTCTTGTTTGGTTTGAAGTACTTTAAGAATTTTTTAAAAGACAGAAATGTCATGCCCAACTTCATAGTAATTTCCATTAAAGAAATTACCTTAGTTGCCATTGATTTTCACGTTTTTCGACACAGCCAAACATCGTGAAGTGGCTGGCCTCCCATTCTCACTTGTTAAATATGCCATTATCCTCGCAATTAGGACACCGTCAATCAGCAAGGCAGCACCCACGGCAACAGACAAATTTAAATCGAGAGAGAGAGAGAGAGAGAGGCAACACTTTGATGTCATTTTAATTGATAATTTCCTGTCCACTCCACATCCCATGCCACACCAATGGCAACCCCAAAAAAGACAGACACAATCGGTACATGGCCACGGGGAAGGTCAAATTGAAATTAAAGAAAGCTTTAAGCGAGGAAACCGAGGGGAGCACAAAAAGGTTTCGGCTTCGGTTTCCATCTGCTTGCCAATGAAATTCCTTAATGTTGGCCACAAAGCACACATTTCGAAGCATGTCCTGTCAGTGACAGGACGAGAGCAAACACAAAAGACGCACAAAAGTCCGCCTTTATGTATGTACATAAATATATGTGTGTATGAGTCGGAGATATTACATAACCTTAGATGAATACTGGCTCCATTGATCCGCCTCTTTCTATTCACATAATCTGTCAAATGACTTTATTGACTGCTGGGGACTGTCTGTGGGAAAAAATAGAAAACAATAAACGAAATGTAATACAAATCGGAGAGCAGCAGGACATGTGAGTGTCCTTGAGTGTCAGCAGTCCCCAAAAATTGGTCTCTGGGCTCATCCACTCGTAAATCCGAATAATTTACGCTCGGTTAACTTGTGGGCAGGGTGGTGGGGCAGGCAACCCCTCAGTTTCCATTTTTGGACTCCTCCAATTTGTGTGTGTCAAATGCGTTTTACTTTCTGCTTCCTTTCATGCATTTTGCATATTTCATTCTTTCATAATTCACAGTTTGACAGGCCCAAAAATGAAAGTTATGAACTGGCAGCAGGGCGGGAATATTCCCCTGGGCATATCTATGAATTATTTCACATGCCGCCTGTCTCTCTCACTTGATGGTCTTCCTTTTCAGTTCTTAAGTTTTTGCCCAAAAGTTTTATTGAGCTTTTGATGTTTGAAGCAATTTGGAATTTGTGGTTTGGTTTTGCTCAAATATAAATGGCCAACCAATCTGTAAATGGGCGAGGAACCCCCAGAACTTTGACCGCACTGCAAACTTTTGATAATTATACGATTTTCCATGGAAAGAAGTTATGGGAATGGAGAATGATTACCAACCAATCGAATTCGCTTTAATCATATCAGAAAGGAAATGTTTTTACGCCAAAAAAGTATCTGCGAAAATGTTTAATCGAGAAAATGCAAATAGCCCTTCGGGTTAATCAGATAAAGATAATTACAGAAGACCCGCCAGAGTGGGTCCAGTGTCCTGCGTATCTCATTATCCAGTCAATCGTCTGTGGTTTTATTCATTCTGGTTTCCAATTGAAATAATGCCACTTTTTATTTGCTTTAATTTACACAAATTTCCCTATGGCTAGCCTTCAAAGTGTTATTTATATTGGGTTAAAACAGACGCCAGAAAGTGCTCCATCTTTTGGGTTTCCTTGAGGCTATTTTTTTCCACATTCCTCAAAAGAGTCAACGTTAGCTTGTTGTCTATTAGCACTTCAAATATTGCAATAAATCCCCAAAGGCTTTTGAATTTGATTGCCATGCCAGCAGGTAACGCAGCAGCTCACGGCTGGTCACGGCAGGGAAAAACAATCGAAATGATTGCCAATTTATCAGGGAAAGCGAAATGACCGTGAACCGTGAACCATGGATAGCACTCAACGCCCAGCAGCCAACCAATCAAGTCCATTGACCACACACACGCACACACAAAGTAGATGGGATTTATGGTCAGCCATTGGGCTAATGGGCCACAGGACATTTTGGCTTCGAGTCGGGCGTCTTTGGCATACGAGAAGTCTAATTAACAAATCTGTAGGGCTGCTGCCTCTGCCTGCAAACAAGGCTCTAATTTGTTTGATGTTGTGTGTGCTCTTTGAGCTGAGCGCTCCATCGATTATGTGTTAAATTACGCATGAGGCAAACATCTGGCTCCACACCAAATGGGGCACCGAACAATGAGCCATCTATTTGGCAGGGCCACAAAAAAGAGAGAACCGGCAACGCTGGGGGGCTAAATTGAAATCCGGTTGTGGGGGCATAAGTGTATTATGATAACAAATGGCATTCGTTTAAAGTGAAACACGAAAATCTGGTAATTTATTGATTCCAAATTGCAAATATTTATTTGTACGAATGTTAACCACTGAGGGAAAAGAGCGCAACAATAATTAATTGGTTTGAAATCCAATTAAAATAACATGTTTGAGTAAAACAAAAGCAATGTGGGGAAGTTCTCTGTGGCAGAAGAACAGCTTTAAAGATTTCCAGACATTTATTCTTGCCCAATTATTATGTGCTCAAACATGGCTCTGAAATATTTGTTTGTCTCTCTGCAAACATCTGCTTCCTTTTGTGCATTAATAATCCAAAATCAAATACACGTTCGCATGCATCGTAAAATATTGCAATGGCTTTCAATCTTTATATTACTTTTGGTTTTTATTGCTTATTTTATTTTTTATGTCCTTTGTCGTTTGTTTCTCCATGGGTGCGGTGCATGGCGATTGTCGTCCAGATTGCCTTTGGGCATATGCATGTAAAATGTATGTATGACCATCGTTTATTTTTAACAACAATGCATCTATCATGCTCTGCCCACATTCACTGTTGTCGTGCTGCTCTTTATACTCCTGTTCCTCTCCTGTGGCTTGAATATTCATGTGGGAGCGCTAACAAACCGAATTGTTGATTGACAAACAACAGGAGGAGCAGGAATTCCTTTGCCGCTGCCACCTGACAAGAATAATTGCCTGTAATTTGTCAAAGGTGGCCTCTAAAGCTTTCCCACTTCCGAATCTTTTATCTGTTCTTTGCCATCAGTTGTCTGTTTTATCTGTTTTCGTGTCTTTTTTGGCATTACCCTCCCACGCACCCCACTCACTGCTAATTCTCTGCTAAATCTGTTTGTTTCCTTTCTTTTGCAGGTCACTCCTACAAGAGCATCAACGATGAGATTATTCTGGTCAGCATTATAATGGGCATCACCATACTGGTGCTCATCACCATCGCCCTGTGCTACATTGCGTATGAGAAGTGCCAGAAGAAGCGGGAGTACTACATCAATGCCTAGAGAGGAGGTCTAGAACGTGGGCCTGTCGTGGCTCACTTTTTTCTTTCAGTTGGTATTTACTTTTGCTCCCCACTGTAGCCCGAGCCCGGTGGCAAGCGTAGCGGTGGCATTGCAAGGCTAAATGTCAACACGGTCGGCAACAATGTTGACGTTGACGATTTAGTTGGCCAACAAAAATAACCAAGAGTGGCTTGCATCCTGCTACATAGATACAGATCCCCCTCCACCCATACACACACACACACACACACACACACACACAGAGTCGTCACACACAAATCGGAATGCAGCGGAATTTGTGCTGTTTAAACGTTTCTCCAGTGCTTTTCCTCTGTGCTTTTTCCTTTTTTCTCTTCCTTTTGTTGTTGTTGGTTTTGCAGTTTCTCTGAAGTGGCTGCTGGCAAGGAGCGGGAAGTGCATTGGCACGGCTCTATTATGTTGCCACTGTGCACAGTGGAATTGTGCACATTTGACGTACTTTTCCAAGCAATTGCATTTGTCATTAAGCGAACATTAGCAGGCCGCACAAGAAGGATACATTTGAGTGCATTTTAAGACAAGATTTAACTTGAAAAAATGTTAAATTGAACAATCAACAGTTGGCAAGATAAATAAGTGACTGACTGCAAGTGAAATGTTATGAAAATTGCGGACATTCATCGAAAAAGCTGACCAAACAATTGAAAGGTTTTTCCGCGCTCGGACAACACAATAAATTTCAATTTGTATGCCGCCACACCAAGGCAATTCAATTTAAAATGCAATCCGACTGGATGCCACACCATGCAACAACCTTTTGTGTGTTGCAAAAAAAGAAGATAAACAAATAAAAAGACACACACAGAATGAGCAATGAGAATGAGGATGGTTGAAGAAAGGAAGGCGAAACGAATCTTCTGCAAGTGTTTCTGTGGTTCCCTGTTCGATATTGTAGCTAGCACCAAGAGCGAATGAATGTGTAACGGTACATACATGGTACATATCTATAAACATACATACATGTATGTATGTATGCCAATTTCGAGTATTGACAGCGTGGGGAGCATTTAACCAACCAACGGACAAACAGACAGACAAACAGACAGACAGACACAGCAACTGAGTGACTTTTCTTATGTTCGCATTCGCATTCGTAGTCGTAGTCGCAGTCTCTTTTTGCCTCCACTTTCGTTTTTTGGGGGGAGGGTAGCATTGTAGCTCGAGGCTGTAATAATAAAAACAGCAACTGGGATGCGGGTGCGGGTGCGGGTGCAATGTGCACACGAACAAAGCGTAAAGAAACAATAAAAGGAATCGCATAACAATTCTGGGCGGGAAGCACAGCCAGCGGATTCCGTGTTCGCAGATAAAGGCCCAAAAGAGTTTTGGCCCAGCCATTAAATTAGAGCAAAATGAAACGCTTAAAGAAAAGAAAAACCAGGCCAAAACCCAACTCAACCACAATACGGACAATTCCTGGGGCATAAATTAAAGCTCTCGACAAAGCCCCGAAAATGTATGTCTATCCGTCAATACTCGTATCGTAAACCACACACATTCTGCACTTTGTGTGAGTGTCTGTGGCCGTTGTGTGTGTTTGTTTAGAGTCTTAATGTTAATCAGCTTAGAGGCAACCTTTGGCAACCTCCACCATCAGATGTGTGAAACATTTCGGCATGTTTTCTTTTCGAGCACATCAAGAGGAGGCCGGCCTAAGTAGCACTCGGGAAACGCCTCCTGGAAATGCTTTTAAAAATTAAACAACTGATAAATGACAAAGTTCGTTGGAGCAGAAATTATCGTTTGACAAATTGGCAGGGCCATGATGAGAGCTCATCAATTGGATGGCAACCCGGCACAGCATCCCATCAAGCAGTCACAGGATTAAGGGGGTACACAGGCTGTGCTCGACGACGAAGCCAGACGAATTACTTATGAGTAAGCGAGCACTTCTATTGAAATGGAAAATTACCTCCAAGTTCCTACTTTTATGTGGAAGAATTTTGGTGCTTCAAATGGAGTTCAAGACACAAAGGATTATGTGACGAAAATGACTAGGATTTGTGCTTTATTGTAGTTCCAATTTTGTGAAGGTTAAACGAGCATCAGAATACTTTAACAACTTGATGGCACTTCTACGTCATCCTTAGCTGCAGCCAGACAAAAGAGTTTACTCATCTAACTCGCATTTTGTGGCTTTGGACACAAGTTTACGCTGCTCCTGGCCACAAAAAAATAAAAAACTTTGCCCACCAAACACTAAACAAAAGCCTGACTTGAGACGCAACTTGAGACAGAAAGAGGAGGGAAGAAAACTTTACTAATTACCCGTTAACCAGTTAAAATCCCCTCATAAAAATCCGGACACGCTTCGAGAGCGAACAACAGTAAATTTGATGACAGACATAATAAACGGTGCAACGTCGTGGCGACGTCAGTGGCAGAAAAGATTGGGGCAAGAACACGCGTAAGCACAAAATTTAGAGCACTTGTCGTGACGGAAGGTTTCGGGCACTCAGAATGCATCCTTCTTGTTATCCTTTCGAGGGGAAATGTTAGAGTTAGCTGTGTGCAAAATGAATGACTCGTAGAAAGACTTTTGAACATACTTCGCTCCGGGGTTTCGACTCAACCCACACAGACACACCAAATACAAAGGCAACACACGTAGAAAACCTTTACGTCCATTTTTATAGTTTCCTTTTTAGTAATTGCCACATGACTTGGCCAAAAAAAGAAAAGAACAGAATAGAGAAAGAGGCGAGAAGCGAACGAAAATTAATGAAATTACTTTATTGTAGCTGAAAAAGTTTTGTAAATTGCATTTAATCAATTGCACTTCAAAGCATATAGCGTATAGATATCTATGTAACCAGAATAGATGTGACCACTTATACCTAATAGATTGATTACCTATTAAACTCGTAGATAATTATTATTATTATTCACTCTTTTTTGGCATGAAAAGAGGGACCAAACGTACCACAAACGAATCCAATGCGATGTGTACTTTATTTTGAGATTAGCGGGGGAACACACAAAGATTGTTAATACTATACTGTACGAAATACGATATACTTCATGTACAACATTATAAAATAAAGAGCAAATGTTTATGCATGTTATTCAAAACCCACATTGAAGTTTGTTTTATCTTTCGAATTGCGCGCCACTCGTTTCAGTGTTGTAAAGAGAACGCTGCAAAACCTTTCTATCGATTCAATGTTATCGACTGAAGCCGATCCGAACTTTAAGAGTTCAGAGCTACGGGAGTTGAGTCACGGAATCTTCAATATTGACCTAAGACTCAGCATGATTCACGAATAGACTCGTTTATGAATGAATACTGTGTACTATATAAAAGTAAAGCCTCGCAATCTGATTCCGGATGTCTGTGGCAGCTACTGTCCGCCTCTTATCGATCGTGAAGATAAGCAGCACCGCGTTCATACCATATAAACTGAACAAGTTGGCAAATTAAAAGTATATGAGGATCAGAACTGATCAAAATTACTTCAAATTGGTTGGGGGATTATTTCTTAATGCTTCTCCACGATCCGACCAGCTTTCACTCTCATAAATTCTGGTTTTATTATATATATTTAAAATTTAACTGGATTGTTGGCATCTCTGGGCTGGACATGTATCAAGACACGAATGGCATCGCCATGGCCGTAGCGGAACGTCTCAAAGGCCTTTACCGTCTCCGAGATGTCAAAGTGGTGTGTGACCAGACGCTTGACATTCACTTTGCCCGATGCCACCAGAGCCAGAGCGGCCGAATAGCTGTAAGCGTGATATAAATTGTAATTTTTACATTTGGAACTACGGCGTCGTAGCACTCACGTGTCGCTGTAGCGAACGCCATGTATTTTCGTTTCACTTTCCAGGAAACCCCTAAAATATCGTGCACCGTTACCTACAAAAAGGAGAATGCCACCACAACCTACAAATCCCCAAGAGTGGGCAATGTAATTCGTCCTAGCGCAGTCGAGGACCGCTTGCTCAGGGCTCTGGCCCATGGTTGAACGGACTCTTTTGGCAAGCTGCTCGGCACTCTGTTCCCTGTCCAGCAGCAGTGTGTGTGTGGCGCCCAGCTCCTTGGCCAAATGCAGGCGCTGCTGCTCCAAATCTGTGATCACAATCTCGGCAGCTCCTAAGGCTCGAGCAGCCTTGAGCATGAGGGAATGTTGGAAAATGTTAAACAGATATTCGATTAATTTTTTTACCAAAAGCGATACCAGACCGATTGGTCCTGCGCCCTGGATCAGAACCCTCGATCCCAGGCGAATGTCGCCCACGCGACAGATGTTGACACCCACCGAAAGTGGTTCAATGAGTGCGCCCTCCTCCATGGTGACATGATCTGGGAGTTTGAAGCAAAAGTCCGCTGCGTGCTTGTAAAAGCGCGTGAGGTTGCCGTCGTATGGGGGCGTCGCACAGAACACCATGTTCTCGCAGTGAAATTGCCTGTCCTGCTTGCAGTGATCGCAGTTGCGACAGGGAACGCTCGGTTGAATGGCCACGCGATCGCCCACAGCCAAATGATTAACGGACTTGCCCACCTTGGCCACCACGCCGGCGGCACCGTTCCCGATTATCATGGGCTTGGTCAGATTAAAATTGCCAATATATCCATCAGTAAAATAAAGTAAATCGGATTCGCATACGACGACGCTGTCAATGGCCAGAAGGACCTCTGGGTGTAACAAAAGGAAGATTAGTTTATGAATCGGTAATTTTCAAGCGAAATACTGGCCTACCATCGGTGGCTATTTCTGGAATGGGCCGTTGTTCCTGCGTCGAGGTGAAAAGTAAGTGAATAAACTACGAGACTTCCGATTTCCTCTGAGACTTACCAAACGCAAATCCCCAATGCCATGAAGGACGGCACTCAAGTTATCCGTTGACATGTTTTCCGTAGATGTAACTTTTACCGATCGACTGCACTTTGCGGGCTTCAGAAATTGAATGTGCCGCTCCCCTGGTGACGATGTGGAGCAATTAGAGAACACCCAACCATTATCTTGGGTGTTCTACAGCTGTGTCCATACGACTAGCAGCAGTTGACAAACCATTTTCCTATAGTGTCTTTGATTGTGAGTTTGAACACATAAGGTATTTAAAATCCAACTCGGTTGACTACTTCACATTATGTAAAGCTTTTTATGTGTTTTCATTTGATGCACTTTTGTTTCATGATTTTAATTGAAATAAATTAATACCCGAATTGAGCTTTGCGCGCCTTGCGTTTCAGTGCTGTAATGCGAACATTATGAAACTTACCGATACCGATATTTTTCGGTATTTTTGAGTTTGTTTATGCGTTCATGCTGTCCGGACTTAGCTCAAACCTTATTTTACAAACAATCCAATAAAAAGTAGCCACTAAAGTAAATCAACATTGTAAAAAATTGATTTATCTATCGGATAAAATTACATATTAAGGGCTGAGACTTTTAACCAGCTAGTAATATTAAAGCGAATATAAAAACTGGAGGAATGAATGTCAATCATAAACAGAGGAAGCTTAACGCATTGTGGACCAACTTATGAACCTTTAATATTTTTTAGGCACTTTTCGTGGTGGTCGTTTGATTTGTGAATAAAGAAGAAAGATCGTATCTACAAGAATAATTAACAAAGAGTAGGCACTATGTTCTGCAGTTTAATTCAATGCATTTAACAATTCGATTAAAGTGGGGTTAAGTGGGTTAATTTACTAATATTCCTCGGTATATTTACGGTATATTTCATAGGGTCAGTCACACTGCTGTAAATGTAAATAGACGGAACTTGTTGCAAAAACTTCTTAAAATAGGGTTTTTAAGACTTGCGAGGGACGAAGTTATAGGAGAGCCATTAGCTGGTGAACTTAATGCGCATCAAAATGAATTGTGAAGTGCAGGAACAGCAAAAACTTGAGCCACAGCAGCACCAACAGCAACAGCAACAACAATCGTCGCAGCCCCTGTCCCCACCGCAGCAGCCACAACAGCAGCAGCAACAGCAACAGGAAAGTAGCGACGATGACGACTTGAGCACCACAGAGCGACAAAATTTGGAGTTTGCCAAGAAGCTGGGATACAGCGATCAGTCAATACACTCGGCACTAACACGCCTGGGCTCGGAGGCTAAACAAAATGAGTTGCTGGCGGAGCTTATCAAACTGACGGCAGACGCCCCCCGACCTGCCACAAACAGCAACAGCCACCATAACCATTCCATAACCAGTTCGAGTGCAACACCATCCACGGGCGGAGGATCACTGCGACACATTGTGATCGATGGCAGCAATGTGGCACTGTCGCATGGCAACAATTTAATCTTCTCCTGCCGCGGCATACGCATCTGTGTGGACTGGTTCCGGCAGCGGGGCCACCGCGACATCACCGCCTTTGTGCCCAACTGGCGCAAGGAGATGGCCAACAACAACATCAGCGACCAGGAGCTGCTCTACGAGCTGGAGCATGAGCGGGTGCTGGTCTTCACACCATCGAGGCATCTGGATGGAAAGCGTGTGTCCTGCTACGACGATCGCTTCATCCTCAAGCTGGCCGTGGAGACGGACGGCATTGTGGTGTCCAACGATAACTATAGAGACTTAATCCTGGAGAGCAATGAGTACCGAAAGGTGGTGCAGGAACGTTTGCTCATGTATTCGTTTGTGAATGATATCTTCATGCCGCCCGATGATCCCCTGGGCCGTTCCGGTCCCACCTTGGATCAGTTCCTGTACTCGCAGACGCAGCAGAAAATGGCCGATGCCCAGCAGCTGTGTCCCTACGGCAAGAAGTGCACCTACGGGCAGAAGTGCAAGTTTCGGCATCAGCAGACGTGTCCGCTGCTGCAGCGATTGCCCCTCCAGGCATCGCACAGTGCGCCACTGCACACGAATGGAGGGCAGCCACTGACGAGTGGGCACATTGGGAACAATATAAAGATCAATTCTTTGATCAATCGAGAGCCGTTGGGCCGCACCAAGTCGAATACAATTGAGAAGGTGTCACAGCAGCAGCTGTGCCAGGCATTTACCAGCCAGCTGGAGGTGTCTGAGACGGCCGCGGACAACCAACCGAATCGCCACAAGAAGCTGCAACGCCAACAACCGCCGCCCGCTTATCGTCTACTCGTGCCCACCTACAGTGCTCCCCTGCAGCAGCAGCAACAGCAGCCACAACAGCAGAGCTTTCACCATCATCAGTATCTGACGCGTACTCCGTCCGCTCCAGTGACGGACCAAGGACTAGCCCTACCACTGCCCGCACACAATTTCTCGCACCTGTCCGCCTCCGATTCGCGCATCAACGAGGAGCTGCACGCCACACAGATGCCGCGCGAGGAGCAGCGCCGCCTGCTGCGCTATCACCTGAGCAGCCTCTTTCCGCCGCACCAAGTGCACGCGGTGCTGCAGCTGTATCCGGATGAGACCGACGCCAAGACCATCTGCGCAGCTATAATTAATTTATTTCCGCATAATTAGGCTAAACTTAAGATTCTTAATATAATTAGATCTTTAATTACACTTTTTTATGTTTAATCTTGTAAGATTTGCTTGATTAGATCTACATCTCGATGCCCACAATGTTGGCCGTATCATAGGGCATCAGGCCAGCGACAGAGTCCCTGTTGGAGCCCCGTTTTTGATGCACCACACGATGGTTGCGCAGCTTATACGCCTGCGGGAAGCCCTTGCCGCAAATGTCGCAGCTGCAGAAAGGAGAGAGCGAAAGATGTTAAGTAAGGATTGGTGGTTGCTGGCTAGGTGACTCCACTTACACGTGCGGCTTCTCGCCTGTGTGGATCATCTTGTGGAACTTGAGAGTGTTTGTGTAGGTGAACGTCTTGTGGCACACATCACACTCGTACGGACGCTCATTGGTGTGGATTCTAAGGGCACAAAAAATGCATATTTCACTTGGAACTTTAAAGCTTTCTGTGTGCCAATCCCTTACCTATGATGCTTGTTGCGCGTGGAGAGATCTGCAAAGGCGGCCGGGCAGTAGCTGCACTTGTACGGCCGATTCCCTGTATGCGTATTCATATGACGCGCCAGCTGCTGTGCCTGAGCAAAGCAATAGCCGCAGATTCTGAAAAAGTCAAAACGAAAGTTCCATTTAAAGTTGCAGCCCAGCTAATTCCGCGAACTTCCACTTACTCGCACTCGTGCGGCTTCACGCCCGAATGGACTTTTATGTGCTCGGTGAGGCGACTCTGGGAGGGGTACATATTGCCGCAGATGTCGCAGATGTACTTGAACTCCTTCTTGTCGCCGATGAGGATTTTGTGGCCACCTTTGGTCTTGATGCCATGCTTGCGCATCATGGAATCGCCAATTGTGATGGTCGAGTCGCCCAGGTTGACTGTGTCGCTGTTGCCACGCTTTACTTTCAACGGATTGTTACGCACGCTCGCCCTGGTGGGGGCTGGGGATGTGATCGTTGCCGTGGTGGCTGCCTTGGCGCGGGTGTTGACACGTCGCTTGGCTGCTGGCCCACGCAGTGGTTTACATGGTATGAATTCCTCTTCCGCCGAATTTGTGTCTTCCATCTCGTCCTCGTTGGCGCTCTCCGTCAGCTGATCCTGATCCTGTTCTTGCTCCTGCTCCTGCTCGACATGCTCCAAGTACTCAATGTCCGCCGAGAGGCCAGACAGCGAGTGCTCGACCATCTCCTGCTCCTGTTCCTGCTCGTAGATGCCTTCTGCCACAATGTCGCCATCGCCGTCGAAGGAATCGTAGACATCATACAGCTCCTCGATGATGCCATCCTCCTCGACCTGCTCGCTCTTTACATGCACATTCTCCGCCTTCTCGAGCTCCACCAATATGCCCTCCTCCATGTCGTCGGCAAAGGCCTGCGCCTCGGCCAGCTCGTTGCTGGTTGGCATATTCTCTTCGATTTGCTCATAGTGACCCTCGACGACCTCCTCCTCCTCCTCCTCGTCCGCCACTGGAGCTTCTTGCGCTGCACTCTGCGAATCATCGTCCGCCTTCTGCTCCACCTCGATGGGGCCCACGAACTTTTGGAGGTGCTTGTACGCCTGCTGGCAGGTCTGGCGGAATCTGAACGAAATGTGCAGCACCTTGAGGCACCTCGTGCATATTTTATCCGGAAAGTGATCGAACCTTTTGATCTGCAATGTGGAAATGATCTTAGTTTAGTCTCGGGATGGAATTAAGTCGAGGAATACTTACTGGCACACCGCCACATTTCTTGATCATGTTTGTCACATCCTTCGCTGCATCGTCGCTGAAAATGCTGGACATGGGCTCCTTGGGCTGCGTCAGGCATAGCCGACACACAATCCAGTTTTGTCGCGGTGCAACAGCTGTCGGTTCTGTGTCTCGCATTTTGTTCAATTGTTTTAAAATCAATAAATAAAGCTAAGTTAAAAGAATGCGACGCTAAAAAGAAGAAAAGAGTATGACCGCAGATGTATGGACAAAAAATACCGTCTGACCTACAAAAATTAACCGAAATATACCACCGTAGCATACAACAATTCGTAAAACATTTTTCTCGATTTTAATATTATGATTAATACTACCAGCTGGGATAATCAGCACTAATTATATCGATTCATCAGTAAATTCTCCAAAAGATTGGCTAGTTTTCATGACTTCCTTTAATTGGATGGCTTACAATTTATCTCGGAATGTAGACATGTTCAAAAGAAAATACCAAATACTCCGTTCTAGTATTTAATGCATTTCGCTGTGAATGGTCAAAGATGCTCTTCAGCTGTTGAAAATAATTTACAATTTACAAAAACACTTCGATTTGATTCATTTTGCCCAGAAAACCATGAAAATGGAGTCGAATGAGGGGTGGATTGTTTGCCGTGTGTGCCTGAACAACCACAGCGATAGCGAAGAACTGCTCCAGGATATATTCACCAAAAATGCCAACCCACGTCTCGACCAGATGCTGCACCTGTGCGCAGGGATACCAGTAAGTAGAGCCAGCGGTCCAGCAGTAAATGTTAAGATTTTAACCATACACACAATGTAGGTCAGTGCCGATGACAATTTCCCCGACAAGATGTGCAGCCAGTGTGTGCGCTGCCTGCGCTTGGCCTTCAAGTTCCGCCAGACCTGCCAAAGATCGCACCAACAAATCTTGGACATGCTGACCAGGGGAGGAAACAACACTCGCGAGGAGAGTGCCTCCAGTGGCGAGGACTTTATTGCCGAGAATATCGTCAAGATATGGGAGGAACACACAGGTCAGCTGGAAATGAGTCAAGTCAAGCTGGAGGATGAGGAGGAGGAGCCACGCGAAGAGACTGTCAGCTTTATAGTTACCCCACACGAACACGACACAGGGGCAGAGGGTGAGGGCGAGGGCGAGGTCCTAGATGCAATTGTATACGATGCCACTGGTGAGGACGAAACGGTGACTACCGTGGTCTACGAAGACGCTCAAACTGTGATCGAGGATGCGGAAACGTATACGGAATACGAGGAATATGAACTCCTGACCAACGAATCCACGACCCAGCATTGCACAGACGAACCGGCAGCTGGGACACAGTCCCACAGCGAGTACGCGGTCGAACCGCCGGACGACGACATGGCCGTTGATGTACTCAGCTCGGACGAAACCAGCGACATCCTCGACGAGAAGCCCAAGACAGTGATACGAACGCGACCGCCGCGCGGTAAACGGACAGGCAAGCTCGGAATAAGTGCCCTGGATGGCTCAAACTTTGAGAAGAAGCTGGGACGCAAGCCAAGGGACAAGCTTAGCTCTTACATTTGCGATGTTTGCGGGAATATCTACCCGACGCAGGCGCGTCTCACCGAGCACATGAAGTTCCACAGTGGCGTCAAGCCCCACGAATGCGAGTATGTGCTCCCTGCTGGTAAATAAATGAAATGCTGTAATGATTCTCCCCCCTTTTGCTTGCAGAATCTGTGGACGTGGTTTTGTGCAGAATCAACAGTTGGTGAGGCACATGAATACGCATACAGGAAACCGGCCGTACAAGTGCAATTACTGTCCAGCTGCCTTTGCCGACCGTTCCACCAAGACCAAGCATCACAGAATACACACCAAGGAGCGTCCCTATGAGTGCGATGTCTGCTCGCGAACGTTTACCTATTCGGATAATTTAAAGTTTCACAAGATGATCCACACGGGCGAGAAGCCGCATGTGTAAGTAGACACAGAGCCATGCTCATGCCTCTTGTGATTGATTTTTCCATTGATTTTGCAGCTGCGATTTGTGTGGCAAGGGTTTCGTCAAGGCCTACAAACTGCGTTTGCATCGTGTGACGCACGAGAAGCGCGGCCCCTGGAAGCCACTAGAAGCAACCGAAGCGCCTGGCATTAAAGATGAAATTCCCGAGTTTCTCAGTTAGTCAGAGTCTGCAGCCAGTCAAGAGGAGAGGCCTGCGGTTTTCTCATTTACTTTAGATTTGTATACTGTTTTTTAAGCAACAAACTGCCGTGAGCAGTTTCTATCGATTTAAACAGGCCTGTAACTTGTTTTACTTAAGTTTTTAGTGCTTTGGGAATCAACTATGATAATCCGACTAGCAAAAGTAAGACTTAGGCAATGTATCTGCTGTACAAAAGCGAGTGTAAATATTTCTTAGATGTAACTTGTTCACCTCTCGATGGGTAGACTATTGTTCTATCTCGAAATCTATTTGTGTAACTTGCTGTTGTACTATAAACGCTGCCCTGAACTCATGCAATGTCCTCCATTTACTCCTCCTCCACTGCAATCACGGTAATGGTTTCCATGTCCTTTGACACGTGTGACTTTTCGTGTGCGTTCATGTGATGCATTTGGGTGAACGTTCGCTGGCAGTGCTGACATTGATAGGGCTTCTGGAGCGTATGCGTTTTGAGGTGCCCACGGAGCACATTGGAGTACGCGAAACCCTTGCCACAAATAGTACACTTGTATGGCCTCTCGTTTGTGTGTATACTGCAAGACAGAGGGTCTGTATGAGATTAGGTTTGAAATCATAAGAGGTTCTACGACTCACCGCTGGTGCTTAATGCGGGTGGAGGGATCCGCAAAGCTGGAATCACAGAAATCACATTTATACGGACGCAGGCCCGTGTGCGTGTTCATGTGTCGCCTTAGCGACGTTGTCTGATGAAAGCGTTTGTGGCAGATCCTACAAGAATTCATGTCATAAGATCTGCAGCTTTAAGGCTTCATCATTGGACTGTGGCTTACTCGCATTCGTGGCGCTTGAAATCGTTGTGCACCAGCAGGTGAACCGTCAGCTTGGCCTTCTCCTGGTAGATATTTGAGCAAATGTGGCAGGCAAATCGTTTGCCAGACTTTGACTCCGTTTCGGGAGTGGCAGAACTGAGGGCTATATCGACCGCCGCAGCCTCCTGTTCCCGTGGTTGAGGTGACGCGTTTGAAGCAGTTTTAATGTCTATTTCCACACTGCAATGACTGTCTGTGTTGCTCTCTGGCGAGCCTTGGGTCACCTCATAGTATTCCAGATACTCAGGCTCCATTTCCGAGTCACTAACAATGGACACGCTATCCTCCTCATTGGGCGCCTCACACTTCTCTGCTTTCCGCAGTTCCAACTCGATTTGCTGCCTCTGCAGCTGTTTCTCGGACTCCTGGCAGAGCAAGCGCAACTTGCGAGCGGCTCGCAGCATTAGTTCGCAGCCAATGCATATTTTCGTGGGCCAGTTGGGGCCGTCGCTCAACTAAAATGAATAAATTTTAGACAGAAATCAAACACTAAATCGAGTTGCTTGCCAACCTGAATCCCCGTGCAGCACTTGATTTGTTCGCAAAAGTCCTCGCCTGTGGCTATGAGAGACTCCTCCTCGGGATCCACAAGACAAATGCGACAGCACGAGACTAATTGATCCATTTTATTATCCTGCCAGCCATAACAATTATAAATTCATTTGTTTGGACTCTTTGCTTTTGGTTTCTTGTTGTCGTGTGCAACGTCTCGTGGCGAATGGCTAAACAAAGCAGAAGCAGCATTTTATTTTGATTTTGTTCGTTAATTTGTTTTGGCGGATTTCGTGGCTATGTCCAAACCGGAGCAACTGGTGCTGGACATGGTATCCGTTTGCCGGACCTGCCTGCAGGATGGTGACGCCCACATGGTCTCCATTTATGAGCGAGATGAGGCTAAGGACCGTGGCGGCATTTCCCTGTGCGAGAAAATCGAAAGTTTCACGGGCATACAAGTACGGAACGCCTTTTCCACTTTGTTTTGTAAATTAAAACAAATAAACTTCCAATTTTGTCAGATAAAACGCACCGATGATCTGCCCACCAGAATTTGTCTCAAGTGCAAAGCATTTCTCACCTTGGCCTACAAATTTCGACAGATTTGCCAACGTTCAAACGATTTTCTGCGAGATTATGTCTGCAAGAGTGTGGCAGTGGAGCCGGAGGCCAGTCCACCATCGCCGCAGCATGTCGCAGAGACGGAACAATACGAACAATTGGAAGTTGAGGTGCTGGAAGAGGGCATGTGGTCCACGGATGATATAATCGAGGAGGAACAGCCCACCAAAGAAGTCGAGGAAACGGAGACGGTCACAGTCCTAACCGTGGAGACGGTACCACCGGCTTCACAGCCAGTCGAAGCCACTGCCAACAGTGCGGGCAAAGTCTATGTGTGTGATATGTGTGGCAATAGCTATCCCCGCAAGAGCACGCTGGACACGCACATGCGACGACATCGCAACGAGCGGCCCTACGAGTGCGAGTAAGTGCCTCGAGTTAGCATTTAACTAGCTAATTAATGGCCTTTACTCCATTAGAATCTGTCACATGTCCTTTCACGTCAACTACCAACTAATGCGCCACATACGCAAGCACACGGGCGCACGTCCCTATTGCTGTCCCTATTGCCAGCGACGTTTTGCGGATCGCACTTCGCTGGTGAAGCACGAACGGTTCGTTAAACTGAAACTTTGCACCCAAAATCTTAGCTTAGATCTCTGCATTCACTTTAGTACGCATCGCAATGAGCGTCCCTATGTCTGTGAGACTTGCGGCAAGAACTTCACCTACGCCAGCGTCCTAAAGGTTCACTACAAAACGCACACGGGCGAAAAGCCGCACATGTAAGTGGAAATGCTATCAATCATGCTTGTACTTTAACTCTAAGCTGCCATCTTTTGTTCTCTCTTTCTCTGTGGCAGCTGTCGACTCTGCGGCAAGAGCTTTGCCAGGAATCACAATCTGGTGGCTCATTTGCAAACGCAACAGCATCTTAATGATCCGCGCACCGCCAGCTATTTGAACACGCTGAAAGCTGGGAACATCGCAGCGGTTGGTTAAGAATAGGAAATAGCAAATAGCAGGCAAATCCTTCCATTTTCGTGCATTCAAAATTCAATGATTTCTCTTGCAGTAAAAAACTTGCAGGAGTTTTGTTTAAATTTTTACAATTTCTTTTCATTTATTTAACTTACATGCAAGCGGTACACATTTTGGGGGGAGAAGGTTTTTAATCCTCTTTTTGTCTTACAAACTTGTACAACTTTCAATCTGTTGTACGGGAGAAAAAATGCCGAAAGTTGATTGTGGGACTTTTGTTTTCGAGATAAACTTTAAGTAGGGAGAGAGAAGTCGGTGTTTTCTTGTATATTTTAACAAAATTAAATAACAAACTATGAACTTGGATCGTGATTGTGGGACTGGGCTTGGGTTCCTTTGCACAGCAAAGGGGTGTCGGGCGCAGCAACCTATTTGGCCACCATGCGAATTTTATCTTTCAGCAAATTCCGCAGTTCGGTGACCATTAGCTCGTGCGAGTCCTTGAATGTGGCCGAAACATCGCCTATGAGCGTTGCCTCCACCTCGGGCTTCAGCGACATGTCCGCCATAAAGGAGCTCAGATCACGTGGCAGTACGGGCGCTTTCCACGATCCTGGATGGAATATTTAATTATGAATTAATTTACTTTTCGAGTTTGAGTTACGTTGCAAGCACTCACGTATGGCTGCATCACAGGACTCTAGTTTATGTTTCAGCTGCCGCATCAGCTCCTGCACCATTTGGCTGCGCTCCTTGTCGCTGACGGGCTGCGGCGTGTCCTGAGTTTTGTTATCTCCCTGCTTCTTCTTGTTGGTCTTGGTCTTTGAGCTGACCTGCAGCTTGTCGTTCAGCACGGACAGCAGGAAGGCATAAAGGGAGAGCATCTACGGTGGATAAAAAGAAACTTTTAAGTACAAAATCGTTGAATTTATTATGTTTCCCTCACCTCAAGACTGGCAGCCACTTTTTGCTGCTGTTGACGTCGCTTCCACAGGCCATCCTTGCCATTCCAATCGTTGCTATCTGCGATTGTCTGCACACACAGCTCCATTATGGCAATGACATTGTCGCCCACCTGCTTGCAATGCGCCGCCAACGACGCCGCTCCGCTGTGCAGGTCGAGCACCAGCTGAGCCAGATCGTCAAAGAAACGCTCGTAGGGCAGTTCGAGCAGCAGATGCAGCCGCGTGGGCAGCAAATTGACTAGAAATTGTTGCGGCAAGGGCTTGTAGTTCATCAGCCTCAGACGCTGATACAGACCCGTCCACGAATCCCGCAACAGCTCCAGGGTCGAGGTGGCACTCTCCGGCGCGGGTGTCTCTTCCTTGGAATCACCGTTCAGCGACTGCTTTGGGCTGGGCGGCGGATGATACAAGTCGATAAATGTGGCAAATAAACGGAGCATCAGCGAGCGCAGCTGCAGCACTTCAATCTCCTGGTCAAAGGAGTCCTTGCACTCGGCAGCCGCATCCACCTGATGCAGCGGATCCCAGCGAATGATGGCATCCAGATCGCGATTGTCGCTCAACTCGTGCCAGGCAATGCGATCCTCGGCCGGCTCAATGCTCATCGCCGCATAGGCCGACAGATTCTGATGCACATTGCCGTAGCAGCTGACCAGATCGCAGATCTGCGCCTCCAGCGAGCACGTCACATACTGTAGGCTGTTCGTGAGCCGCTCCTTGAAGTTCAAGAACTCCTCCATCTTGGAGAAGGTGCAGAAGCGGTAGGTCAGCGCAATGTACTCCAATCGCTCCTTGTAGCTGTTGGTGAAGAATTTCAGTGTGGCGTCGTAGCAGTTCCTGGCGCCCGAGAAGCGACCGCACAACGGCAGCAGCTGGCAGTGCACGTAGCCCATCGAGTCCAGCTGAATCTGCTTAATGTCCAGATAGTCGTACATCTCCTGGGCGCCCACCAGGCAGCCGAACATGTGATAGATCTTCAGGCTCAACAGCTTGACGTGGAAGTTGCTGGTGCTGTTCCGCAGCACATACTGCAGCAGGCACAGCGCCTCGAAGAGGTGATCCGACTTGTTCTCCCGCAAACTGATGTCATACATCACATTCGCCGCCAGCAGAGCGTACGGATCCGATGGTCCCATCTCGGTGGAGAGCAGCTTGTTGCCAAACGTGCTCCTGCCATGCTCGTAGTGCAGCTTGAGGGCCGTGTAAAATGCCAGCAGATGGTCAATGGGCAGATCGATGTGGGCACCGCACATCCTTGATATTTGCAAGGCACAAATGTGCTTCTGCATTTGCTCCTTCTGCAAAGGTTGAAGCGAATAAGGATTGAGCTTGATATGGGTTTGATTTCGACTTACATTCATTGGCAAGGACGTGGAGCTGACGCCACTCTGCAGCAGCAATTTGTTGGCCAGCGCCTGGCGCTGTTTCATACTAATCGATGGCAAAAACAGTGCAATATCATGGGTGCAGCAGGATTTGTCGGCAAACAGCGTGAAGTACTCGACGACCAGCTCGTCAAAGTTTCCGATGAGCTGCTCGGCCGGCAGCTGATGGGCGCGCATCCGTTGATGCAGCTCCAGGCGGGCCAGATATGGGCCACGTCTCTTCCGCTCCGAGGAGTCAATAATGCCCTGCAGAAACTCCTGGCAGGCGGCGAGGGAGAACTTTTTCTCTTCGCTCTCGCCCTCTGCGATGGGAAGTTTAAGTATCTCGAAACAGCTTTGAATGTACTCCTTGTAGTAGTCCCAACGATCGCGACTGGAAAAGACCAAAGATAATTGAAGATCGAACAAGATTGAAGGGCATCTGTAACTCACTCTGCGTCCAGTAGCTGTTGCAAAAGCTCATTCAGCTCCCGCCAGTTGCCCAGCACTTTGAGCAACTCAAACTTCATGCTGACCGGCGCGCCCGGATAGAGTTTGGCACACAGTTCGCCGGTGAGGAACTCCCACGCCTCCTGGAACTTCTTCTGCAGCTTTAGGATGTGCAGATAGAGAAACGCTTCCTGCTCGGACTCCAGTTTGCCCTCCCTGATGTGCTTCTCGACCATGCGCTGTGCCAGACCCAAGTAGATTTTGCGCTTCTCTGGCACAGCCGATTCGGGGCCACGTATACCCTGGAACACGACACTGATCACGGACCAAAAGTAATACGCATTCTTTGGCTGTGCCTTGTACAGCTGCAGGGCCACCGCCTGCTGTGCCTTGTAGTCCTCGACGCGCACATACGAGATGAAGAGGTGGGCGAGCAGCTCCTCGTTGCCAGGATTCTTCTTCACCGCATGCTGGTACAGCTCCACAATTTTGTTCACTGCAACGAGTAGGAGGTGGAATATAATTAGCCACACACAGGTACAGCACGTTGGCACACACACATTCCTTCGTCGCCATCGTCAGACTTCAGACTAAGCGAAGGCGATTTTAATTAGCCGGGCGCGTGCCAAGAAATGTGTAAAAATATGATTTGTGAGCAGTTTTTGTGTGCGTTTTTGGTTGGTACATTAAAACTGGGAGAGCACTGGCGGATGTACGCAGAAAATGTCGAGAGAGTCTTTCAATGAAAGTTATCTTTAGATATTGGAAATGTATGGATATTTTGACACCCTAAATAAATAAACCCAAGTCTTATATGACCTAGTTTCAGCGTACATCCGCCGGATAATCCCCGTGCATCCATCATCCAACGATTGCCACAGCACACAATGCTATACGTACATTGCTCCATTTCGCGGTAGCAGAACGAGAGAACTTGGAGCGTAGAATCGTCCGTGGGTTTCTCTTCGGCCACTGCCTGTAGGCAGCCGTGGCTCTCTTCGTATCGTCCCAGCCGGAGCAGTGCCAGGCCCTTCAGAGCACGTGCACAGAGCATACTGGGATGCTTGCGTAGCAGCTTCTCCGATTCCTGCAGTGCCTTGCGATTGTTGCCCACCTCCAGATTGTCTACGAGGGGGTTTCATTATTAATTACATTTATTATTAATTAATCTTGCACTTGCATCGTGCTGTCGTCTCGTACTCACCATAGATTGGGCGCAATCTACGCTCGAACAAGGCCGTATCCATGCCCTGATGCGCCATGATAGCCTTCTAATTCTTTCACTCACTATTATGCTGCTCTGCTGTTAACCTAATTACAACGTGCTACATGCACCTCGCACGCCGCCACACGCTTTTGACCGCCTTGAAATGATTTGCTTAAAATTTGCCGCACACGCTATTGTTGTTGCCGTTTCTCTTCTGTCGAGTCTTGGCCACTGTTTGGTTTATTGCATCGCGGGCGTATAATGGCTATGTTTAAAACTTACTCACTGGAACCCTAAGTATACGTTTAACTTCATGGAAACTAAATAATTTTGATTCAAAATTAAAAAAAAAACCATCCACTGCATTCAAAGAGATGTGGAGAGGGGGGTGGCCGAGCGGACCTTTGGTATATTTATGGTATTTTTAAATGGGAACACGGCCGCAGGTAGGGTACTCCAGCTCAGAGATTTCATTTGATTTGAGTTGGTTTGTAAATGTTTCAAAAAGTACTGTTAGATGAAGTTAACTTTCCACCCAGTGTCACTCTTAATAACCTATAAATAAATCCACTTCCAAAACATGTTTCAATATAACTTTAAATAAACACATCACGCGACTGTGCTAGTTTCATTTTTAAACTGAGTACCAGAGCACCCGTATTGTGTATTTTTGACCAAACAGCTGACTGCTAGTTATGACACAGTGTGGACTCACGTTGAGCGACCAGCACATGAATAATGAATTAACTGGAACAGTTTTCACATTTATTCAAGTGCTAATTTGATAACCTCACACAAATATATCCAACGGACACTTGACAAACCTCTGATAAGTGTATTGTAAACTTCTAAAAAATCCGTGACTCACGCACATGCCACGCATTCCCTGGTCAGGCCATCCCTAGTTGCTGCCCCCTATTCGCACTTAGAAAATAATAAAATGCAGAGTTTAGCTAAATAATCGTCGCGCGGGGACAAAACCAAGTTCATTTCAAGTATTAAACTACAAATTAAGCAACCTCCTCCCTAGTGTAATAGTTTTATTTAACCGCGCCGCCTCTCAGTCGCTCGTTTTCGCTTTGGTTCATTTTATGTCCATTTTTGGTGAAGAATTGTTTGCCAAAAACCTTCGCACCTGACGGGAGACACAATGAGAAATGAGATTTAACTGGTTGAGCGAATACTTGGCCGAAATCAGAAGCAACATCGATTCAAGTATTAACCACGAATCGTCTCCCTGGAGGCAATTGCAGCTTCAGCAGCTCACACCTCAAGCCATCTACTGCCGCATCAAGTCCACATCTGCCGAAGCACTGGAGCACATAGTGATTGCATGTGTGGTATACTTGCTAGTATGCCTTGGCCTATACAAGCTCACCTTTTGGCTCTCCACCCCGGCAACGACGACCAACAACAACCGCCCTGGCGCTGGCGGCCATGGAGCGAATCGGGAGAGGGATCGGGAGCGGGAGAGAGAGGCTGGCAGCCTAAAGCAGATGCTGCAGTCTGGCCTGCGTTTGCGTAGCGTTCACATGCCCAAGTCAGCGCAAATGGATCGGGTGCTACTGGTCACCGCCCATCCGGATGACGAGTGCATGTTCTTTGGCCCATTGATCTACTCGCTGACGCAACGCGACAACTGCCAGGTGTACATATTGTGCCTGTCCAATGGTGAGCATTAAAATTGCTCATTGCGAGAGCAATGCACCGAAAGAGTGCACAGATTTATGATCCATCTTAATCAATATATTTGTATATCTGGTGTGCAGGCAACCACGAGCAACAGGCCAAGCTGAGGCGTGAGGAGCTGTGGCGAGCGTGCATTAAATTGGGCATTCCCGAGTCGAACATTGTGCTGATGAATGCCACCAACTTGCCGGACGATCCCAATGTCGAGTGGCGACCGGATGCGGTGGCCAGCCTGATACTCCACACCGTTGAGAGTCTCGACATCCAAGCGATATTCACATTCGACCGCGATGGCGTCAGCTCGCATCCCAATCACTGTGCTGTGTACTATGCGGCGGCGTCACTCTGTTTGGCCAACCTATTGCCCAAAGGTGAGAGCGAGAGAGTGAGTGAGTCACTCAAACAATAGGAGCGGATCGGGCCATGTTAATTGCTATGCTAATTCTATAGCCCTCTATTTATAGCCCTTAATTATATATACACATTTTATATAACGACATTTTTTATGTGTATCCCAAACCCAAACCCATATGCAGATTGCAAGTTTTATACCTTGGACTCGATCAATTTGGTGCGCAAATATCTATCCATCTTCGATTTGCTGTGCACATGCTTCATGTCGACGCATTGGTATGATTAATGTGCTCATAAATCAAGCATTTATTTATTTATCTGTTTGTCTTTGGCAGGTGCATTCTCAGTTGGAAGGAGGCTGCGGTTGTGCGGAGTGCCATGCTGGAGCATCACTCACAAATGAAATGGTTCCGCTGGCTGTACATCTACACATCGCGCTACATGTTCATCAATTCGTTGCGCCAAATAAATCTCTCGGATGTCGAACTGGAAATGCAAATACATGACAACTAAAAAAGTAACCACAAAACGTTTGAAAGCGAGCGAGCGAGCAGAAACACCAAAAGACAAAACTACCTTCAAGACGGAGTTGTGTTCTTTGATTTTATTTTGTATAGACTCTGACGATTCTACTAGTATAACTCGGACTGTAGTACACACACACACACACACACACACACATAATTGATATCCAATAACCCAGGGAACAAGGAACCAACAACCAGAAAATACTTACTAGAGTACATAGGAAGAAGCCTAAACCACAAGCAAGAAAAACAGTCCATTAAATTACGCGTAGTTTTCTCACCAAATGGCATATCTTTATATCTGCATAATGCATAATTAGTTAGCTCTAATTGTATCGATTGTAAACCATTACCATTATTATTTATACTCAAACTCCAAGCAATGTTCCAAAGTGTGCGATGTAGTCAAATGCTTACAAAAAACACAAACCTAAACTGTGCATTATGATAATTGTTATTAGTTTCTTATGTATTGATTATTAATTATTATTATTGATTATTGATTCCTTCCTTAGCGCATACCACACACACACATACACACACACACATTTCTGTTTCTTGTAAAATTGTAAAATAGTTTGTTGTAAGCAGCGAAGTACAATAATTTTTATAAATATATATACATATACCATAAACCTTATATATACTACGACGATATATGTGAATGCATAATATCTACTTATGAGCCCCCACAAAGAGCGAAGCAAGAGAGCGAAAGCCAAAAGCGTTAATAGAAAATTCTAGTTCATAGAAATGCTGTTAAAAAAAACCAACCGAAAAACAAAAAACCAAATGAATATTTTAATGGAATCATTTTGATGAATGCGCTGCACCATTTTTGTTTTAATGGTCTTAGTAAAATGCGAAGCGATTTTTGTTGCAAATTTCAAAAATATTTTTGTCTTTTATTTCGGGGCTAAACTAAATATTTATATATAAAAATCTAAATACTGCATTTAATTTCGAATTTTGTACCGGATCTTGCACACAAGAACCGATTTATGTTACGTCTTGTCTAGTCTTCGTCTTCGGAGTGTTCTACGGCCTGTGTCGGACTCCGAGCAGTTGACAATTACCTTCCTGATGCCCGTGTTGGACTCGCGCTGCGCTTCCTGAAAGGCTTCATCCACTCTCGTAATGGCATACGCTTTGCCAATTAATTTGCGCAGCGGCGCCAGCCTGGATGACATCAGCTGCAGGGCTAGAGGATACCTGCAGGAGGAGAGGAATTATCAATGGAAATTATACAGCAGGTCCACCGATTCACTCACATATTGGCGTAGCGAAAACTGGGCCTCAGTTTGATGTTCTTCATCAGCAGATCGACGGTATTGAAGCTGGCCACCTCCGAGGCGCACTCGGCCAGCACACAGATGCCGCAGGGCTTCAGCGCCATTATGGCGAGGTTCATTGTCAGCTCGGAGATGGCAAAGTTGATGACCAAATTGGGCCAACCCCGGCCCTGGCTGTAGATGGACTCCAGCACCTCGTTGTACCGACTGCCCGAGTCGAACTGCACGCAGTTGAGGCCGAACTCCGTGCTGGCCATCTCCCGTGTTGCATTCATGCTGGTGGCAAGTGTCACCTGCTTGGCATTGAGGCATTTGGCCACCAGGCCCGCAGCTATAACGCTGGCGCCCGAGCCTATGACGAGCACATTGCTGAGGGGCAATATTTCACCCTTTAGGCAGGCGGCACAGGCGGCGGCCAGTGTCGGGATGAGACTGCCCTCCTCCATGGTGATGTTCTCGGGCAATCGATGGCAGAGATCGGCATGATGGACCTGATGGGTGCCCAGGAAGCCCTTGTACCACAGATGCTCACACATTTGGTAGCGTCCCTCCTTGCAGAGGTCGCAAAAGCCGCAGGTAATCGTCGCCTCACAGGCCACACGATCGCCGAGTTTTAGGTTCTGCACACAGGAGCCCAGCTGCTCCACAAAGCCCGTGGCCTCGTGGCCCAGCGTCATGTCCTTCATGTGCTCATTGCCGTTCTCATAGATGTGAATGTCCGAACCGCTGAGCGCGACAGAGCCAACGCGTATGATGGCCTCTAAAAGGGAAAGGTGATTACCAGATCGAGGAAGGATAAAGGAACTTCTTACCATACTCCTTGGGCTTGGCTAAAGGTAATGCCAGCATCTCGATGTCATAGCGTCTGGGAATATTGATCATATAGCGGCTGCGATTGTCACCGAGTTCTGTCTGGGGCTGGCAGGAGAATTTCCTGCGCTGCCAGTGGGCCAGAGCCAAGGCAGCGAACGGTTGCGGCGAAAGCAATTTACTTCCTTCTACCTTGGGGTTGAGCAGATCCCAAGCGGGTCAAGTGGGGGGTTCGGAATAATTCCCTAAACTATACGCACCTGTAGTGGGTTTGCTCTTCTTGCCCGACCTCTTCTTCTTTTTGCTCTTGTCGCATTTCTTGCGTGGGAACTTCACGCTGGCACAGGTGCCGGTGCACCACTTCTTGGGGCACTCCTCGCCATCGATGTAGCAGTCGGTGCGTGGCTTGGTGCGCGCCTTCTTGTCCTTGCCGCGATTCAGTGGGAACTTCTGTTCGAGCCCCGAGCACTTGCCGCCATCCTCCTTCTTGCCCTTGGCATAGCCCCGCTGCCAGGTGGTCACATCGCCAGTGGCCAAGCCACAGAGCTGCGTCTTGGTCGGCTTGCCGCCATAGTGACGCCGCACGAGTGTCGAGTAGATGAGGTAACGGCAGGGGCAGGGAGTGGGAGTGGCAGCCGCATGGCTAGACTCACGGACCGGAGACTTGGCTCCAGCCGCCTGACGGTTCTGCCACTTGGGAGTGTTGCGGTACGGGAATGGGGCACGGAATGTCGAGTACTTCTTCTTGCAGGGATCAGTCTTCTTCTTGTCGTTGCCGCCCTTCTTGCCGCACTTATTCTTGTTCTTGTTAATTTCCTTCTTGGGGCTCTTCTTGAACTTCGCGCAGGGATCCTTCTTCTTCTTGTCAGCTTTTCCGGCCTTCTTGGCGCACGGGTCCTTCTTTTGCTCGTCCTTCTTGCCGAACCTGTCCCTGTTCTTGTTAATGACCTTCTTGCCGCTCTTCTTAAACTTGGCACAGGGATCCTTCCTCTTCTTAGCCTTGCCACCTTTTCCGGGCTTCTTGGCGCACGGGCTCTTCTTTTGGTCGTCCTTCTTGCCGAACCTGTCCTTGTTCTTGTTAATGGCCTTCTTGGGGCCCTTCTTGAACTTCGCGCAGGGATCCTTCCTCTTCTTGTTCTTGCCACCTTTTCCGCCCTTCTTGGCGCACGGATCCTTCTTTTCGCCGGTCTTGAACTTCGCGCAAGGATCCTTCTTCTTTTTGTCGTCCTTCTTGGCGCACGGATCCTTCTTTTCGCCGGACTTGAACTTCGCGCAAGGATCCTTCTTCTTTTTGTCGTCCTTTTTGGCACAGGGATCCTTCTTTTTGCCGGACTTGTATTTGGCGCAGGGATCCTTCTTCTTTTTGTCGTCCTTTTTGGCACAGGGATCCTTCTTTTTGCCGGACTTGTATTTGGCGCAGGGATCCTTCTTCTTTTTGTCCTTGCCGCCATCTTTCTTGGCACAGGGATCCTTCTTCTTCTTATCGCCCTTGCCGCCCTTTTTGAATTTTGCACAAGGATCCGTCTTTTTGTCCTTGCCGCCGTCCTTCTTGCCGCCCGTTTTGAATTTTGCACAAGGATCCGTCTTTTTGTCCTTGCCGCCGTCCTTCTTGGCACAGGGATCCTTCTTCTTTTTGTCCTTGCTGTCGCCCTTGCCGCCCTTCTTGCCGCACGGAGATGCCTTCTTGCCACCACCCGAGGACTTGCCACCACTGGCACGGATCTGGCTGGCATCCAAGGACGCCTTCTTCCGGGGCGACTTCTTGTCGCCTTTCTTGGGGCGCTTGCACTTGTCCTCCTTGCAGGGATCGTCCAGGGGGCACTTCTTCTTGCACTTCTTCTTCGGCTTGATGACTCCGTGCTTGCAGCCATCGCGCAGAAATGGACCCTGGAACTCCTCCTGGGGCTCCGCCGTGGACATGACCTGAGTTGGAGTTGCTGCTGCTCCTGTGGTCTGCTTCATGTGCTTCTGGCTCTGGTTGCGATTGAGTGCCGCGCGTGCCTGCGTCGAAATCTGGGGCAGCTCCCGCTCGTGAGTCAAGGACTTGGCGATGGCGGCCACTGTCATGGCTGGGTCCATCTGCTCCACGGCGCACAACTCGCTCTGCAGCTCCGAGAGACGCGCCGCATACTGGTGCTTCAGGGCCGACAGCTCCTGGTCCGTCATCTCCGACAGCTCCTTGTCGCTGAGCTCCATGGGCGTGTCTTCGATCATTGGAGCGGCTCCCGTTGCCTGCTGAAAAGCATTCTGATCGGGGCACAGCCCGTTCTCCAGAGCGGCGCTGCACAGATTGGCCGCCAGCGAGGTGACATCGTCATTGAAGTCCGGCACCTGGTCCTCGGTCATGCTCTCCAGATCCAGCTTCTTCATGTCCACATTGACGACGCCTGCGATCAGCGCATTGAAGCGCAGCGGCACCGTGTGATCGGGCATGACGGGCGTGGCCAGCTCCACGCGGGTGTTCATCGACACCACGGGATTGTTGGGCATCAGCGCCTGGCCGCCCGTCTGCTTGCACTCGATGGCATCGCGCACATTGGTCATGTCCATCTCGAAGGACAGCTCCATCGAGGAGATGGCCAAGTCGTTCAGACGATCGCTCAGTGTTCGGGGCACGGAAATCATGACGCCCTGCAAGTCCTCACCAGTGGCCTCTGGCTCGGCGGCTGAGAGTTGGTTCTCTGTGCCCTGTGGCTGTGCCTGCACGGGGTCCTGGATGGGAAGTGTCTTGGGCAGCGGCTGCGGCTGCGCAGGTCCTTTGTCTTGAGGCTCTTCGGGTTGCAGCTGCACCTTGGCCTGGGTGTGCGCCTTTGCCTGATCCTGTGTCTGCACCTTGGGCTGCGTGGTGGTCGGCAGTCTCGTTGTTGTCGTTGGCAGGCTGGAGGTTGTCAGATTGCTGTCTAGAACCGAGCCCGTCATGGCACGCTGCTCAAGCGGAGGAGCCTCCAGGTTCGTTCTGCCACTGGCAATGGCATCGATGTCCGTGTCCGCTGTGCTTGGGGTTGTGGTGTAGGACTGCCAGAATTCTGCGTGCTCTGCGGCGACAGGCTGCTGTTCCTCAGCTGCTGGCAGCTCCTTCGTCTGAGCTCCAGCTGCTGGTAGCTCCTTCGTCTGAGCTCCAGCTGCTGGCAGCTCCTTTATCTGCGCTGCCTCACTGTTTGCCTCCCGCATCATCGCATTGAAGTCATCCACCATGCTGCTGGAGAAGGCATCGATCTCATTGGCATATTTGCGCAGCTGGTTGATGCTCTTCAGCGTTTCCTGCAGCTCGTTGGCATCCATGCCAGCTATATCCAGCGGCACAATCACAATCTTCAGATCCTTGCCATCCTGCTTCTCCGGCGTAATCAATCCAATCGGAATGACGTTCCTTGAACCATCCGGTGTGCCGCCTGGTGACCCCGAGAAGCTGATGCGCTTGCGCAGCATGTTGACCCTGCCATTGAAGGTGAACACCTTGTTCGTGGCACTCTGCGAGTACAACTGCACGGGGCATGGCATGGCCTGGTAGCCAATCCTCTTCAGCCGCCTCGCCCGCTCATTGAGCAGAAAGCGCGGACGCAGCACGGGCGAGTGGTAACTGATGCATCGGGTTATCTGTGAGAGATACGGACACAGGCGATGAGTGTGACTGCTGGCCGTTGGCTTTATCCAGCCAAGAATGCCAGGCATTATTTACTGTTCGTGTTTGAGTTTGGGGTTTTCAATTCAATTTTGAATTTAGTTTGCCAAAATGTCAACTAAAATGTCATTTACGGTTACAAGAAAATTTTGTTTCTATTTTTGAAAAATAATTTTTGTTTTTTTGTTGTCCGTGTTAACAGTTTAGTGTGCACAAGCCGAATGAGCGTGCCCTGTATCCCAATGACAGCTGTCCTTTGACCTACTTGGATCTGGGGAGTCAGCCTTTGGGGATACGAAATATACAAAATTATATTTTCTCTTGGATCGAAAAGTGTTTTTTAATTCCATTAATACTCCTGTGTGTCTCTACGCCACGTTTGGGATCATTATTATATTCGTGTCATTTTGGTACGTTTTAAAAATGCTCCCCTAAGTGAATGGATTCATTCTTTGCGAATTAAAGCTGCCCTTCGGCCTTATGTAATTGTTCCGTTCTGACTAAAGACTGCTGTTAAACATAAAAGCGCAAAAGGATGGTTATTTTTGGGAAACGATGCTTCCAGCAAGATATTACTTAGTGGGAGCCGTGGTACCAGCGCTTCACCTAATTAGTTTTAATATTATATAAAAAAATAAACATAAATATTCTTCTATTATCTTTGCTGTTTAACGAGTATTTATCTTCATGTGGAACATTTCACAATTATCTTCAGAAAATATATATTTTTATCTTATCTTAGGTTAGTTCAGTTCAGTTCTCATTTGTCACTCCCTGATTATTATACCCGGTACTCGAAGAGTAAATAGGGTATATTGTATTTGTGCACAAAGTGAATGTATGTAACGCACAGAAGGAAACGTCTCCGACCCCATAAAGTATATATATTCTTGATCAGCATCAATAGCCGAGTCGATTGAGCCATGTCTGTCTGTCCGTCTGTCCGTCTGTCCGTCTGTCCGTCTGTCCGTCCGTCCGTCTTGTTTGTCGGCTAGTTCTCAGAGACTATAAGAGCTAGAGCCACCAAATTTTGGCACCAGACTGCTGTATGCTCACACTGAAACCAGTGTATTTCAAAAATGAGCCCCCTTTCCGCCCTCGCAAAGGGCGAAAACCTCCCAAATCTACAATTTTGAAGATAACAGAAAACTAAAAACGCCATTCCGTAGGGAATGACCATATCTATCAGATCACCAAATTGGGATCCGATTGGATCATTATTATAGCCACAATGAAGAAATTAATTTTCAGTGGCCAAACCCACCCTGTCCCGCAGCTTATAGCAAAACACTGGCCGTCTGCCGCTGGCTCTGCCTCTGCCGCTGGCTCTGCCTCTGCCGCTGGCTCTGCCTCTGCCGCTGGCTCTGCCTCTGCCGTGAGTCTGCAGTGTGTGTCTATAGGGGAGGGTGGCGGGCTAAAGGAGCGTGTTGGCGTGAGCAGTGTTGTTGATGTAGATGACAGATGAAGAAAAAATGTAAAATTTGACAAATAACCGATACAGTGCAGATGTAGTACTGAGTGCCGGGTATAAAAGTTGTGACGCGTAAGAAGCGTCTCACACGTCCCTTCTCGTTATAAATTCGATTCTCCTAATTTTATATACATATTCTATTATTCTATTCTTACTTAATGTCATGCAGCAGCGCTCCTCGGTCGTATGGTAGGTAACTTTTATCGTGTTTGCCTACGCTGGTTGTCGCTTGGGCGACTTGATCGTGCATACCAGTGCACAAACATTAGCAAAATAGTCAAAACAATCAGATTCCGACTATTACCGTTTATATGTCGAACAAAAGGACTGACAGACATAATTCCTTAATCTCGGGTGGATTTTGCAGATGCTTTTCGATTGAGAAAACCCCGAAAACGCGAGTTATATAATCCGGTTTTATTCGTATCTAATAACAGATCGGACTTGCATCCACCCCACCTAAGTACAAGCCTGCAGACGTTATTAGATATCATTGTTAGATATCGTAAAGGTCGGTCCACCCATAGAAGCTGTGCTAATTTTTATTTTTTGTTGTTATTACTCACATTTAATATGTGCGACATCTTGCAGTACAGTCGCATTATTTACTGAAGACTTTTGGTACTCATAAATGTAATATTAAAGCGAATCGAAAGAAACAATTGAACTAATTTGGAATTTAAAATATTTGTTTAAAATAAAAAAGAGTTGTGTTCTCTGGAAAGGTTATGCTAAAACTGAAATATTTGAGGGAACATTTGACATGTGACATAAAGGTGACTAGCTACTGTCGGAATTTAAATAAAATCATACTGAAATAGTAGGCGCTGTGGGAAAACTTTTTCTATTTCATCTCTTTGATAAGTGACCCATCCAAAGCTCTCTTAAAGACACATAGACATGGACAAAGAGAGGCCCAGAGAGACATAGAACTCAACTTATTTGTTGGCCCTCTAAATGCATATCGAATTAAATTTGGGCACAAACAATTGCTTGGACATTTGCTGCATATTAATTGGAGATTGACCGAGCAAGGTGGCCCCTGCGTCGTCACCCACTCACTCACCTGTTTTGTTGGTCACCCAGTCAGAGCGAACGATTGGAGCTGATCCGTTCGATTAGTTCAATTTGTGCGTTTGCTGGCAGCGGTTTCGGTTTCAGTTTCAGTTTCGTGTTTTGCATTTGCTAGACAATTTTTGTAGCCAGTCTGTGAATTCCCCCATTGACATAATGTCGCGATTGTCAAGTTCCACATATAGTTCCATATGTTTTTTGGTATTTCTGCATGTAAGCAACGAGGCTTAACGGTCAAAAAGGAACTGCATGTTCCGGCAGCTTTTTTAATTATGTCTGAAGAGACCTTCCACTGTGTACTGCACATGGGTCAAGGGTTTAAGACAGGCAAAGCTCTTACAATTCTGTAATCAAGTCTGTACTTTGAAGCTCCTTAAAGTAGATCTTTCTCTTGTGCTGAAGAGATCCTGCATTTTTTGCTATTTTAATGTTTATCTTTCTATTTCCATAGTTTCTTTTGGCTCTTCTTAGCCTAGAACTTTGCACACACAGATCATGCCACACTTCATAAATCTCTCAATAATTTGCAGTTTTGTCAGAACCATTTCAAGGCCTCCGTCTCCGTCTGTTTTGCAAAAGTTCGAGAAGCTGTGTGGAGCATATAGAATGCCTCATTACCTTGATCATATTCAATATTCATACATTTATGGATCGTCGTTAAGCGCCAATTAATATTTCCATGTCTGCTCCTGTGTGTCGTACAGTTCGTGCTGTTGCTGCTGACGACGACGTCCGGAAAGCCAGCCAGCGGCAAGACGACTCCCTCTACCACTCCCACTCCCTCGACGACTCCCAGCAATGGCATGCTGCATGTGGCCAGCTATGTGAACCAGAAACGAACAGCCGGAGCGCGCGAGGAGTTCGACTTTGAGCAGAACGAGGCGGAGGCCACAAACTCCGCGCATGTGCGGCAGCTGTTCGGCAGCCTGCTGCTTCTGCCCGGCAGCGGCAACAAGAGCTTGGAGCTGACCCTGGAGACGGACGATGAGCCGGTCAGTGAGCGCAATACTCTGGATGAAGTGAACCTAGAGACGGCCAGTGAGCAGCACGAGGGCGCCACAGAGTCCGGCGATAACTGGAATCGCATTAAGCTGGCCATTCCGGTGCTGGAGCCGGTGAAGCATCTGATAAATGCCGTCGGCGGTGGCGGAGTCAACGATACGCATGTGCGCACCAACTCGCATCGCCTGATCGGACACCATGGTGTGCACCACGCGCCTCACAGCGGCGGCAACATTAGCTCGCCCGCTATCGAGACGGAGGAGGACCGCGAGACGGCCATAGACAGTACCGGATTCGATGTGCTTGAGACTCTTGGCTCGGCGGGCACTGTGCTGTGGGGCATCCTGCAGAATCTGAGGAAGCTGTTTGCGGCCAGTGCTGGAAATGCCAGCGCCTCCTCCTCCGGCGGTGGCGGTAATTAGATGAGGTCTAATCCGGGGGCTGGGCTTGTGGTCTGTGATTAATATTAGCGATAAATTAATTGAGTTTCAATTATATTTGATACGTACTAATAAAATAAACGAATTATGGTAAATTGTGCACTTTAATTCCAATTTATAACGCTCGTCGCTGGAAGTATTACCAGCTAAATAGAATAAGAACAATTTTGTACATCCGGCAACTATGTGTCTTTAGTTATCGAAAACTATGTGGCAGCGCTGCCAGATCGGGAGTAAAAGAATGCTCTTCTACTGAACGCAAAAATGAGCGCTCTCGCCCAAAACGAGCTCCAAAACCGGCTGCCTATAGTTATTTGCAAAAACTGGCAAAAGTTTGATAAAAATTGTAAATAAGCCAACCACTTTGTAAGTTGTAAATGGACTTTTGGCAGCGCTGACAGACGTTTAGAAAAAGATGTGTCTGGCAGCCCCAACCAGCTGTTTAGCTTGCTGTTTTCACCGTTCCGTTTTGTGTGTCTCATTCGTGTGGTGTTTTCCCTGTTCCGTTATGTGCATTCGTTCGCCGATTTTACACCACAACGGATGTTGTGTCGCTGCTCCGCGTTGTTTTCGTCTAAAAAGTCGTAATTAATACACGAAACACACTAGAAAAATTCTAATAAATGCTAACTAATAGTGGAGAGTGAGTGGAAAACAGTTTGAAACGAATATCAAAGATATTTACGTGATTAAAGAGCCGTTTGTCGTGTTGCCCGTCCGACTGTCACGCAGAATGCGCGTAGAAAGACAGAAGGCGCGCTAAAGGCGCGTGGAAACGCACAAATACACAAAAATGTAAATAAATAAGCGTGCAGAGTGCTAACAATTGTGAATAGTTAAGAAAAGCCTGCGCCCGACCCTTAAAAGTAAGTAAATTGTGTACAAATTGCCAAATTTGCGTTTGACCATCGGAAGTCGAACAGCTGTTTTGTTTCTGTGCGTTCAGGGTATATTTAGTGGAAGGTATGACGTGCGACAGACCCGCTCTGTGGGATTCCTAGTTTCTGTGTCTCTCTAGACCTTTTGATCTCTTTGTGACATGTTTAAAAGGTTATAATTAGCTAGTTAAGTTCTTGATGGAGCCCCCAAAAATAAGACGCAAAAAGGCCGGTTGCGGTGCTCTGTGTCACCGATTATTCAACGATCCTTGGTTAGATTATGTGATCTGAGAGAGTGCATCTCTGTTACCCCACCTTCTTATTACCGTAACTTTGCACCTTTTCTACTGCTTTGTTTTTGTTGCAGAAAGATAAACATTTCCCTTCGTTTATTTGTTGTTTATCCCCTGAACTGTTGAGGAATTGCTTAATTCTATTATTATTCTCTTTGCCAGTGACTTTTGACGTCACATGCGGTTAAGTTCTGCCTTCAGAGCTGGCTAGTAGCTAAACAATCTGTGCGTGCGCGTGTGTTGGCCACTCCATTAGCCTCGCATCTGGCTGGTGAGCATAGCACTTATTGCCTTTTAGGAGGCATGCACCATGTGTCCACAGCATGCACCATGTGGCACTGCTGCCATGAAACTAGCTTTGTTGCCATCCGTTGACATCCGTAGTGCTATCGGTGTTTTGGCCACCATTTGTTTATAAATTACAAATTGCAATGTATTTCGACCAATATCCCGCGATGAGCAATGCACAGCAGCAGGAACTGGACCGTCCTACATGTGTCAGTTTTAAAGTAAGCAGTGGGAAAGTGTTTTCCGTTTGGGCGTCAAACAGACTGCTTAGCCGGCGAGTCGGACCAGTTGGCGTCTGACGCCTTCTGACTGCTGCCTCTGCGTGTTTATATTTGATACACTACCCTCAGGAGAGAGTTAAGACGCTATGGGATTGGCGTTGGCATGAAATAATTCTGATTATTTCTGTAATATAGAGGAAAACAGTTGTATGTAAATTAAAAGCAGTAATATGAACTTCCAAAAGAGCGAGAAAACCGCAGAAAAGCTTGTTTGTTTCATAAATAAGCAGTGTACTTCAAGGTTAAAACTGTCAAATTAGCTTTTAAGCCGTAAACAGATTACTTACCTCAAGCAGTGCTTTAAAGCAGAAAAAACAGATACTGATATGCTACTTTATTTCCCTTATTCCTATTAGCCATTCTTCAGGGCATACAAACTTCTCTGCCGCTCAAACATATGAGTTTTTATTTTATTTCCCATCATAATTCTTGATTTATGGCCTTTATCTTTTTGCTGTACATTTATCAGAGATTTCCCACACAAATGAGGCACAGTTTCGTTTTTCTTATTTAGCTTTTCCCAATCGCATCGCAAATCTGCAAAACGCCTTCTCATCAATATTTTTTTCCAGTGATTTTTCAATTAAAAATGAGCCATAAAAACGTCAGACAAATTTATATAACTTGATTATTGTGAAAATCTAGCATAGAAAGACAAATTTGTATAGTTTTGTAATTATAATTATAGAAATTCTTATCGCTTCAAGTATTTTTTTGGTGTGAGATTTATTTGATTTATTTTTGTTTGTTTTATAAAGAAAAATTTAACCTACTGCCGGCGGCGGCGGAATTTGTCCGATAAGAAGCGAGACACTATAATGGATTGCTTTTGAAGCACTTCTCTGATTTTATATAAGTATTTCCAACTTATTTCTAATTTACTTTACTCTCTTTGCAGCTCTACTGAAATACACAAGAAAATCCATAATTTTTGATGGTCGAGGCACGATTTTAGGACGGTTTTTATTCGAGTTCTTATAGCGCATCGACAGTAACTATGTTTGAGTGGGTCTCCCCATCGATTTGTGTGAGGTTGCGGTTCGCCGATAACCGTTTGGAATCGATTCGAATCTTGTAATCGATGTCCTAGCTCTAATTCTGCACGGTGTTCGCTTGGGAACCATTGGGTAATGGAACATGCATCCCGGGGATATGCATAAGAACGTTTCAGTACAAGTTGATAGTGATTTTGCCTTATTGCTACCCAGCGGTGTTTATGAAATCAAGAAAATGGAACCACGCTCCAAAATACGAAAAATCATTGTATTTTGTTTATTCCTCGCCATCGCAGGCATCATTGGTTTCGGATACTTTTGTCAAGATCAGGTAAGATTTGTCCTTCTAATCACCCCTCCTCCACACACATTTATTTTATCCTTATAATTAATTCCTACTTCATCGACAAGACATAAATTTCTCTTCTCTGTTTGCTGGTTTCTCCTGTATTCTGTTCTGCTCTGCTCTGCCTTTGGCGCCAATGCAAATGAGATTCTCCATCCCCCCCTCTACTTCACCGAAAAAACCGCTGAAATTTAATAATTTATATATTGGTTGTTTGCATTTTTATTGAAATTATTATTGACTGATTTTTTGTTGTCTCGTTTTTGGGTTGAAACTCGTTTTTGCAATGCTCACCGAAAAATATTTATTAGCCTCCCGGCGTTTTGCTTGGAATTTTGTTTCTAGCTTTTCTCTATGCAGCTTTTTTTTATTTTTTATAATTTATATTTTTTATGTTGACTGTTTTCCATCTGTGTTTTTGTGTCTATTTCGGTGGGCTTTAATTAGAAAACGAAAACAAAAACGTTTTGTTTACAATCTCTTTGGGGTTTGGCGCCTTCGAAATACGAGATTCTCATTCTGCCAATGTTTACGCTAGAGAACTTTTGACCTCATTGGGGAATACATTTTAGATCCATCGATGGGATCATTTGTACTTAGAGGGCGCAGTAATATGATTGGGAAATGGTATATAAATTTTGATTGGAAATGTATTTCTCATTTATGAGAGGGTTTATGCATGAGGAAATCGCTGTAATTTGTGTGAGAAATGGAATGAATTTATAGTTGAAGAGGAAGTACTCTAGAGTCTAGAATAATAGATTTATGAGGCGTAATTTTGATGGGTAAGTTCTGTAATATTATGGTGAAATCGCACGTACAGATGTGGAACATATTTTTCGAAAGTTTTGTGATGTGTTTGGTGAGGAAAACAAACGATGCAAAGCTATAATTTGATTGAGAAATTCTTGAATATTATTGTGATCACTTTGCAGAGCTTTGTCCAGTATTATTGAATGCACAGGGATAATTATGGTTCAAAGTTGAAACATAAATCAAATGTCACACACAAAGACCTTTAATATGATAAGAGGGAAATGAATAAGTGCTTTGAGAACTTGTCCAATAATAAAACTTTAATCCGAGTGGGAAGTCCTCTGTTATTATTGTGATGAGTCTCATTTGATTGCAAAGCTCTCATATATGATTATTCCCCCCGCTCAGCAATAATTTGATTGGGAAATCGTTTTCTCTTTCAGTTCTCTGTAATCAGTGTAACCCATAAATCTTTGACACACGCTCATGATTGAAATTTGTCTAATCTGTAAGACTAATAAGTTGCTCCCCTACATAGAAACCTCCATCAATCCCCACTCTCCCCACAGTCTCCACCACACGAATATTGAATGATTTAATGGGCTAGGTGTAAAGTGCATTCAATGGCCATAAAAATAAAGCCCCCAGACGACAGAACGGAAAACATTAAATGCTACCCCCGGGGACACATAAAGCCCCCCTGCCAGACCAAACAGAGACCGGTCTTAACTCAACTTTGGATACCACATCTATAAGTATAGGCTGTGAATATGTAAATTTTCACAATTAATCTCTGGGCCGTTGGAAAATCATCTCTAATATTAGCCCCCCCTTCGATATAAATTCATTCGAACGGATCATAAATTTCCCAATGCAATCCACGCTGCCTGCTTCCATCAAAGCGTTAGAGAAAAATACTTTTATAATTTTATATACATATACTCGTGTGTTTCTTTGCCTATTTGATGGGTTCTACAGCTGTGGAAAGATATGTGTGTGTTTAAATTTCAATTTCGCGCTTTTAATTAAACAAAAAAAAAGAAACATTAACAAATTCGTTTCGCCTACCAAAAGTTAAGCCAAAAGTCCACGTGGGCGTGACTTTTGCAAATGAATTCAATGTCAACTGTCTGTATCTTTTTTAGTTAAACATATTTATTGTGCAAAAATGGTGATTTTCCTTGTTTAGAGAGAGGAAATGTGTTAGGCAAACTACAATGGGAGCTGTCATTGAATACTCAAATCTTTTATTTTTAATATTTGGAATTGGTGTCATACAATTATTACAATAAATATTTTATCCATTAAAAGTGCAGAATACTACCCGGATAAAATTTTAGTTATCCTTGCTTGTAAGGTCTTTGGGATCTACGCAACATGGGACTCATCTCTTGGCTATACATATGTATTCATAAAATAAATGAAGTACTTACATATATCTCATTGAGATTAATTATATTTAGATTCAAGTGTCTTTAGTATGAAGAATATGTTGCCAGTCGAACAGACTCTACCGCCTCTAGTTCGCGCTCTCACTCTTTCCCAGTGTTGCTTAGCAGCAATTATATCTATTTAGCCGCTCCCACCAACATAGCTTTAGTTTCGTTCGTTCGAGCAATTGGCGAGTGGCTTGCTTTTGGTATAAATGCCAAATATACGTGCGAGTATCTCTCAAATCGAAATCATGAGCAAAGTGACATTAATTGAGCACAGCTGCGCCCGCCACCAGCATTGCCCCTGCCAGCCAACAACACTCCCCCCTTGCGGCACGCGATCTTGCCAGACATTGCGACTGGTGGCCATGCCACGCCTGATGCCCGACGCTGACGTTCATTCCCCTGCTCAGTGCGTGCCTCTGAAAAATTCGCTTTTATTGTATTTTTTGTTATTTTGTTAAAAATAGCTTAATTAGTTGTACGCGCCGGGCCAGAGGCAAACAACATACTTAATGAAATGTGTGGCGAAAGCGAAAATGAAAACGAGAATGGGAATGGGAATGGGTATCCGAATGAAAACGAGAACGAGAACGACGAAAACTCATGCATTGCGTGTGTCCCAATGGATGGGAAGACATAGTATTCCATTACTCAGAGATGGCGAGGGCGTCGCTTCGTCTTTTCGGGGGTGTATTCAGATTTGTGCTCTTAATGGCCCATGGCCGCTGAGCAAGTTGCACATAAATTACTTCGGTGGCTACCACAGCGCTGATGGATTTTATTCTAGGAACATTCTACTTGAACTTGTACTTGTATTCTTTTGGTTTTGATTAATTGCTGGTGATTTTTTAAAGGTTTTTGACATTTACATTTTGTGTGCTGTGGCCCTGGATGTTGCTCCTATTTACTGCTTAGCCATACTGGAAAATAGATACTAAACGAAGCAAATATTTAGGGAAAAAATTCCACAAGCAGAGGGAATATAGCATTTACAATATTTCTAACTTTCATTCCATTTAACTTCTAAACATAACTCTGCCACACGTACTTACCCCAACCACTATTCAAGGGTTTCCCTCGTTATATTACAAATTAAATTAAAGTGTAAACTTTATCCGAAATCCCCCCTGGAATGCCAACTGCTGGGGGTAAACCCTTCCGTAAATGTGTAAACTTTATCAGGCACTAAACAATAAACAAAATCATCAACGACTTTTACTCTGAATATTCAATAAGTTCCCTCCACTCTCCGTTTAATTTAGTTTTTATTTATTTCAATTTATGCAAATTTCTAGAGGGATAGGGGGGATCGCTTGAATATTTATTTACTCTCGATAAAGAGTCATTAATTAAATGCCGTCTGCCAGCCGAGTCGAGTGGTTCGAGCTGTTTGTTTGAATTGTTGTTTGAGTGAATTATTTGTGGTAAGAGGATTGTGTCTGTCTGATTGCTGCTGCTGCTTTTGTGACGTCCAAAATACATTCGAATCCCGTAATTGTTTGCGTAATATTATGCCCAAAAAGCGAGTCCAAAGTTCAATTACAGGTGTGTGTATGCTTTTGTTTGTTGCTTTTCGGTTTTTGCTCTGATTGGATAAACAAGGAAAATGTTTATCATTTTGTGGAGCTTTCATATTTTGTTGGCCCGAATTTTCCAACCATTTACAAAGCACAGCTAATGAAATGTAAAACTATTTATGACTTTTTGTTGGATGTATCTGTATCAGCATCTTTGTT